>NC_057810.1:517043274-517356963 GCF_018294505.1 Triticum aestivum
TAAGCAGAAGCGTTTCACAACACGGTTGATGTAGTCGAAATTTCTTCGCGATCCACCAATTGAGTGCCGAACGTACGACACCTCCGAGTTCTGCACACGTTGAGCTCGGTGACGTCCCTCGCCTTCTTGATCTAGCAAGTCGTCGATGTACTAGACGAGTTCCATCAGCACGATGGCGTGGTGACGCTGATGGTTAAGTGGTCCTCGCAGGGCTTCGCCTAAGCACTATGAAAATATGACCGGGAGTGTAAACGGTGGAGGGGGGCGCCGCACACGGCTAATATTATGTCGTGGGTGTGCTAGGTGATACGTCCATTTTGCATCATGCTTTTATATCGATATTTATTGCATTATGGGCTGTTACTACACATTATGTCACAATACTTATGCATTTTCTCTCCTATTTCATAAGGTTTACATGAAGAGGGAGAATGCCGGCAGCTGGAATTCTGGGCTAGAAAAGGAGCAAATATTAGAGACCTATTCTGCACAAATCCAAAAGTCCTGAAACTCCACGAAAGTCAGCTTAGGAATATATTAAAAATATTGGGCAAAGAAAGCACTATAGGGGGGCCACCCAGCAGCCACAAGGGTGGAGGGCGCGCCCTACCCCCTGGGTGCGCCCCCTTCCTCGTGGGCCACATGGCAGGCCCCCGATGCCCATCTTCTGCTATATGGTGTCTTTTTCCCTGGAAAAAAATCATAAGGAAGCTTTCGGGATGAAGCGCCACCGGCTTGGGGCGGAACCTGGGCGAAACCAATCTAGGGCTCCGGCAGAGCTGTTCTGCCAGGGAAACATCCCTCCAGAGGGGGAAATCATTGCCATCGTCATCACCATCGATCCTCTCATCAAGAAGGGGTCAATCTCCATCAACATCTTCACCAGCACCATCTCCTCTCAAACCCTAGTTCATCTCTTCTATCCGATCTTTGTCTCAAAACCTCAGATTGGTACCTGTGGGTTGCTAGTAGTGTTGGTTACTCCTTGTAGTTGATGCTAGTTGGTTTATTCGATGGAAGATCAAATGTTCAGATCCTTAATGCATATTAATACCCCTCTAATTATGAACATGAATATTACTTGTTAGTAGTTACGTTTGTTCCCGAGGACATGGGAGAAGTCTTGTTATAAGTAGTCATGTGAATTTGGTATTCGTTCTATATTTGGACGAGATGTATGTTGTCTCTCCTCTAGTGGTGTTATGTGAACATCGACTACATGACACTTCACCATGATTTGGGCCTAGGGGAAGGCATTGGGAAGTAATAAGTAGACGATGGGTTGCTAGAGTGACAGAAGCTTAAACCCTAGTTTATGCGTTGCTTCATAAGGGGCTGATTTGGATCCATATGTTTCATGCTATGGTTAGGTTTACCTCAATTCTTCTTTCATAGTTGCGGATGCTTGCGAGAGGGGTTAATCATAAGTGGGATGCTTGTCCAAGGAAGGGTAGTACCCAAGCACCGGTCCTCCCACATATCAAATAATTAAAGTAACGAACACGAATCATATGAGCATGATGAAAACTAGCTTGACAGTAATTCCCATGTGTCCTCGGGAGCGCTTTGCTTTATATAAGAGTTTGTCCAGGCTTGTCTTTTGCTACAAAAAGGATTGGGCCACCTTGTTGCACCTTGTTTACTTTTGTTACTTGTTACCCGTTATGAATTGCCTTATCACAAAACTATCTGTTACCGATAATTTCAGTGCTTGCAGAGAATACCTTACTGAAAACCACTTGTCATTTCCTTCTGCCCCTAATTGAGTTTTACACTCTTACTTATTGAAAGGACTACGATAGATACCCTATACTTGTGGGTCATCAAGACTCTTTTCTGGCGCCGTTGCCGGGGAGTGAAGTGCCTTTGGTAGGTGTAATTTGATAAGGAAACATTTATATATTGTGCTGAAATTTACTATCACTTGTTACTATGGAAAATAAGCCTTTAAGGGGCTTGTTCGGGGTATCTTCACCCCGACCAGAAGAGCAAAGAGTTGCTCCTCAACCTACTGAACCTACTGAAAATATTTACTTTAAAGTTCCTTTGGGTATGATAGAGAAACTGCTAGCTAATCCCTATACAGGAGATGGAACATTACATTCCGATATGCACCTAATCTATGTGGATGAAGTTTGTGGATTGTTTAAGCTTGCAGGTATGCCCGAGGATGTTGTCAAGAAGAAGGTCTTCCCTTTCTCTTTGAAGGGAAAGGCATTGACATGGTTTAGGCTATGATGATATTGGCTCATGGAACTACAACCGATTGAAATTGGAATTTCATCAGGAGGTTTATCCTATGCATCTAGTTCATCGTGATCGTAATTATATGTATAATTTTTGGCCTCGCAAAGGAGAAAGTATCGCTCAAGCTTGGGGGAGGCTTAATTCAATGTTATATTCACGCCCCAATCATGAGCTCTCAAGAGAAATTATTATTCAAAATTTTTATGCCCGGCTTTCTCTCAACAATCGCTTCATGCTCGATACTTCTTGTACTAGATGTTTTGTGATGAAGACTATTGAATTCAGATGGGATTTATTGGAAAGAATTAAACGCAACTCTGAAGATTGGGAACTCGACGAAGGTAAGGAGTTAGGTATAACACCTAAGTTTTATTGTGTTAAATCTTTTATGGATACTGATTCTTTTTGTGAATTTAGCACTAAATATGGACTTGACTCTGAGATAGTAGCTTCTTTCTGTGAATCATTTGCTACTCATGTTGATCTCCCTAAGGATAAGTGGTTTAAATATCATCCTCCCATTGAAGTGAAAGTAGTAGAACCTATTAAAGTTGAAGAAAAGACTATTACTTATAATGTTGATCCTATTGTTCCTACTGCTTATATTGAAAAAACACCTTTCCCTATTAGAATAAAGGATCATGCTAAAGATTCAACTGTGGTTCGTAAGAGTAATGCTAGAACACCTACACCCAGTGAGCAAATTAAATTTGAACCTAGTATTGCTATGGTTAAAGATCTCTTGGTCTATAATATTGATGGGCATGTTATTTACTTCTGTGATGAGGCTGGTAGAATTGCTAGACCCGATGCTAAAAATAAACATAGACCTGTTGTTGGCATGCCTGTTATTTCTGTTAAAATAGGAGATCATTGCTATCATGGCTTTGTGATATGGGTGCTAGTGCGAGTGCAATACCTCATTCCTTATACAAAGAAATCATGCATGATATTGCACCTTCTGAGATAGAAGATATTGATGTTACTATTAAGCTTGCCAATAGAGATACTATTTCACCAATTGGGATTGTTAGAGATGTTGAAGTATTGTGTGGGAAAATTAAATATCCTACTAATTTTCTTGTTCTTGGTTCCTCACAAGATGACTTCTGTCCCATTATATTTGGTAGAACCTTCTAAATACTGTTAATGCTAAGATAGACCGCGAAAAGGATATTGTTACTGTTGGGTTAGGGGATATGTCTCATGATTTTAATTTCTCTAAATTTTGTAGACAACCCCATGATAAAGAATTGCCTAGTAAAGATGAAATTATTGGTCTTGCTTCTATTGCCGTGCCTCCTAATGATCCTTTAGAACAATATTTGCTAGATCATGAGAATGATATGTTTATGAATGAAAGAAGGGAAATAGATGAAGTATTCTTTAAACAGGGACCTATTTTGAAACACAACTTGCCTATTGAAATCATAGGGGATCCTCCTCCACCCAAGGGAGATCCCGTGTTTGAGCTTAAACAATTACCTGATACTCTTAAATATGCTTATCTTGATGAAAAGAAGATATATCCTGTTATTATTAGTGCTAACCTTTTAGAGCATGAAGAAGATAAATTATTGAAAACTCTGAAGAAGCACCGCGCTGCTATTGGATATACTCTTGACGATCTTAAGTGCATTAGTCCCACTCTATGCCAGCACAAAATAAAATTGGAGAAAGATGCTAAACCAGTTGTTGATCATCAACGGCGGTTGAATCCTATGATGAAAGAAGTGGTAAGAAATGAAATACTAAAGCTTATGGAGGCAGGTATAATTTATCCTGTTGCTGATAGTCAGTGGGTATGTCCTGTCCATTGTGTCCCTAAGAAGGGAGGTATTACTTCTGTTCCTAATGATAAGGATGAATTGATCCACAAAGAATTGTTACAGGTTATAGAATGGTAATTGATTTTTGAAAATTAAATAAAGCTACTAGAAAAGATCATTACCCTTTACCTTTTATTGATCAAATGCTAGAAATATTACCCAAACATACACAATTTTTCTTTCTAGATGGTTATTCTGGTTTCTCTCAAATACCTGTGTCAAAAGAGGGTCAGGAAAAGACCACTTTTACTTTCCCTTTCGGTACCTTTTCTTATAGATGTATGCCTTTTGGTTTATATAATGCACCTACTACCTTTCAAGGATGTATGACTGCTATATTCTCTGACTTTTGTGAAAAGATTGTTGAGGTTTTCATGGATGATTTCTCCATTTATGGACCTTCTTTTGATGATTGCTTAAGCAACCTTGATCGAATCTTGCAGAGATGTGAAGAAACTAATCTTGTATTGAATTGGGAGAAGTGCCACTTTATGGTTAATGAAGGTATTGTCTTGGGGCATAAAATTTCTGAAAGAGGTATTGAAGTTGATAAAGCTAAAGTAGATGCTATTGAAAAGATGCCGTGTCCTAAGGACATCAAAGGTATAAGAAGTTTCCTTGGTCATGCCGTTTTTTATAGGAGGTTCATTAAAGACTTCTCAAAAATTTCCAGGCCTCTGACTAATCTCTTACAAAAAGATGTTCCTTTTGTCTTTGATGATGATTGTGTAGAAGCATTTGAAATACTTAAGAAAGCCTTGATTTCTGCACCTATTGTTTAGCCACCTGATTGGAATTTACCCTTTGAAATTATGTGTGATGCTAGTGATTATGCTGTAGGTGATATTCTAGGACAAAGAGTTGATAAGAAATTGAATGTTATCCAATATGCTAGTAAAACTCTAGACAGTGCCGAGAGAAATTATGCTACTACTGAAAAAGAATTTTTAGCAGTTGCGTTCTCTTGTGATAAGTTCATAACTTATATTGTTGATTCCAAAGTTACTATTCACACTGATCATGCTGCTATTAAATATCTTATGGAAAAGAAATATGCTAAACCTAAACTTATTAGATGGGTTCTCTTGCTGCAAGAATTTGATTTGCATATTATTGATAGAAAGGGAGCTGAGAATCCCGTTGCAGACAACTTGTCTAGGTTAGAAAATGTTCTTGATGACCCACTACCTATTGATGATAACTTTCCTGATGAACAATTAGCTGTCATAAATGCTTCTCGTATTGCTCCATGGTATGCTGATTATGCTAATTACATTGCTACTAAATTTATACCGCCTAGTTTCTCATACCAGCAAAAGAAAAAAAATTCTATGATTTAAGACATTACTTTTGGAATGACCCACTCCTTTATAAAGAAGGAGTAGATGGAGTTATTAGACATTGTGTACCTGAGCATGAACATGAACAGATCCTACACAAGTGTCACTCCGAGGCTTACGGAGGACACCACGCTAGAGAAATAACTGCACATAAGGTATTGCAGTCCGGTTTTTATTGGCCTACTCTCTTCAAAGATGCCCGTAAGTTTGTCTTGTCTTGTGATGAATGTCAAAGAATTGGTAATATTAGTAGACGTCAAGAAATGCCTATGAACTATTCACTTGTTATTGAACCATTTGATGTTTGGGGTTTTGATTATATGGGATCTTTACCTTCCTCTAATGGGTATACACATATTTTAGTTGGTGTTGATTACGTTACTAAGTGGGTAGAAGCTATTCCAACTAGTAGTGCTGATCATAACACCTCTATTAAGATGCTTAAAGAAGTTATTTTTCCAAGGTTTGGGGTCCCTAGATATTTTATGACTGATGGTGGTTCACATTTTATTCATCGTGCTTTTCGTAAAATGCTTGCTAAGTATGATGTTAATCATAGAGTTGCATCTCCATACCACCCTTAGTCTACTGGTCAAGTAGAATTGAGTAATAGAGAGATTAAGTTGATCTTGCAAAAGACTGTTAATAGATCTAGAAAGAATTGGTCCAAGAAACTTGATGATGCATATAAAAATCCTATGGGTATGTCTCCGTATAAAATGGTTTATAGAAAAGCATGTCACTTACCTCTCGAACTAGAACATAAGGCATATTGGGCCATTAAAGAGCTCAATTATGATTTCAAACTTGCCGGTGAGAAGAGGCTATTTGACATTAGCTCACTTGATGAATGGAGAACCCAGGCCTATGAGAACGCCAAATTGTTTAAAGAAAATGTTAAAAGATGGCATGACAAAGGGATACAAAAGAGTGAGTTTAACGTAGGTGATTATGTTTTGCTATACAACTCTCGTTTAAGATTTTTTGCAGGAAAACTTCTCTCTAAATGGGATGATCCTTACATTATCGAGGAGTTCTATTGTTCCGGTGCCATAAAAATCAACAACGCCGAAGGCACAAATCCGAAGGTGGTTAACGGTCAAAGAATCAAACATTATATCTCAGGTAATCCCATAAATGTCGAAACCAATGTTATTGACACCATAACCCCGGAGGAGTACATAAGGGACACTTTCCAGAACATGCCAGACTCCAAAAAGGAGTAGGTATGTGGTTCGATAAGTAAACCGACTCCAAAACTGCTCAAATAGAAATTTTTCCCTGTTTTGGAATATTTGAAAAATTAGGAAAATAAGAAGTAGTCCTAAGGATACACGAGGCAACCATGAGGGTGGAGGGCGCGCCCTACCCCCCTGGGCGCGCCCCCTGCCTCATGGACACTTCGTGTGCCCTCTGGACTCTGTTTTCTTGCATGATACTTCTTTTGGTCGCTAAAAATTCATTATATAATCTCCCGAAGGTTTTGACCACCCTACCACGACAAAATCCTCTGCTTTTGTTTCAAGCTGTTTTTCTGACACATCTAGATCACCATGACGTCTTCAAGCGCCCCCAAGGACAAGTTTTTCGAGAAGGTCATCAACCCCTACCTCGTGGAGGTGCTGCAACACCCTCCAACCAATGAGATGCGTGAGGGCGTGCTACACATCCGCGATGTTGAGGGACGAAGGAGGACCGGAGGCATGGAGACAAGACTCGAAGCAATGGAGCAACAAGTTTTCAAGTGTCAAGGGATGGTGGAACACGGACTCAATGCCAAGCACATGACTATTGCGGAGTTCACCAACAACCACAAGCTGCATGCCAAGAACATTGGGGAGACCATCTTCAAGCTCCACAGAAAATCGAGCACCTCCAAGCCCAAATCTATGACCTGCGAAACCAAAACCGTGAGTATGAATATAGATTCAAGAGGATGAGTTTGGCTGCAGATTTGAGGATCCCGAAGACTCGATCATCCTTCTATGATGGTGAGCCTATGCCTTGGAAGATGGATGACAAGCCTACATCATCAACAACTCCATCATCACCACCTCCGAAGAAAGAGACATAAATACATGGGTATGGGCACTCCTCTTGGCAACTGCCAAGCTTGGGGGAGGTGCCCCGGTATCGTATTATCATCACACTTCTATCTTTACCGTTTTTCTTAGTTCAATCCTTTTGGTTATATCTTGATCTAGTAGAATAAAGTTTTAGAATGATCTAGCT
The DNA here is from genome assembly GCF_018294505.1 of Triticum aestivum. NCBI lineage: Eukaryota > Viridiplantae > Streptophyta > Magnoliopsida > Poales > Poaceae > Triticum > Triticum aestivum. The sequence goes on from NC_057810.1 coordinate 517,050,923, forward strand.
TTGAGTTTTGTGTTGATCCCTATCTATGTAATCGAGTCCGTGATTTATATATAATAAAGATTAGTTCTGAGTTGAGGGTGAGGGAGTCCTGGATTAAGGGGTCCTCGGACAGCCGGACTATATACTTTGGCCGGACTGTTGGACTATGAAGATACAAGATTGAAGACTTCGTCCCGTGTCCGGATGGAACTCTCCTTTGCGTGGAAGGCAAGCTTGGATATTCGGATGTGTAGATTTCCTTCTCTGTAACCGACTCTGTGTAACCCTAGCCCCCTCCGGTGTCTATATAAACCGGAGGGTTTAGTCCGTAGGACAACAACAATCATAATCATAGGCTAGCTTTTAGGGTTTAGCCTCTACGATCTCGTGGTAGATCAACTCTTGTAATACTCATATCATCAAGATCAATCAAGCAAGAAGAAGGGTATTACCTCCATAGAGAGGGCCCAAACTTGGGTAAAACATCGTGTCCCCTGCCTCCTGTTACCATTAGCCCTAGACGCACAGTTCGGGACCCCCTACCCGAGATCCGCCGGTTTTGACACCGACATTGGTGCTTTCATTGAGAGTTCCACTGTGCCGTCGCGATAAGGCTTGATGGCTCCCTCGATCATATTGAACGATGCGGTCCAAGGGGGTTTTCCTTCCCGAACAGATCTTCGTATTCGGCAGCTTCGTACTGCGGGCCAACTCGCTTGGCCATATGATGCATATCGACAGCTACGCCCCTGGCCATCAAGTTAGGTTTGGAAGCTTAAACTATACTGCCGACATTCATAGAGACTTGATCTTCGACGGATTTGAGCCCATGACAGGTGCGCCAAACAGTCATGACAGACATGACTTTGATCTGCCGTCGGACAATATTCAGGAGATCGCACCCGCGTTGCTGCTGGGAATCAATCCGGAGCAGATCGTGCCTTCCGAGGACGGGTGGATGGACCCCCGCCACGGAGGCCGCACACTCACTGGCATCGGAGCTGAACACTGATCCCACCTCCTGTGAGAGTGGCGTTATCGGACCCCCGGACTCGTCTCCGGCTACAGGATCCGAACCGCGTGCGTCCGTGCCTATCGAATCAGATTGGGCACCGGTCAAGGAGTTCACCGCCGCGGATATTTTTCACCACTCACCCTTGGAGGATGTGCTGAACTCATTAAGGTCTCTGTCATTGTCAGGAGACTCTTGGCCGAACTATGTCCGGCTCGAGTGGGGAGCGAACAACGAAGAAATTCGTCCACCACCCACTTTATAGCCACTGTCGATGATTTAACCGACGTGCTTGACTTCGACTCCGAAGACATCGACGGCATGGACGACGATGAAGGAGAAGAACGGGAACCACCGCCTACAGGGTGCTGGACCGCCACCTCATGATATGATATTTATATGGTGGACATCCCTAAAGAAAATAATGGTGATGAGGCAACGGAATATAACCCCTTGGGGAAGCAATCTAGACACCGGCGTCATCGGCGCCGCTCCAAGCCCCGCCACAACAAAAATAGTGATACCGGCACAAGAGATAATAATCCGGATGGTGCCGAAGATTAAGACAATCCTGCCCAGCCAGGCCTTGAGATGGCCGAGCAAGAGGATGGGCAAGCTAGCCCTAAAGAACAGGCAACTGATGGAGAATCAGAGGATGATAATTACATGCCTCTCTCCAAAGACGAAGTGAGCCTTGGCGACGAAGAAGTCATCGTGCCGGAGGATCCCGTCGAGCAGGAGCGCTTCAAACGCCGGCTTATAGCTACTGCAAAAAGCCTGAATAAAAAGCAGCAACAGCTTCAAGCTGATCAAGATCTGCTAACTGACAGATGGACTGATGTCCTAGCCACCGAGGAATACAGACTCGAGTGCCCTAGCGAAAGCTACCCAAAGCGCAGGCTGCTTCCTCAACTTAAGGAGGAGGCTTTAAAGCCCACACTACCAGCGCATGATGCGGCTGACCGGCCACCCCATGGCCGCGACAAAACGGCATACCAGCCCAAAGTCCAGACCGCACCCCGTGGCCAATCAAACAATAACACTAAAGCCCGGGGCTATACGAAGGACCTGCGAGATGTATTAGAAAACAAAGCAGGACAGTCAAGATCGATCTACGGATCACGAGGACGCGCCCCAACGCGTGACAAGATTCGTCACGCCGGATACACTAACATATCCGGCCGGGCCGAACACAATGAAGCCCGACACAAGGGCGCCGCACATCCCCTATGCTTCACTGATGAAGTAATGGATCATGAATTCCCGGAAGGATTTAAACCCATGAACATTGAATCATACGATGGCACCACAGACCCCGCGGTATGGATAGAAGATTTTTTTCTTCACATTCACATGGCCCGCGGAGATGATCTACACGCCATCAAGTACCTCCCACTAAAACTAAAGGGACCGGCTCGGCATTGGCTGGATAGCTTGCCGGCAAACTCCATCAGGAATTGGGAGAACCTGGCAGATGCATTCCTTGATAACTTCCAGGGCACTTACGTGCGCCCCACCGGATGCCGATGATCTAAGTCACATAACCCAGCAGCCCGGAGAGTCGGCCAGGAAATTTTGGACCCGGTTCCTAACAAAAAAGAACCAAATTGTTGACTGTCTGGATGCCGAAGCCCTTGCGGCCTTTAACCATAACATCCGTGACGAATGTCTTGCCCGACATCTCAGTCAGGAAAAGCCAAAGTCCATGGCAGCACTCTCAACACTCATGACTCGCTTTTGCGCGGGTGAGGATAGCTGGTTGGCCCATAGCAACAATACTACAAGCAATCTAGGCACATCGAAAGCTAAAGATAACAACGATAAATCACGGTGCAACAAACACAAGCGCCACAAAAATGACGATAATGCCAAAGACACGACAGTCAATGTCGGATTCAGCGGCTCCAAGGCCGGTCAGCGGAAGAAACCATTCAACAAAAACAATTCAGGCCCGTCCAGTCTTGACCGCATACTCGACCGTCCATGCCAAATTCATGGCACCCTTGAAAACCAGCCAACCACACCAATAGGGAATGCTGGGTCTTCAGACAAGCCGGCAGGTCAGACGCTGAAAACAAGGGGAAGGGGTCTCAAAGCAACAACGACAACGAAGGGCCCCGATCACCGAATATAGGAGGAAAGATGTTATTCCCTTCCTAGGTGAAAACATTGAATGTGATATACGCAACCCATATCCCCAAGTGGGAAAGGAAACATGCACTAAGGGACGTCTACGCGATGGAGCCAGTCGCCCCAAACTTCAACCCGTGGTCCTCTTGTCCGATCATTTTCTATCGCAGGGACCATCCTACCAGTATCCGTCATGGCGGTTCGGCCCGCATTGGTCCTTCACCCCATCATTGACGGATTCCACCTCACACAAGTCCTTATGGACGGAGGCAGCAGCTTGAACCTGCTTTACCAGGATATAGTGCGCAAAATGGGCATCGACCCTTCAAGGATCAAGCCCACAAAAACCAGCTTTAAAGGTATCATACCAGGTGCAGAGGCCTGTTGCATGGGCTCAATCACACTGTAAGTGGTCTTTGGATCTCCGGACAATCACCGTACCGAAGACTTAGTCGTCGACATCGTCCCCTTTCGCAGCGACCATCAGGCACTGCTCGGACGAACCGCATTCGCTCGGTTCAACGCGGTGCCACATTATGCCTACCGTAAACTAAAGATGCTCGGTCCATACGGCGTCATCACGGTTAATGGCAGAAATAAATTCCCCCTCCCAGCCGAAGAGTCTACCACCACTTTAATAGCAAGAACAAGGAATGTCACCTTACAGTCGAACCTCGAGTCGAAGGCAAAGCTCCCGGACACCACCAAAGGAATCCAAACTACTGCGCGGCAAGATAGCCCGGCCCGCCCGGAGATAAATTAAAAACACTCCGGACAAGGATAGAACAAGCCACATGCTGCGGCTCAACCGCCAGGTGGCGCAAAACCATTTCTTACGTTTTCTTTACAGGTTCACCTCTACGTAGGTTATGATGGAAGGCGTGGTAACAGCTCGAGCATGTCAGGAATCTCTAGATATTCCCCTGTAATAATCCGACTACACCCCGGATCCAAAAACAACTCCCGCACCCCTGGTATCAGCAGGTTCCGCAATCATATTCCTTTTTATCACATCACCTGTACTCATACGAATTGACGTATTACTCAAATACAACACATGGATTTATATGATGCTCACATGTTCCTATTTCTTATTTAAAATTCCTTTGTTAAAAGTGGCTGCTTATCACGATATGCCTCAATATGCCAGGGGCTTCATCATGCCCATATTACGGTAAAAAAGTCCGAACACCTTCACGGTAGTTCGACACCCCGAACTTATAGCATTATATGCATCAACTCCAAATCATGTCTTGGGTCAATAGTTGGGTTTGCCCGGCTCCTATGTTTTGGTACCTTACATTCCACTATATTGGCTAAGATAGCACTGGGAGAACTACTGCGATTGTGTCCCGATTCTTCCGGACGAGCACCTCAGTAGAGAAAGCCGAAAACTGACTGTCATGATGTAGCGAGAGCTGGTCAGCTATTCGAGAGGTTCTAAAATCTTTAAGGATTTCTTCCGCATAATGCTATAACTAATGCAGCGTGCGATGGATCGGCCTTCTCCATTCAGGCAATTATAGAGCCCCTCGTGCGGACCTCCGAACACTAGGGGCTGCGCCTACCATCCTCGAAACAACTCCTATGGCTAAGTGAGAGCGATAAAGCTCTATAGTCAGATTGCCTGGTTCGCTGTGCTGAACACCTCCTTCAGGGACCCAAAACTGGGATAAAGAGTGCTCAGGTTTATCCCGAACACCCCCGTACTCACTACGTGGGGGCGGAAGCCGACGACTGGCCGACTCTAAGAATTATTATATACAACGGCCGCACAGGATGAAAAACATTCATACAACAAAGCAATAGATGATAAGAATGCTCTTGTTCAAATATTACAACGGACGAACTCGACCGTATTCATGGAAATATAATGTCCTTGGTGCATTGCTCCACCGCAAGGTGAGCTCCTTTCAAGACACCTTCATAATACAGTTCGGGCTTGCGGTGCTCCTTCCCCTCCGGCGGTCCCTCGGTCATCAGCTTCTGCACATCCATCTTCCCCCAATGCACCTTGGCACGGGCGAAGGCCATTCGCGCACCCTCTATACAGACCGACCGCTTGATGACTTCGAGTCGAGGGCAGGCACCTACAAGCCGCTTCACGAGCCCGAAGAACCTGCTTGGAATCAGCTCAGCAGGCCACAGCCGGATAATTAAATCATTCATGGCTAATTCGGCCGCCTTGTGCAGCTCGACCAGCTGCTTCAGCTGATTCGAGAAGGGAACCGGATAATCCGGCGCCAGATACTACATCCAGAAGATCTTATCCGCAGTATTCCCCCCTTCGACTCGGTAGAATTGGGCGGCATCAGATATGTTGCGTGGTAGCTCCGCAAATACCCATGTATACATCCAAACTCAAGATTGTGAAATTTAACTTTCTCATTTCCTATACTTGCTTTTTACAGAAAAAGCCTTACCAGCCGCAATCTTCCTCGCCTCCTGGATTTCCTTCAGGGCACCTTGGGCTTCGCCCCGGGCATCACTTGCGGCTTGGCGAGCCTGGGAGAGTTCGGATTCTTTCCCTGCTAAACTCTGCTCCAGGGTCTCGCATTTCTGCATGGCCTCTTGAAGCTCTCGCTCAGCCTCAATAACTCTGGCCTCATGCTTCTCACGGAGCACCTGCTCTGCGGCTGCTTTCCTCTCGGCTTCGGCCAAAGCCTTCTTCAAGGTCTCAATTTTGGCCGACGCCCCTAGAGCACATTATCAAAAGATTGTTATTATGCACACTCATCCTTTCGTGCTACATAAACAAGGTTTCTACATACCTTGATTATCCTCCAGCTGTCTCTTCACTTGGCCAAGTTCTCCTTCGGCCTACTTCAGACTATGCCTCAGGCCGGATACTTCCTCAGCTTGAGAGGCCACAATCGCTACGGATACCTGCTGATTAAAAAGAGTGATAAATATCATCAAGTGAGTCTCCTGCGAACATGAATTTGATCCCCTGTCCGATTCTCTCCTTCACCGAACAGTGTATCAGGGGCTACTATCTATACCATGACATTCTCCCAAGAACTCATAAAACATACCTCAAAGCCTCTTATGAGGCTGACACAGGATTCGTTCAGTTCACTCTTAGCGGACCGAATCTTCTCACTCACTGCACCCATGAGGGCACGGTGTTCATCAATGATGGAGGCACCCTTCAGCGCCGCCAATAAAGTACCCGGTGCCCCTGGTTGAACAGAGGCAGCCGGTGGATGGGACTCGGGGACCTTATGGGTCTCTAGAGTCGTGTCCGGCTTGGGTCTGGATTCAAGATGACCTCCGCCGTCGACACCCACGGGATTTTTCTCTCCCGTGTAACCGGCCCCAGAAGTATGGCCTCCTGGCGCCGCTTTCGCGACCTCCCCCCCCTCTGTGGCCTGGGTCCTTCTGGGATGAAACCTCGGTTTCGTTCCTGCGTTTGGAAGAAGAGGCCTTCAGGGGTATCCCGCTCCCCATAGCATTCGAACCCATCAGATCCTCTGACGAGGATTGCTCGGCGCGGGGCTTCGCCGGACTGAAAAAGAAAAGCGCGGCTCAGATTAGAATGTGATGCCATGACAAGTCCAGACGCATGTGTGTGTTCGGATTTTATGCTTACGAGTTCACCAGAGGCTCGGCCCTGGGATCCCACTCTGGGCTGCTATCGGTGGTGCTGGTCGACTCCTCTTGAAGAAGTGTTTTTCCCCTCTTAGGCAAATCGGCCTCCAAGGAGCTGGAGGCCGTTCTTTTCTTCTTTCCCCCTGCGGGGGATTCGTCCTCCTCCTCCCCGTCCTCTTCGGAGGAAGAATGGGCATTAGAGTCTTCGGATTTTGTGTCCGTGGTACCACGGTGACGAAGGCCGCCCCTGGTCTTCTTGGCCTCTTTCTTGGTCTTTTCCTTCGGTGCTTTATATGGCGCCGGGACCAGCATCTTCGTCAAGAGTGGACCGGCCGGTTCTTCTGGCAGAGGGGCAGGACAGTAGATCTGCCCCGCCTTCTTTGCCCAGCCCTAGGAAAAATGATGGGAAATATGTTAAGTGTCTCCCCAAGGATGTATGGACAGAATGCATGAATTATCAAACATTCAGTTGCTTACCGAACTTGCGGGGCGGGACAGCTGGTATCCGCGATCCTTGGCGGAGTCCGGCACGGTTTGCCGGACTTGAAAAGCACCTTCCAGATGTCCTTGTGTGTAGAGCCAAAGAGCTCTGACAGGGTCTGGTGCTTGGCCGGATCTAACTCCCATAGATTGCAAGCGCGATGTTGACATGGCAGAATCTGGTGAAACAACATCACCTGGACTACATTAACGAGCTTGACGCTCTTGTCTTCCATGTCTTGGACAAGAGTCTAGAGCTCTGATAGCTCGTCAGACGAAGCCCAACTCAGGCCCTTCTCGTGCCATGACGTAAGTCGCAGGGGGGCACCGGATCGAAACTCCGGAATGGCGGTCCACTCCTTGCCACGCGGCTCGGTGATGTAGAACCACTGCTGCTTCCACTCCTTGACGGAATCATTGAAAGTCCCTGTCGGCCATGTGACATTGGGCATCTTGCTCACCATGACTCCTCCGCATTCGGCATGCTCGCCGCTCACTACCTTGGGCTTTACATTAAAAACCTTCAGCCATAAGCCGAAGTGCGGCGGAACGCGGAGAAAGGCCTCGCACGCGACTATGAATGTCGAGATGTTGAGAAAGGAATTTGGGGATAGATCATGGAAATCAATCCCGTAATAGTACATGACGCCGCGAAAAAATGGGTGGAGGGGAAACCCGAGCCCGCAGACAAAATGAGGGAGAAATACCACCCTCTCATGGGGTTCCGGGGTGGGGACTATCTGTCCCGCCGTCGGAAGACGGTGGCCAATTCTCTTGGCCAGATACCCGCCCCCCCGAAGCTTTTTGATGTCCTTCTCCCAGACGGTAGAGGCCATCCATTTGCCTCCTGCTCCATATCCGGACATCTTCGAGAAGCCTTTTTGGGCGAAGAAGAGAAACGCCTGGGCACTAGGGCTCGGGCGGAAAGGAATGAATGAACAGGGAGGGGCGTGGGTGAAAGGGAAGACTCTCATCCCTTTATAAAGGTAGCAAATATCCTGTGCCTCCCCACTTGCCCGCTAAAATCGCTTATTTTCCAAGCGCCACGATTGATGGCGCGGTTGGGTTACCCATACCCGTATTGATGGGGATCCAGTGATAAGGGGACACGATCTCTGCTTCGACAAGACGTGCCGCTAAAAACCGCTTCGCGATATGAGCGATGGCCGATTGTGAAAAACGGTTCGAATAATGACCGAACCGTGGCGTGATGTCATGCTATAAAAAGCTGTCAGTAGATTAGATTTGTGGAATATTATACTCTCTACGGTGGAATGTGAAATTTGTTTTGTAGAGCCGGACACGATCCTTGTGTTCTAAATATTCTATGGAGTATTTGGAGAAGGAACCCGCCTTGCAATGCCGAAGACAATATGCGCGCCGGACTCATCTTCATTGAAGCCTGGTTCAGGTGCTACAGAGGGAGTCCTGGATTAGAGAAAATTCCTTATTTGACACTATCTTAAAATCTGATTCCTTATTTGACACTGAAAAAGTTTTTCTTCCCTATTTGACACGAGGCATAAATTTTATTCCCTACATGACACTCTAGTTCATTTTTAACTCTAACGGTATTAAGTATAGACGTAAAAGGACGTTATTACCCTTGATGCATTCTGCGACCCAATTTCTTACTATTAAAGACAAAGAAGTATATGAGATATGTGGTCAAGGTTAAATGGCCATCTGAGATCCATGTATTTGGTGACCGGATTTTCTACACAGCTAAATAAATCATGTTACATAAATGCTATATCAAGATCATCTTACATGCAACGAGTTGAGCCACGGACTAGGCAGCAACACACACGGGGAGAGAAATGACTTGAGTCACGGAACTATTGAAACTGTATCGCGCCTCTAGTAACTTGCGATTCCGCGTACGTGTGTTGTGTGTTACCTATAATCCATCAATGATCAAGCTGCCTGCTTTGGTTACATAGTTTTTTTAAGTACGTCTAGGCGTACCATAGCCAACCAGCACCTCCGGCCAGGTCCGGGACGCCCATGATGATTGTCACTCACCAAGGGAGAACCTTGTGTTTGACCAGTGCCTCTCCACGGAAGAACCCAGGCCACACTAGCAAAAGAGCAACGCCGCTCGCCACACCGCGCATGATTGATCAGCCTCGCTCGCTGCTTGCTAAGACTCCATCTTGGCCGAGCCATCGAAGCGCCGTCACCAGCCTGCCCGCCGAGCGCCGACCATCCATCCTCACCTCCGGCCCGCTTGGATCTGGCCAGGCACAAACTCCCTCGCAGCGAGGAGCACCCAGCCGCCATCGGCTTGCGCACTCTACCGCGATGCACCGCCACCAGACCCGTAAAATAACCGTCAAAATACGGGTTCGCATGAAAAAAACCGTCCGATCAGACACTATAAATGCGTCGGACCCGTAAAAAAAATTTGAGGGGCGTGGTAAAATCCCACCTCAAACCCATGAAAACACAGGTTCCCCCCTCGACCCGACGGTGCCATGCATCTCAGAAGAGTGGTTGACGGGAGGGACATTTTAGTTTTAGCGTGTTCCCACACCCTTCCGTAGCCGCTTGCCATCGGTTCCGCCCGTCCGCCGCCGGCGAATCCGGCCATATTTGCGGACGGAATCACGCCGCCGGCCCGCAAAGTCATTTTTCCGCAAACTTTAAATAAGTTTTGCGGGTCAACGATATACGGGGTCTGCTAGAGATGCTCTAAGCTATATCAAAAACATTGGTTGCCTAAAAAAATCAAAAACATTGAACAATCAATAATACATGTGTGTGCTTATCCGTCTCGCGAGAACGTATCACCGGAGCTTTGCTAGTTGTACGTGCTTGTTTCATCAAAAAAAAATCCTGGTTGTACGCGCGTCTTGCCGGAAGGAGGGGCCGTGGCCAATTCCAAATAAACGACACCCAATTTTGAGCATGCCACGCCGCCGCTGTAGCTCTGTATTGGGATGGGAAACAAATGATGTGGTCTCTCTAGACATGGACGCAAGGATTGGGTCATCTTTTTTCCCAGCGTTGCACAACGATTCATGGAATGGTACTACGGTCCTAGTTGATGGAAGAGGCTAACGGAATTGACGGCGATGTCATATTGGGCAAAAAAAGTTAGACCAAGTGTCAAATAGGGAAGAAAGAAAATTCTAGTGTCAAACAAGGAAACATATTTTGAAGTAGTGTCAAATAGGGAATTCTCTCCCTGGATTAAGGGGTCCTCAGACAGCCGGACTATATACTTTGTCCGGACTGTTGGACTATGAAGATACAACATTGAAGACTTCATCCCGTGTCCAGATGGGACTCTCCTTTGCGTGGAAGGCAAGCTTGGATTTTCAGATGTGTAAATTTCCTTCTCTGTAACCGACTCTGTGTAACCCTAGCCCCCTCCGACGTCAATATAAACCGGAGGGTTTAGTCCGTAGGACAACAATAATCATAATCATAGGCTAGCTTTTAGGGTTTAGCCTCTACGATCTCGTGGTAGATCAACTCTTGTAATACTCATATCATCAAGATCGATCAAGCAGGAAGTAGGGTATTACCTCCATCGAGAGGGCCCGAACCTGGGTAAAACATCGTGTCCCCCGCCTCCTGTTACCATTAGCCTTAGACGCACAGTTCAGGACCCCCTACCCAAGATCCGCCGGTTTTGACACCGACAGAGGGCTTTTGCTATCTTGCTATGATCTTGAGGGAATAAGAGAAAGAATAAACAGAAAATCAAAAGATCATATTGATCTTATGGAGAGTAATGACTTCACACATAAAGAGTATGATGAATAAAAGTTGTTGAGAGTGGACAAACATAGTTTTGGTCATCATTGCAATTAATAGGAAGTAATAAAGAAAGAGAGGTTTTCACATATGTATACACTAGCTTGGACATCTTTTATGATTGTGAGCACTCATTAAAATATGACAGGCTAAAAGGTTGATGTTGGACAAGGAAGACAACACAATGGGTTATGTTTTCTTATATCCGAATAAATTTATATTGTCATGGATCATCCAACATGTTGAGCTTGCCTTTCCCCCTCATGCTAGCCAAATTCTTTGCACGAAGTAGAGATACTACTTGTGCTTCCAAACATCCCTAAACTCAGTTTTGCCATGAGAGTCCACCATATCTACCTATGGATTGAGTAAGATCCTTCAAGTAAGTTGTCATCGGTGCAAGCAATAAAAATTGCTCTTTAAATATGTATGATCTATTAGTGTGCAGAAAATAAGCTTTATGCGAGCTTGTGATATGGAAGAAATAAAAGCAACGGACTGCATAATAAAGGTCCTTATCACAAGTGGCAATATAAAGTGACGTTGTTTTGCATTAAGATTTTGTGCACCCAACCATAAAAGCGCATGACAACCTCTGCTTCCCTCTGCGAAGGGCCTATCTTTTATTTTACCTTATACCCTTATACAAGAGTCATGGTGATCTTCACCTGTCATTTTTACACTTTATCCTTTGACATGCACTATGTGTTGGAAAGATCCTGATATATATATCCACTTGGATGTAGGTTTTCATAAACTATTATTGTTGACATTACCCTTGAGGCGAAACTATAAGACCCTATCTTTCTCTGTGTCTGACTGAAACTTCATACCCATAAGTATTGCATGAGTGTTAACAATTGTGAAAGACTAAATGATAGTTGAGTATGTGGACTTGCTGAAAAGCTCTTATCTTGACTCTTTCCGATGTTATGATAAATTGCAATTGCTTCAATGACTGAGATTATAGTTTGCTAGTTTTCAACAAAGTTTCTGGTTCATACTTTACATTGTGAATAGATTGTTACTTTAGCATAAGAAATCATATAACAATATATATGTTGTTGTTCTAAGGATGATCATGATGCCCTCATGTCCGTATTTTATTTTATCGACACCTCTATCTCTAAACATGTGGACATATTTTTCGATATCGGCTTTCGCTTGAGGACAAACGAGGTCTAAGCTTGGGGGAGTTGATACGTCCATTTTGCATCATGCTTTTATATCGATATTCATTGCATTATGGGCTGCTACTACACATTATGTCACAATATTTATGCCTTTTCTCTCTTATTTTATAAGGTTTACACGAAGAGGGAGAATGCCGGTAGCTGGAATTTTGGTCTGGAAAAGGAGCAAATATTTGAGACCTATTCTGCACAACTCCAAAAGTCTTGAAACTCCACGAAAGTCAGTTTGGGAACATATTAAAAATATTGGGCGAAGAAAGCACCAGAGGGGGCCACCCAGTAGCCACGAGGGTGGAGGGCGCCTGGCAGGCCCCCGACGCCCATCTTCTGCTATATGGTGTCTTTTTCCCTGGAAAAAAAATCATAAGGAAGCTTTCGGGATGAAGCGCCACCGTCTTGGGGCGGAACCTGGGCGAAACCAATCTAGGGCTCCGGCAGAGCTTTTCTGCCAGGGAAACATCCCTCCAGAGGGGGAAATCATTGCCATCGTCATCACCATCGATCCTCTCATCAAGAAGGGGTCAATCTCCATCAACATCTTCACCAGCACCATCTCCTCTCAAACCCTAGTTCATCTCTTCTATCCGATCTTTGTCTCAAAACCTCAGATTGGTACCTATGAGTTGCTAGTAGTGTTGGTTACTCCTTGTAGTTGATGCTAGTTGGTTTATTCGATGGAAGATCAAATGTTCAGATCCTTAATGCATATTAATACCCCTCTAATTATGAACATGAATATTACTTGTTAGTAGTTACGTTTGTTCCCGAGGACATGGGAGAATTCTTGTTATAAGTAGTCATGTGAATTTGGTATTCGTTCTATATTTGGACGAGATGTATGTTATCTCTCCTCTAGTGGTGTTATGTGAACATCGACTACATGATACTTCACTATGATTTGGGCCTAGGGGAAGGCATTGGGAAGTAATAAGTAGACGATGGGTTGCTAGAGTGACAGAAGCTTAAACCCTTATGTGTTGCTTTATAAGGGGCTGATTTGGGTCCATATGTTTCATGCTATGGTTAGGTTTACCTTAATTCTTCTTTCGTAGTTGCGGATGCTTGCGAGAGGGGTTAATCATAAGTGGGATGCTTGTTCAAGGAAGGGCAGTACCCAAGCACCGGTCCACCTACATATCAAATTAATAAAGTAACAAACGCAAATCATATGAGCATCATGAAAACTAGCTTGACAGTAATTCCCATGTGAGGGAGTCCTGGGTAAGGGGGTATCCGGACAGCCGGACTATATAGTTTGTCTGGACTGTTGGACCGTGAAGATACAAGACTCAAGACTTCGTCCCGTGTCCGGATGGGACTCTCCTTTGCGTGGAAGACAAGCTTGGCGATTCGGATGTTAGATCTCCTTCTTTGTAATCGACTCTGTGTAACCCTAGCCTCCTCCGGTGTCTATATAAACCAGAGGGTTTAGTCCATAGGACAAGAACAATCATAATCATAGGCTAGCTTCTAGGGTTTAGCCTCTATCATCTCGTGGTAGATCAACTCTTGTAATACTCATATCATCAAGATCAATCAAGCAGGAAGTAGGGTATTACCTCCATCGAGAGGGCCTGAACCTGGGTAAAACATCGTGTCCCCTGCCTCCTGTTACCATTAGCCTTAGACGCACAGTTCGGGACTCCCTAACCGAGATCCGCCGGTTTTAACACCGACATTGGTGCTTTCATTGAGAGTTCCTCTGTGTCGTAGTAGCAAGGCTCGATGGCTCCTTTAAACATCAACAATAACGCGATCCAGGGTGAGACTTTTCTCCCCGGACAGATCTTTGTGTTCGGCGGCTTCGCACTGCGGGCCAATTCGCTTGGCCATCTGGAGCAGATCGACAACTACGCCCCTGGACATTGATACGTCTCCAACGTATCTATAATTTTTGATTGTTCCATGCTATTATATTACCCCTTTTGGATGTTTATGTGCTTTATTTTACACATTTATATCATTTTTGGGACTAACCTATTAACCGGAGGCCCAGCCCATATTGCTGTTTTATTGCCTGTTTCAGTATTTCGAAGAAAAGGAATATCAAACATAGTCCAAACGGAATGAAACCTTCGGTAGCGTGATTTTGTGGAAGAATATGATCCTGGAGACTTGGAGTTCACGTCAGAAGATCCTCGAGGCAGCCACAAGATAGGAGGGCTCCCCCCTGTAGGGCGCGCCCCCTATCTCGTGGGCCCCTCGAGCACCTCCCGACCGACTTCTTTCGCCTATATAAGCCTACGTACCGTAAAAACATCGAATATCAAGATAGATCGGGAGTTCCGCCACCGCAAGCCTCTATAGCCACCAAAAACCTCTCGGGAGCCTGTTCCGGCACCCTGCTGGAGGGGGAATCCATCATCGGTGGCCATCTTCATCATCCCGGCGCTCTCCATGACAAGGAGGGAGTAGTTCACCCTCGGGCTTGAGGGTATGTACCAGTAGCTATGTGTTTGATCTCTCTCTCGTGTTCTCTCTATGGCACGATCTTGATGTATCGTGAGCTTTGCTATTATAGTTGGATCTTATGATGTTTCTCCCCCTCTACTCTCTTGTGATGAATTGAGTTTCCCTCTTGAAGTTATCTTATTGGATTGAGTCTTTATTTGAGAACACTTGATGTATGTCTTGCCGTGTTTATCTGTGGTGACAATGGGATATCACGTGCCACTTGATGTATGTTTTGGTGACCAACTTGCGGGTTCCGCCCATGAACCTATGCATAGGGGTTGGCACACGTTTTCTTGACTCTCCGGTAGAAACTTTGGGGCACTCTTTGAAGTACTTTGTGTTGGTTGGATGAATTTGAGATTGTGTGATGCATATCGTATAATCATGCCCACAGATACTTGAGGTGACAATGGAGTATCTAGGTGACATTAGGGTTTTGGTTGATTTGTGTCTTAAGGTGTTATTCTAGTACGAACTCTTTAAATAGATCGATCCGAGAGTATAAATTTGAGGTGGTTTCGTACCCTACCATAATCTCTACGTTTGTTCTCCGTTATTAGTGGCTTTGGAGTGACTCTTTGTTGCATGTTGAGGGCTTGTTATATGATCTATCTATGTTATTATTGTTGAGAGAACTTGCACTAGTGAAAATATGAACCAAAGGCCTTGTTTCCTATCATTGCAATACCGTTTACGCTCACTTTTATCATTAGTTACCTTGCTGTTTTTATTATTTCAGATTACAAATACCCATATCTACTATCTATTTTGCACTTGTATCACCATCTCTTCGCCGAACTAGTGCACCTATACAATTTACCATTGTATTGGGTGTGTTGGGGACACAAGAGATTCTTTGTTATTTGGTTGCAGGGTTGCTTGAGAGAGACCATCTTCATCCTACGCCTCCCACGGATTGATAAACCTTAGGTCATCCACTTGAGGGAAATTTGCTACTGTCCTACAAACCTGTGCACTTGCAGGCCCAACAACGTCTACAAGAAGAAGGTGTGTAGTAGACATCAAGCTCTTTTCTGGCGCCGTTGCCGGGGAGGCTAGGTAAAGGGCACTCACTCACACCCCGTCAACTAAGCTCTTTTCTGGCGCTGTTGCCGGGGAGGTGAGTGCTTGAAGGTATATCTTTAGATCTTGCAATCGAATCTTTTTGTTTCTTGTTTTATCACTAGTTTAGTTTATAAAAGAAAACTACAAAAAAATGGAGTTAAGTTAGTCTCATACGCTTTATCTTTTTAATATCTTTCGTGAGAATGATGGAAAGGAAACTTGTGCTCAAGTGCTAGAATAAGAATGCATTAAAATGCTTGGTACTAAATCTTTGTATGATGAGCATGATTGCAATGTTGTTAGTATGAATTCCTTGAATATCCATGATGCTAATGATATGCAAAGCCACAAGCTTGGGGAAGCTATGTTTGATGAATATGATATTTTTTGTCCCCCAAGTTTTGATGAGCATATTTATTATGATGAAATCATGCCTCCTATTTATGATGATTATATTGATGAAAGTGGGTTTGGAAGAGTGTCAACTTTAGGAAGTAGTGATCCCACTATTTTGGAGGATGTTGAATCTTATTGTGATGAACATGAAAGTGGATTTGGAAGAGTGTCAACTTTATTTAGTGATGATTCCACTATTTCGGAAGAGGTTCCAATTGATTATGAGAACAAAGTTGCTATCTATGATGATTATTGTGATGACTTGTATGCTATTAGGAATAATGATAACCATGAAACTTGTCATCATGATTTTAGTTTTCAATTGGATTATGCCTCACATGATAATTATTTTGTTGAGTTTACTCCCACTACTATTCATGAGAAGAATTTTGCTTATGTGGAGAGTAGTAAATTTTCTATGCTTGTAGATCATGAAAAGTATGCTTTAGGTGCTGGTTATATTGTTGAATTCATTCATGATGCTACTGAAAACCATTATGAGGGAGGTATATATGCTTGTAGGAATTGCAATAATGTCAAGTTTCCTCTCTATGCGTTGAAAATTTTGAAGCTATGCTTGTTTTACCTTCCTATGCTAATTGATTATTGCTCCCATAAGTTGTTTGCTCACAAAATCCCTATGCATAGGAAGTGGGTTAGACTTAAATGTGCTATTCATATGCTTCATGATGCTCCCATTACGTTTCAATTCTTATCTTTTATGTGAGCATCATTGTCATCATCATGCCTAGCTAGAAAGGCATTAAAGAAAAGCGCTTGTTGGGAGACTACCCAATATTTATCCTTACTGTTTTTGTGTGTTCACATGATTATGCTACTGTAGTAATCATGTTTTATAGCTCTTGTTTCAATAAAGTGCCAAGTAAGACCTTTAGGATGGCTTACGGTGATAGTTGTGTTGATCCTGCTGAAAATCAGAAACTTTTGCACCCAGTAAATTAGTTTTGTTAATTCACAGAAACGTGCTTCTGATCTGATTATTTTTGCTATGGATTGGTAAACGAATTGTTTAGGACTTCCTAATTTGGTAGGATTTTTTAGTTCCAGAAGTATACGTTCGATACAGATTACTACAGACTGTTCTGTTTTTGACAGATTCTGTTTTCTATGTGTTGTATGCTTATTTTGATGAATCTATGAGTAGTATCGAAGGGTATGAACCATAGATAAGTTGGAGTACAGTAGATATTGCACCAATATGAATTTAGAATGAGTTCATTATAGTACCTAAGTGGTTGTTTTATTTTCTTATACTAACGGAGCTTACGAGTTTTCTGTTGAGTTTTGTGTTGTGAAGTTTTCAAGTTTTGGGTAAAGATTCGATGGACTATGGAATAAGGAGTGGAAAGAGCCTAAGCTTGGGGATGCCCAAGGCACCCCAAGATATTCAAGGATAGCCAAAAGCCTAAGCTTGGGGATGCCCCAGGAAGGCATCCCCTCTTTCGTCTTCGTTCATTGGTAACTTTACTTGGAGCTATATTTTTATTCGCCACATGATATGTGTTTTGCTTGGAGCATCGTGTATTATATTAGTCTTTGCTTTTTAGTTTACCACAATCATCCTTGCTGTACACACCTTTTGGGAGAATCCTACTTGATTAGAATTTGCTAGAATACTCTATGTGCTTCACTTATATCTTTTAGAGCACGGTGGTGTCTTAATTTTGAAGAAATTGCTAGTCTCTCATGCTTCACTTATATCTTTTTGAGAGTCTTTTAGAACAGCATGGTATTTGCTATGGTTATAAAGCTGGTCCTAGAATGATGAGCATCCAAGTTGGGTATAATAAAAACTATCATAGAAAAAGAATCAGATGCTATGATCTATATGATGCTTGATAATTGTTTTGAGATATGGAGGTAGTGATATTAAAGTCATGCTAGTTGGGTGATTATGAATTCAAAGAATGCTTGTGTTGAAGTTAGCAAGTCCTGTAGCATGCACGTATGGTTAAAGTTGTGTAACAAATTTGAAACATGAAGTGTACCTGGCTTCTGCATCCTTATGAGTGGCGGTCGGGGACGAGCGATGGTCTTTTCCTACCAATCTATCCCCTCGGAGCATACACGTAGTACTTGATTTTTTGATGACTTCTAAATTTTTGCAATAAGTATATGAGTTCTTTTGACTAATGTTGAGTCCATGGATTATACGCACTTTTACCTTTCTGCCATTGCTAGCCTCTTCGGTACCGTGCATTGCCCTTTCTCACCTTGAGAGTTGATGCAAACTTCGCCGGTGCATCCAAACCCCGTGATACGATACGCTCTATCACACATAAACCTCATTATATATTCCTCAAAACAGCCACCATACCTACCTATTATGGCATTTCCATAGCCATTCCGAGATATATTGCCATGCAACTTTCCACCATTCCGTTCATCATCATGACATACTTTACTTTTGTCATATTGCCATTGCATGATCATGTAGTTGACATCGTATTTGTGGCAAAGCCACCATGCATTATTTTTCATACATGTCACTCTTGATTCATTGCACCATCCCGGTACTCCGCCGGAGGCATTCATATAGAGTCATATCTTGTTCTAGTTTCGAGTTGTAATTCATATGTTGTAATCAATGAAAGTGTGATGATCATCATTATTAGAGCATTGCCCAAAGAAAAAAAAGAAAAAAAGAAAGAAAAAAGAAGAAAGGCCAAAAAAGAGGAAAAAGAAAAAAAAGAAAATAAATGAAAAGGGCAATGCTACTATCTCTTTTCCACACTTGTGCTTCAAAGTAGCACCTTGTTCTTCATGTAGTGAGTCTCATATATTGTGCTTCAAAGTAGCACCATGTTTTTCATATAGTGAGTCTCATAAGTTGTCTTTTTCATACTAGTAGGAATTTTTCATTATAGAACTTGTCTTGTATATTCCTACGATGGGCTTCCTCAAATGCCCTAGGTCTTCGTGAGCAAGCAAGTTGGATGCACACCCACTAGTTTTCTTTTGTTGAGCATTCATTTATAGCTCTAGTGCATCCGTTGCATGGCAATCCCTACTCCTCATGTTGACATCAATTTATGGGCATCTCCATAGCCCGTTGATTATCCTCATCAATGTGAGACTTTCTCCTTTTTTGTCTTCTCCACACAATCCCCATCATCATATTCTATTCCACCCATAGTGCTATATCCATGGCTCACGCTCATGTATTGCGTGAAGGTTGAAAAAGTCTGAGATTATTTAAGTATGAAACAATTGCTTGGCTTGTCATCGGGGGTATAGAAGTTGGGAACATCTTTGTGTGACGAAAATGAAGCATAGCCTAATTATATGATTTTGTAGGGATGAACTTTCTTTTGCCATGTTATTTGAGAAGACATGATTACTTTGATTAGTATGCTTGAAGTGTTACTATTTCTTTTATCAATATGAACTTTTATTTTGAATCATTGGGATCTGAACATTCATGCCACAATAAAGAAAATTACATTGAGAATTATGCTAGGTAGCATTCCACATCAAAAATTCTGTTTTTATCATTTACCTACTCGAGGACGAGCAGGAATTAAGCTTGGGGATGCTTGATATGTCTCCAACGTATCTATAATTCTTGATTGTTCCATGCTATTATATTACCCCTTTTAGATGTTTATGGGCTTTATTTTACACATTTATATCATTTTTGGGACTAACCTATTAACCGGAGGCCCAGCCCATATTGCTGTTTTATTGCCTGTTTTAGTATTTCGAAGAAAAGGAATATCAAACGGAGTCCAAATGGAATGAAACCTTCGGTAGCGTGATTTTTTGGAAGAATTTGATCCTGGAGACTTGGAGTTCACGTCAGAAGATCCTCGAGGCAGCCACAAGATAGGAGGGCGCGCCCCCTGTCTCGTGGGCCCCTCGAGCACCTCCCGACCGACTTCTTTTGCCTATATAAGCCTACTGAGGGAGTCCTGGACTAGGGGGTGTCCGGATAGCCGAACTATCATCATTGGCCGGACTCCAAGACTATGAAGATACAAGATTGAAGACTTCGTCCCGTGTCCGGATGGGACTTTCCTTGGCGTGGAAGGCAAGCTTGGCAATACGGATATGTAGATCTCCTACCATTGTAACCGACACTGTGTAACCCTAGCCCTCTCCGGTGTCTGTATAAACCGGAGGGTTTTAGTCCATAGGACGAACATAAATCATACCATAGGCTAGCTTCTAGGGTTTAGCCTCCATGATCTCGTGGTAGATCCACTCTTGTACTACCCATATCATCAATATCAATCAAGCAGGAGTAGGGTTTTACCTCCATCGAGAGGGCCCGAACCTGGGTAAAAACATCGTGTCCCTTGTCTCCTGTTACCATCCGCCTAGACGCACAGTTCGGGACCCCCTACCCGAGATCCGCCGGTTTTGACACCGACATTGGTGCTTTCATTGAGAGTTCCTCTGTGTCGTCACCTATAGGCCCGATGGCTCCTTCGATCATCATCAACGACGCGGTCCAGGGTGAGACTTTTCTCCTCGGACAGATCTTCGTATTCGGCGGCACTGGAAAGTCACCTCAACTCACGATGTATACATGGTGGACACACCAAAAGGAAGTGATAACGAGGAACAACGGGACGCGGCGAAGGATAATTCTCTTGAAAAACAGCCAAAACGGCGACGCAAACACCACCCGAAGTCCCGCCTCGATAACAACAACACCCATACAGACCCAGCCGAAGAGCAGGGCGAACCAGTGGACGACAAACATGCCACCAAGCAACCGTCCGAACAGGATGAATTGGACAAGCAACCCATCCCCGGCGAAAATAACAGTCCAGACGATCTCACGCCGAACACATCACTGGAGCATGAGAACCTCCACAAAAGGCTCGTCGCCACTGCAAGAAGTTTGAAGAAGCATAAGTGGAAGCTCAAAACAGCAGAAGATGTACTCAGAATGAGATGGAGCAAAGTACTCAAGACCACACACAAATACGGCGATAGTCACCAAGCAAAGAGCTACCCGAAGTGCAAGCTGTTGCCCGAATTCGATGAGGAGGCCGTAGAGCCCCCACAGCCAAAGAACAAAGAGGCCGCCTGGTCAGATAGACGACCACATGAAAAGCAAAGAGCGGCAAGCGGCGCCGCACACAAGCCGACACACGATCCACATAAGGATCCTCGTAAAAAGGATGGCCCGGTCAGGTCCATCTATGGGCCAAGAAAGAAGGCTCCAGGGAGCAACACAACACGTCGAGTGTTCGAAAATAATGGTACACCTAAATACAGGGGCGCCGCACATCCTCTATGTTTCACCGATGAGGTACTGGATCATGAATTTCCAGCGGGATTCAAACCCGTAAACATAGAGGCATACGACGGAACAACAGACCCCGGAGTCTGGATTGAGGATTATATCCTACACATACATATGGCTAGAGGAGATGATCTCCACGCCATAAAATACCTACCCCTCAAGCTCAAAGGGCCAGCCCGGCATTGGCTCAAAAGCCTCCCAAAAAATACCACTGGAAGTTGGGAAGAGCTCGAGGATGCGTTTCGGGAAAATTTTCAAGGGACCTATGTCTGCCCACCGGATGCAGACGATTTAAGTCACATAACTCAACAGCCCGGAGAGTCAGCCCGCAAATTCTGGAATAGATTCGTCACCAAAAAGAACTAAATAGTCGACTGTCCGGACGCCGAAGCCTTAGCAGCCTTCAAACATAACGTCCGAGACGAATGGCTCGCCAGACACCTCAGCCAGGAAAAGCCAAGGACAATGGCCGCACTAACAAGCCTCATGACCCGCTTCTGTGCGGGAGAGGATAGCTGGCTAGCAAGATGCAGCACTAGTGACCCGAGTACATCCGAGGTCAGGGATGGAAATGGGAAGCCACGACGCAGAAAAGACCAGCGCCGGACTAAGGAAAATGGCCCAAAGAACACGGCGGTTAACGCCGGGCTCAAAAGCTCTCGGCCAAACAACAAAACACTGTCTCTTAAGGACAACAGTGACGAGCTATCCAACCTAAACAAAATCTTGGACATGATATGTCAAATTCACAGTACCCCCGGGCAGCGTGCAAACCATACCCACAGAGATTGTTGGGTCTTCAAGCAGTCCGGCCGACTTAACGCCGAACACAAGGGGCTCGACACACCAAGCGAGGACGATGACGAACCCCACAAGCAGAGCACCGGAAAACAAAAGAACTTCCCACAAGAAGTCAAAACAGTGAATTCACTTCAAGTGATAACAAGGAAAAATAGGGCGGCGCCTACTAAAGAACGCGCCGCACGGTCCACCCCAGCGGAGTCCCGAAATTGGATGTTGAAACCAATTACTTTCGACCATCAGGATTACTCCAGAAGTATTCAAAATGCAGGATGGACTGCTTTGATACTGGATCCTATAATAGGCGGACTACAATTTACACAAGTCCTAATGGATGGCGGCAGCGATATAAACCTGCTATACCAGGACACAATCCGCAAAATGGGGATAGACCCTACCAAAATTCGCCTTAGTAACACTTCCTTTAAAGGAGTAACGCCAGGCCCTTATGCCAATTGTACGGGCTACTTACTATTAGAAGTCATGTTCGGTTCATCCGACAACTTCCATCGTGAAAAGCTAACCTTCCATATCGCCCCATTTAAAAGTAGCCATCAGGCACCATTGGGACGTGAAGCTTTCGCCCGCTTTAACGCAATACCGCATTACGCATCTCTCACACTTAAAATGCCCGGTCCACGCGGTATCATCTCATTGAAGGGAAACTTAGAGTGTTCCTTAACCGCGGAAGAACGTGAGACTGCCTTGACAGCCACACACTAATCCGGCCTTGCTGATCAAAGCCCCTAAAACAGGTCATTCAGACCCCGAACACAGTTAGGCGAGTTCGGTATAAATAAACAAGGGGCTTCCTAGCCGCGTACCCCTTTACAAGGGGCTGCGCGAACGAAGAATGAGAGCCAATAAAGCTCAATTTTATTCATTTCTTAAACCATACTCTGTTTTAAGTACATTTTCCGCACGATCCTTTTTCCAACTAAGTTCTTCTCTTTTACAGATGAACAACGTGCTACACCCGTCCAGGATACAGCACAATGGAGACACAGGCGCAGACGTGCAGCAGGGACTCGTCGCAAGGATTCTTTTCAGATTAAGACCCTGCGTAAACCTTTTTTACTGTCTCTTGTTGATACACATCGCCCGGTTTCTTACCATAACCGAGGAGGAGGCTGGCGTTTTGGCATCGGCCGCGTCAGAAGATTTCGCGCGTACCCGGACACTAGGGGCTTAGGGCATCGTTCTGCCAGTTTTCATAAAGACCGAATACCTTAGGGAGTGTTCGGCGTCTCGAGTTAGGCCTTATATGCATCAGCTCCGAATCATGTCTTTGGTCAAATGTTGGGTTTTCCCGGCTCCTGTGTTTTGCTGTCTTACGTTCCATTTTATCGGCTAACGCGGCACCAGGAGAACTACTGCGATTGTGCCCCAGTTCGGCCTGGTGAGCACCTCAGTAGAGAAAGCCGAAAACTGACTGTCATGATATAGCGAGAGACTGGTCAACCACTCGATCGACTACCGGAATGTCTAGAATTCCTCCGCTTTGACGATGGACCGTTTCCCGGTCAGGCACATACGCGCCCCGAATTGGGAGAGCGCGGTGCCCCTAGGGGCTATATCGTAGCCCCACCTTCGAACTCCTATGGCTAAGTGAAAGTGATAAAGCATTATAGTCCGGTTGCCTAGTTTGCTACGCTACCACCTCCTTCACAGGACCAAGACGTTGGATTAAGTGTGAAAATGCGCTTTTTGCAAACACCCCCGCACCATGTGCGTGGGGGCTGAAGCCGAAGACTGCCATCTTTCAGGTTATATATACATATACATTAACGGCCGCACAGGAGATATTTCAATACTTGAACGCACAAGTATAAAAAGCACTTATATTATAAATACGGTTTTACAAATCATACATGTCATTTGAACATAACGTTTTTCGAGCACTGCGACTCTATTAAACGAGCGCCCTGCAGGACTTCCTCAAAATAGTGCTCGGCGGGTAATCGGCTTCTGTCCGAATCCCGGGATGCAACATCGGTGGCGTCCATCTCTGCCCAGCATGTTTTGACACGGGCGAGAGCCATCCGTGCACCCTCTATGCATGCCGACCGCTTCATCGCCTTGATATGCGGCACCGCATCAAGGAATTGCTACACTAAGCCAAAATAAGTCTTCGGCTTGGGCCTTTCCGGCCACAGATGAGCCACGACATCCTTCATGGCAAGTCCGGACAACCTATTCAGCTCAGCCCACTCAGCCAACCGATCGGTTAACGGAAGTGGACGCTCCGGACTATGGAA
Source organism: Triticum aestivum (assembly GCF_018294505.1). NCBI lineage: Eukaryota > Viridiplantae > Streptophyta > Magnoliopsida > Poales > Poaceae > Triticum > Triticum aestivum. Next base: position 517,075,325 of record NC_057810.1, read on the forward strand.
TTGAGACCAAAAAAGCTCTTCCATTTCGTGATCCTTTTGGCTTCGGAAGTGCACGACTGCGTCCGCCGCACTCACCGCCAAATTCAGATAAGGACCCTCCGCACCCCACAACTGGCCTAACTGAGCATTCTTCTGATTCGTGAACTTCCTACGCAGCAGGAAGGGCTTTCCAGCCGCAATGTCTCCGGCCTGACGCAGCTCCTCCTTTATAGCCCTCATTGCCAAACGGGCATCCTTGGCTTCGGCGGTGGCCTTCTTCAGGTCCTCTTGCCCTGCTCGGCGTTCTCTTTCAAGAACCTCATAGCAGTCGGTAGCATCCTTCAGCTTCACGGCCATTTCGGCCATCTCCTCCCTGCTTCGGCAGTGAGCAGCCTTTTCGGCTTCTAGCTCTTCGGTTGCCTTCCAAGCAGCTGCATCACTCCTTCTGGCTTGCTCCTTGGCTCGAGCAAGATCTGCCCGAAGGCCCTCCATAGCAGCGGCGCCAGCTGCATGAAGCATACATGTTGTAAGGCGTGGGCATCAGCTCCCTTACCAGGTGACCGCGGAGAAACCACCCACCTTGTGACTCGTCAAGTCTCTTATTGACCAGCGCGATGTCCGCATCCGCAACGTCCAGTTGCCGCTTCAGTTCGGCAACTCTATCAGTCCGGCTGGCCACCGAACGCTCCTCCCCCTGAATAGGAATGGCGACATCTTAACACAGAGATTATGATCCTCGGCACGCCGTCACTTCTGACAACGTACCGAGTCTCAGGGGCTACTATCTATACAGGGCGCACTCTATGTGCAAAACTGTCAAAAGGTATGTCATTTTTACGTACCTCAAACCCCGTTAGAAAACTTCTGACGGCCTCATGCAACCCGCTTTCAGCGGATGAAATCCTCTCAATCACCATACTCATTAATGTACGGTGATCTTCTGAGATAGATGCCCTCTCGAGCAGATCCTTCAGCTCCTCCGGCCGTACACCAGTTGGTGCCGAACTCTCCGGCCCCGCCGGACTCGGGGAGACCCTCCGCGAAGACACCTCAGGGTCGTCCGCCCCGCCTGACGGTGCGGCAGACGGAGGCGTCTCGCTCTCCGTCATCTCCGGACGAAGATCCCTCGAAGATGAGCTCAGCTGAGAAGGGCTTAGATCTGAACTACAAGATAAAAACTCTGGTTATCCTAAGAAATAAAAATAGGGATGTCCCTTATTACAAAACTCCCCTTTTTCTACTTACAGCTCGCTGGAGGGCTGATTCCCTTGGGGAGACAGTGCGGCCGGGGCTTCTCTTGGCACAGGACCTTCCGGTGCAGATTTCTTCCCCCGCTTTAAGGCCTTAGCCTCTGGGTCTTCGAAAGCGGTCCTCTTCTCCCCCTGGAGGGAGGGATTCTCGACCCCCCCTTCTTGAGAGCCTCCTTGGCAGAGGCGGTAGTTTTCCTGTTCTCTCCTTCGCCCTCTTCCGAAGGCGCAACCTCCAACATCTTGACTAACACGGGATCCGACGTGGTCTCAGGGAGGGGGGCCGGACATAGTATCAGTTTTGCTTTCGCTGTCCACTCCTGTTCAAGGGATAGCCAGTTAGAAGGCAAATCTATGATAAATAAACGGACGATATGTCTGGACACAGGACTACTTACTTGAGTATCCGGGCGATTACAGCTTAGGCCGGCGTCCTCGGTCAAGTCCGGACACATCTCTTGTGATCCGAAGAATAGTTTATACATCTCCACGGTTGTCGTACCCATGAAGTGTTGAAGAGCTCGCGGTCCCTCTGGATTAAATTCCCACATGCGGAGGGGGCGACGCTTGCAGGGCAGAAGGTGCCGAATCAGCATAACCTACGCCACTACAATCAGATTGATCTCCCTTTCTAGGAGGTCTCGAATGCGGCCCTGCAAAAGTGGCACGTCCTTGGACGGCCCCTAGTCAAGCCCTTTGTTGACCCACGACGTCAGCCGTTGTGGAGGGCCCGAGCGAAAGGCGGGGGGCGCCACCTGCCTGGTGCCCCTAGGAGCGGTGATGTAGAACCACTCTTGCTGCCACAAACCAAGCTCCTCTTGAAAGGAGCCCTCGGGCCATGGAGCATCGGCCCTCTTGCTTATAACTGCCCCTCCGCACTCTGCCAGTCGCCCCTCGATCATCTTCGGCTCCATGTCGAAGGTCTTGAGCCACAATCCGAAGTGAGGGGTAGTGCGGAGGAAGGCTTCGCAGACAACAATGAATGATGAGATATGGAGGATGGACTCCGGAGCCAAGTCATGGAATTCCAGCCCATAGTAAAACATGAGCCCTCTCACGAAGGGATCCATCGGGAAGCCTAAACCCCGACGGAGGTGAGACACGAACACATGCTCTCACCAGGCTCGGGAGTGGGCATGACTTGCCCTTGGGCGGGCAACCTATGCGAAATCTCATAGGTTAGGTACCTGGCGTCTCTCAGCTTTAGCACGTCCTCTTCCGTGACGGAAGAGGGCATCCACCGGCCCTGAAGGTCGGAGCCGGACATTGTCGAAGGTCCGAAGTGCCCAAATCTGGAGCCTTGGGTGTTGGAACTCGGGGCGGGGGGCTGATTCGATTGAGGATTGAAGAAAAGGAACATGCCTTGGTCTCATTATAAAGGAGTAGAATACCAAGAGCCGTCCCCTTGACCATTTGGAACTCGCCTTCGATGGAGGAGGCGTGGCAGCGGACGCGGTTGGGTTACCCATGTCTGTATTGATGAGAATCCCGGAATAAGGGGACACGATCTCTGCTTCGACAAGACGTGCCAAGGAAACCGCTTTGCTAAACGTGCTGAGGTGGAATAATAAAAACGATTCGAGTAAAGGCTTGGTCGTGGTGTGACGTCACGCCATGAAATACGTCACCATATTGAACTTGTGTAAATATTATTCTCTCTACGGTGGTATGTGGAATTTATTTTGCAGAGCCGGACACTATCCTGGTGTTCACGATCTTCTATGAATTATTTGGCGGAGGAACCCGCCTTGCAATGCCGAAGACAATATGCGCGCCAGACTCATCGTCATTGAAGCCTGGTTCAGGGGCTACTGAGGGAGTCCTGGACTATGGGGTGTCCGGATAGCCGAACTATCATCATTGGCCGGACTCCAAGACTATGAAGATACAAGATTGAAGACTTCGTCCCGTGTCCGGATGGGACTTTCCTTGGCGTGGAAGGCAAGCTTGGCAATACGGATATGTAGATCTCCTACCATTGTAACCGACTTTGTGTAACCCTAGCCCTCTCCGGTGTCTATATAAACCGGAGGGTTTTAGTCCATAAGACAAACAACAATCATACCATAGGCTAGCTTTTAGGGTTTAGCCTCCTTGATCTCGTGGTAGATCCACTCTTGTACTACCCATATCATCAATATCAATCAAGCAGGAGTAGGGTTTTACCTCCATCGAGAGGGCCTGAACCTGGGTAAAAACATCGTGTCCCTTGTCTCCTGTTACCATCCGGCTAGACGCACAATTCGGGACCCCCTACCCGAGATCCGCCGGTTTTGACACTGACACCTACGTACCCTAAAAACATCGAATATCAAGATAGATCGGGAGTTCTGCCGCCGCAAGCCTCTGTAGCCACCAAAAACCTCTCGGGAGCCTGTTCCGGCACCCTGCCGGAGGGGGAATCCATCACCGGTGGCCATCTTCATCACCCCGGCGCTCTCCATGACGAGGAGGGAGTAGTTCACCCTCGGGGCTGAGGGTATGTACCAGTAGCTATGTGTTTGATCTCTCTCTCGTGTTCTCTCTATGGCATGATCTTGATGTATCGCGAGCTTTGCTATTATAGTTGGATCTGATGATGTTTCTCCCCCTCTACTCTCTTGTGACGAATTGAGTTTCCCTCTTGAAGTTATCTTATTGGATTGAGTCTTTATTTGAGAACACTTGATGTATGTCTTGCCGTGTTTATCTGTGGTGACAATGGGATATCACGTGCCACTTGATGTATGTTTTGGTGACCAACTTGCGGGTTCCGCCCATGAACCTATGCATAGGGGTTGGCACACGTTTTCTTGACTCTCCGGTAGAAACTTTGGGGCACTCTTTGAAGTACTTTGTGTTGGTTGGATGAATTTGAGATTGTGTGATGCATATCGTATAATCATGCCCACGGATACTTGAGGTGACAATGGAGTATCTAGGGGACATTAGGGTTTTGGTTGATTTGTGTCTTAAGGTGTTATTCTAGTACGCACTCTTTAAATAGATCGATCCAAAAGAATAACTTTGAGGTGGTTTCGTACCCTACCATAATCTCTACGTTTGTTCTCTGCTATTAGTGGCTTTGGAGTGACTCTTTGTTGCATGTTGAGGGCTTTTTATATGATCTATCTATGTTATTATTGTTGAGAGAACTTGCACTAGTGAAAGTATGAACCCTAGGCCTTGATTCCTATCATTGCAATACCGTTTACGCTCACTTTTATCATTAGTTACCTTGCTGTTTTTATTATTTCAGATTACAAATACCCATATCTACTATCTATTTTGCACTTGTATCACCATCTCTTCGCCGAACTAGTGCACCTATACAATTTACCATTGTATTGGGTGTGATGGGGACACAAGAGACTCTTTGTTATTTGGTTGCAGGGTTGCTTGAGAGAGACCATCTTCATCCTACGCCTCCCATGGATTGATAAACCTTAGGTCATCCACATGAGGGAAATTTTCTACTATCCTACAAACCTGTGCACTTGCAGGCCCAACAACGTCTACAAGAAGAAGGTTGTGTAGTAGACATAAATCTCTTTTCTGGCGCCGTTGCCGGGGAGGCTAGGTAAAGGGCACTCATTCACACCCCGTCAACTAAGCTCTTTTCTGGCGCTGTTGACGGGGAGGTGAGTGCTTGAAGGTATATCTTTAGATCTTGCAATCGAATCTTTTTGTTTCTTGTTTTATCACTAGTTTAGTTTATAAAAGAAAATAATCCGGATAGTGCCGAAGATGAATACAATCCCGATCAGCCTGCCTTCGAGCAGGCCGGACAGGAAGAGAGGCAGGTTAGCCCAGATGAACAGGCGACAGACAGATACTTGGAGGAGGGCAACTACATGCCCCCCTCCGAAGACGAGGTGAGCCTTGGTGACGATGAATTCGGCGTGCCTGAGGATCCCGTAGAGCAGGAGCTCTTCAAGTGCAGGCTTATGGCCACTGCAAGAAGCCTGAAAAAGAAGCAGCATCAGCTCCAAGCTGATCAAGATTTGCTCACACACAGATGGACTAAGGTCCTGGCAGCCAAGGAATACAGACTCGAGCGCCATACCAAAGGTTACCCAAAGCACAAGTAGCTACCTCAACTTGAGGAGGAGGTACTAAAGCCCACACTACCAGCACAAGACGAGGCTGACCGGCCACCTCGTGGCCGGGATAAAACAACGTATCAGCCCGAATACCAGCTCGCACCCCCACGGCAATACACTACGGCCCGGGGCAATAGGCAGGACCTGCGAGACATACTGAAAAACAAAGCAGGACAGCCAAGATCGATCTACGGATCACGGGGGCACGCCCCAACACATGACGATGATCGTCATGCCGGATACACTATAAACAAGTCCGGCCGGGCCGAACATAGCCGACCAGACTTATTTGAACGGCGTAGTAACATAGCCCGACATAGATGCGCCGCACACCCCCTCTGCTTCACTAACGAAGTAATGGATCATGAATTCCCAAAAGGGTTTAAACCCGTAAACATTGAATCATACGATGGCACAACAGACCCAACGGTATGGATCGAAGATTTCCTTCTCAGCATCCACATGGCCCGCGGTGACGATCTACATGCCATCAAGTATCTTCCCCTTAAACTCAAAGGACCGACCAGACACTGGCTGAATAGCCTGCAGGCAAATTCCATTGGCAGTTGGGAAAACCTGGAGGACGCATTCCTCGACAACTTCCAAGGCACTTACGTGCGACCACCGGATGCTGATGACTTGAGTCACATTACCCAACAGCCCGGAGAGTCAGCCAGGAAATTTTGGACTCGGTTCCTAACTAAAAAGAACCAAATTGTCGACTGTCCAGATGCTGAAGCCTTGGCGGCCTTTAAGCATAATATCCGCGACGAGTGGATCGCCCGACACCTCGGCCATGAAAAACCGAAGTCCATGGCGGCCCTCACGACACTCATGACCCACTTTTGCACGGGCGAGGACAGCTGGTTGGCTCGCAGTAGCACCACGCCAAGAAACTCCAGCACTTCAGTTGACCATGACAGTAACGGCAAGCCACGACGCAACAGACATAAGCGTCGGAACAATGGCGACAACACCGAAGACACGACAGTCAACGCCGGATTCAGTGGCTCAAAATCCGGTCAATGGGAAAAGCCGTTCAAAAGAAGCAATCTAGGATAGTCCAGTCTGGACCGCATACTTGATCGCTCGTGCCAAATTCACGGCACCCCTGATAAGCCAGCCAACCACACTAACAGAGATTGCTGGGTGTTCAAACAGGCCGACAAGATAAATCCCGAAAACAAGGGCAAGGGGCTGCACAACGACGATGACGATGAGCCCCAGCGCCCGAACACTGGGGGACAGAAGAAATTTCCTCCCGCCGTGAAAACGGTAGACATGATCTATGCCACCCACATTCCCAAACAGGAACAAAAGCGAGCACTAAGGGGCGTCTATGCGATGGAGCCAGTCGCCCCAAAGTTCGACCCATGGTCAGCCTGTCCGGTCACTTTTGATCATAGGGACCACCCTACCAGCATCCATCATGGCGGTTCAGCCGCATTGGTCCTTGACCCAATCATCGACAGATTCCACCTCACGTGAGTCCTTATGGACGGTGGCAGTAGCCTGAACCTGCTTTATCAGGACACAATGCGCAAAATGGGCATCAATGCTTCAAGGATCAAACCCACCAAAACCACCTTTAAAGGTGTAATTTCAGGAGTAGAGGCTCGTTGTACGGGCTCCATAACACTGGAAGTGGTCTTTGGATCCCCGGATAACTTCCGAAGCGAGGAGTTAATCTTTGATATCGTCCCTTTCCGTAGTGGCTATCATGCACTGCTTGGACGAACCGCATTCGCTCGATTCAATGCGGTACCACACTATGCATACCTCAAGCTCAAGATGCCAGGACCTCGCGGGGTTATAATAGTCAATGGAAACACAGACCGCTCTCTCCGTATAAAAGAGCACACTGCAGTCCTCATAGCTGAAGTACAAAGCAGCCTTCTCTGGCAGACCGCCAATTCGGCGACTACAACCCCGAACACCGTCAAGCAAGTCCGAAGTACCCTGCAACAGGATCGCCAGGCACGCCAAGAGTGCGACTAGTAGTGCGGCCTCCGCCCTAGCCCCATTCAGGCAGCATTTGTGCCGCGCGTACACAATTATGCACTCAAATTAACATGGGCATAGGCGGAGGCGCAACGATGATCCGGTCCACAGTGCAGTTCAACCGCCACATACTTTAATAACCTTCTTTCTCTTTCAGGACCCTACTTTGGGGCTGCCCCTTCAGAGAACCGGATCATCGGACTTATCACAGGAGGGAAAACCAAGGAGGCAAAAGGCTTTGCGCACAAAGGGAATACCTAGGTGGTATCTGTCAATGATCGTTATACCTGTTTTGCATACCTGCATGCGGCCCGCCCTTGGATAGGACATGTCAAATAGTCCTATTTGCTTTTGCTTAACGCATTAATTGTACACATACGATTGGACGTATTATTTAACAATGGGAAATAATATATAGCGTCAGCTTATTATTCCTATCTTCACATTTTCCCTATAAATGTTTATTTAATATTGAATCCGTACATTTTGGTACGTTCAGTTTGCCATGGGCTTCTTATGGTGCCCCATAATACGACAAGACAAGTCCGAACACTTTCGACAGTGCGGCACCCCGAACTTATAGCATTATATGCATCAGCTCCGAATCATGTCTTGGGTCAATAGTTGGGTTTGCCCGGCTCCCTTGTTTTGGTACCTTACGTTCCGTTATATCGGCTAAGGTAGCACAGGGAGAACTACTGCGATTGTGTCCTGGTTCTTCTGGACGAGCACCTCAGTAGAGAAAGCCGAAAACTGACTGTCATGATGCGGCGAGAGCTGGTCGCTATTCGAGAGGTCTTAAATCCTTAAAGATTTTTTCCGCTTCAGGCGAGGAATCGGCCTTGTCCGATTTAGGCGTGTATAGCGCCCCAACTCGGCTTTCCAAATTCTAGGGGCTTCGCCGAGATTTAAAATGGTAGACTTCTATGGTTATGTGAGAGTTATAAAGCCGCATAGTCCGATTGCCTTGTTCGCTGCGCCAAACACCTCCTTAATGGACCAAATTTTTTGGATAAAGAGTGTTTGGGTTTTCCACGAACACCCCAGTACTAGTTACGTGGGGGCGGAAGTCGACGACTGGCCTACTTTCAGAATTTTATAAACAGCCACACAAAAGGTAATATTTTAAATCAACAAAGTGCCATATAGCGCATACAAACTCGTTTTCATATTACAAAGATGACATGAGTACATTCACTCAAAGATTATGTCCTTCGTACATTCATCGGCCACGAGGCGAGCACCTTTCATAACGCCATCATAATATTTCTCGGGGTAGCGATGCGCCTTGCCCTCCGGCGGTCCATCCTTCACCAGCTTCTCTCCATCCAGCTTGGCCCAATGCATTTTCGCACGGGCAAAGGCCCGGCGGGCACCCTCAATACAAATGGATCGCTTGATAACTTCAAGACGCGGACAGGCATTTACCATCCGCTTTATAAGGCCAAAGTAGCTGCCGAGCAGGGGCTCACCAGGCCACATCCGGACTATGATGTCCTTCATGGCCACTTCGGCCGCCCTGTGGAGTTCAACCAATTGCTTCAGTTGGTCACTCAGAGGCATTGGGTGTTCGGCTCCAGCATACCGGGACCAGAAAAGCTTCTCCGTCGAGCTCCCCTCTTCGGCATGGTAGAACTCCGTGGCATCCGATATGCTGCGTGGCAGATCTGCAAATGCCCCTGGAGAGCTCCGAATTTGGGTAACTAAAATAAATGTCTCCTCCACATGCTTGCTTTGCATAATGAATGCCTTACCCGCCACTATCTTCTTGGCCGCCTGGATTTCCTGTTGGGCCTTTTGGGCTTCGGCCCTGGCGTCTTTCACACTCTAAAGGGCCTTCGCAAGCTCAGACTCTTTCGTCTTGAAGTTACGCTCCAAGGACTCGAACTTCTTGCCGAGCTCCTGGAGCTCTTGCTGTACCTCGCCCACCCTAGCATCTTTCTTTTAACGCTCAATACGCTCCGTGGCCGCATTGTCTTCGGCCTCGGATAACGCTTTCTTCAGGGCCACCACTTCGGTCATGGCCCCTATTAAAAAATCATGACGCTTTTTGTTAATGTCACCAATTTTTTCCCCTCTATATGACACATGAACGGGGTATCACTCACCTTTGTTCTCTTCGAGCTGCCTCTTCGTGAGGCTGAGCTCCTTGATAACCCACAAGTATAGGGGATCGCAACAGTTTTCGAGGGTAGAGTATTCAACCCAAATTTATTGATTCGACACAAGGGGAGCCAAAGAATATTCTCAAGTATTAGCAGCTGAGTTGTCAATTCAACCACACTTGGAAACTTAGTATCTGCAGCAAAGTGTTTAGTAGCAAAGTAATATGATAGTGGTGGTAACGGTGACAAAAGTAAAGACAGTAAAAGTAATGTTTTTGGTATTTTTGTAGTGATTGTAACAGTAGCAACAGAAAAGTAAATAAGCGAGAACCAGTATATGGAAAACTCGTAGGCACCGGATTAGCGATGGATAATTATGCCGGATGTGGTTCATCATGTAACAGTCATAACATAGGGTGACACAGAACTAGCTCCAGTTCATCAATGTAATTTAGGCATGTATTCCGTATATAGTCATACGTGCTTATGGAAAAGAACTTGCATGACATCTTTTGTCCTACCCTCCCGTGGCAGCGGGGTCCTAATGGAAACTAAGGGATATTAAGGCCTCCTTTTAATAGAGAACCGGAACAAAGCATTAGCACATAGTGAATACATGAACTCCTCAAACTATGGTCATCACCGGGAGTGGTCCCGATTATTGTCACTTCGGGGTTGCCGGATCATAACACATAGTAGGTGACTATAGACTTGCAAGATAGGATCTAGAACACACATATATTCATGAAAACATAATAGGTTCAGATCTGAAATCATGGCACTCGGGCCCTAGTGACAAGCATTAAGCATAGCAAAGTCATAGCAACATCAATCTCAGAACATAATGGATACTAGGGATCAAACCCTAACAAAACTAACTCGATTACATGATAAATCTCATCCAACCCATCACCGTCCAGCAAGCCTACGATGTAATTATTCATGCACGGCGGTGAGCATCATGAAATTGGTGATGGAGGATGGTTGATGATGACGATGGCGACGAATCCCCCTCTCCGGAGCCCCGAACGGACTCCAGATCAGCCCTCCCGAGAGAGATTAGGGCTTGGCGGCGGCTCCGTATCATAAAACGCAATGATTTCTTCTCTCTTTTTTTTCTCCCTGAAAGCCAATATATGGAGTTGGAGTTGGCGTCGGAGGGCCACCAGGGAGCCCACGAGGTAGGGGGCGCGCCCAGGGGGAGGGGCGCGCCCCCCACCCTCGTGGACAGGGTGTGGGCCCCCTGTTCTTCATCTTTGGCGAGGATTTTTTGATTATTTATTCTAAGATATTCCGTGGAGTTTCAGGTCATTCCGAGAACTTTTATTTTCTGCACAAAAAAACAACACCGTGGCAGTTCTGCTGAAAACAGCGTCAGGCCGGGTTAGTTCCATTCAAATCATACAAGTTAGAGTCCAAAACAAGGGAAGAAGTGTTTGGAAAAGTAGATACGACGGAGACGTATCAACTCCCCCAAGCTTAAACCCTTGCTTGTCCTCAAGCAATTCAGTTGACAAACTGAAAGAGAAAAAGAAAAACTTTTACAAACTCTGTTTTCTCTTGTTGTTGTAAACATGAAAAGCCAACATTCAAGTTTCAGCAATTATTACGAACTAACCATACTCACAATAACACGTAGGTCTCACAGTTACTAATATCAATAGCATAATCAGCTAGCGAGCCATAATAATAAAACTCGGATGACAACACTTTCTCAAAATAATTATAACATGATATAACAAAAATGGCATCTCGCTAGCCCTTTCTGAGACCGCAAAACATAAATGCAGAGCACCTTTACAGATCAAGGACTGACTAAACATTGTAATTCATGGTAAAAGAGATCCAGTCAAGTCATACCCAATATAAACCAATGATAATGAATGCAAACAACAGTGTGCTCTCCAGCGGGTGCTTTTTAATAAGAAGGGTGATGACTCAACATAAAAGTAAATAGATAGACCCTTCACGGAGGGAAGCAGGGATTTGTAGAGGTGCCAGAGCTCGGTTTTGAATTAGAGATAAATTATATTTTGAGCGGCATACTTTCACTGTCAACGTAACAACTATGAGATGACGATATCTTCCATGCTAAACAGATTATAGGCGGTTCCCAAACAGAATGGTAAAGGTCATACTCCCCCTCCTCCACAAGCATCAATCCATGGCTTGCTCGAAACAACGAGTGCCTCCAACATTCAACGGGTCCCAAGGGGAGTTTTGTTTGTAGTTATTTTGATTTAGTTTGCATAAAGCATGGGACTGGGCATCCCGGATACCAGCCATTTTCTCGTGAATGAGGAGCGGAGTCCACTCCTCTTGAGAATAACCCGCCTAACACGGAAGATAAGGGCAGCTCTAGTTGACACATGAGCTATTTGAGCATGCAAAACAGAATGTTTATTTGAAGGTTTACAGTTTGGCACATACAAATTTACTTGGAACGGCAGGTAAATACTGCATATAGGAAGGTATAGTGGACTCATATGGCATAACTTTGGGGTTTAAGGAGTTTGGATGCACAAGCATTATTCCCGCTTAGTACAGGTGAAGGCTAGCAAAAGACTGGAAAGCGACCAACTGAGAGAGCGACAACAGTCGTAAACATGCATTGAAATTAATTCACACCAAGTACAAGCATGAGTAGGATATAATCCACCATGAACATAAATATCATGAAGGCCATGTTGATTGGATTCAACTGCGTGCGTGAACATGTGCCAAGTCGAGTCACTCAATGCATTTAAAGGAGGATACCACCCTATCATACCACATCATAATCATTCTAATAGCATGTTGGCACGCAAGGTAAACCATTATAACTCATAGCTAATCAAGCATGGCACAAGCAACTATAATCTCTAAATGTCATTGCAAATATGTTTACTTCATAATAGCTGAATCAAGAACGATGAATCATCATATTTACAAAAACAAGAGAGGTCGAGTTCATACCAGCTTTTCTCTTCCCAATAAGTACATTATATATCATCATTATGGCCTTTCACTTGCACGACCAAACGATGTGTATAATAATAAAAGTGCACGTGCATTGGACTAAGCTGGGATCTGCAAGCATTCAACTCAAGAGAGAAGACAAGTAATATGGGCTCTAAGTTAAATAAACAGTCATGCATATAAGAGCCACTAAGCATTTTCAATATGGTCTTCTCAACCCCCAAAGAAAGAAAAAGAAATAAAAACTATTTACACGGGAAAGCTCCCAACAAGTAAAAGAAGAACGGGAAATATTTTTGGTTTTCTTTTTAATTCTACTACAAGCATGGAAAGTAAACTAACTAATTTTTTGGTTTTTTCTTAAAGTTCATCAAACACACAAGAAGAAAGTAGGAAAAAGAAATTTAAACTAGCATGGATATTACAGTGAAAAAGTATGAGCACCGGCATCTAGCAATGAGTGTGTGTGAACATAAATGTAATGTCGGTGGGAATACGTACTCCCCCAAGCTTAGGCTTTTGGCCTAAGTTGGTCTATTGCCAGGGATGGCCTGGCGGATATCCGTAGGTGAAGCTGGGGTCGTACTGCGACGCAGAATAGTTGGGATCATAATGTGATGAAGAGGACTCTGATTGCCACTGGCTGGCAACCGTCTCAGGATTCCAAGAATAAACCGACATTCTCGGAGGCTCCTCTTGAGGCTCCGGTTCCGGGGCTAGTGCAGGATTCCGATAGGCTTGAACGGCCGCCCACGGAACAATGTGAGGCTCTGCATACAAGTTAAACAAAGAAGGAGCAGGCAAAGTAATAGTCTGAGGGTGATATTCATCAAAGTATAATTTATATTTCAGCTCCCCATCATGACTCTTAACAAGAAAATCATGCGCTATCATACTCTTATAATCTAAATAAGCACGGGGCAGCGCTGTTTCTCCTTTCTCCGCATGCCTAATAGGTATTTCAAAATGTTCAGCTAGGCGCGAAGCATAAATGCCTCCAAAGATGGGGCCCTTAGTACGGTTCATACTTAACCGTCTAGCAACAATTCCACCCAAACTAACAGAGTTATTGCGGTATAAACCATGGAGCAAAATAACAATATCAGGAATACTAAGGTTCCCACGGTTCCCGCGTCCAATCAAGCAACGACTAGCCAATAAGGCAAAGTAGCGTAAAACAGGATAATGTATGCTAGTGATCCTCGCATCAGAAACCTTCCTGGTTTCTCCCACCTCGATAGTGTTAATAAAAGCTTCTACTTCGTTACGGTGGGGTTCATCTAAGGTGCCCTCAAAGGGTATTCTGCAAACCTCACAAAATTCTTCTAATGTCATTACTTTAACAACGTCATATAAATGAAACTCTACTGTTGGAGGTGATTTCTTAGGGAAAAAGTAGAAGTTTTGCACAAAAGTATTTGTGAGTAAGAGATACTGATGATGTTCGTCGTGGAGGAAGTTGGTGAGGCCGGCGTTCTCAATCAATAAATAGAAATCATCATAAATCCCGGCTCTCCTCAAGAAGTCATCGGAAGGCCATTCACACGGCCGGACCTCCCGGTGCGAGGTAAATTAAATTTGGGCTTCTCCTCTTCTTCCTTTTGTTTTTCCTTAGAGCTTCGTCTCGACGAGCCCCTCAAAAGTCTCTTCATTATTTCTGAAACAATCTGAAATTTTTAGTAACTTCAAATAAAAGTGAACCAACCTCAATAAAACTGATAGCGACAACTCCCACAAGTGCCTAGGGCCTATATCAAGCATTAGAACTACTTGGAACCATATAAATTTGACATGCAAGCTCAAGAACATGGTCACCTATGCAGCACAAATTTGCAATGAATAAAGCACTAGAACAAAAACTAATTGGACCAATGGAGGAGTCACATACCAAGGAACAATCTCCCCAAGCAGTTTTGCAAGAGGTGCTTTGAGCAAGGAGATCGAAAATCACAACAACGGGGGCTGGAACTCGTGCTTGAGTTGGTTTTTCGTGTTTGTGTGAGCTAGAGTAAGAAGATGGGTGCATGAATAAGTGGAGGAGGGCCACCGTGGGCCCACGAGGCAGGGGGGCGCGCCCAGGGGGGTAGGGCGCGCCCTCCACCCTCGTGACCGGGTGGCAGCTCCCCCCGTGGTAAATTTTGCACAGTAAATTCTTAAATATTCCCAAAAAAATCATATTAAATTGGCATGGCATTCTGAGAACTTTTATTTTCGGGATATTTTTATATTGCACGGATAAGTCAGGAAACAGACAGAACAATATTGTTTTACTTTATTTCTACTGAATAACAGAAAATATAAAGAGGGTACAGAAGGTTGTGCTTATAGTTTCATCCATCTCGTGATCATCAAAATGAACCCACTAACAAGGTTGATCAAGTCTTGTTAACAAACTCATTCCGAATAATCCCGGAACTGGAGAAATTTTGAATGACACTAAGTTACCTCAACGGGGATATGAAAATCCCCAACAATAATAATATCATACTTTTTCTTGACAGTAGGGAGAGGAAATTCAAAACCTCCAAATATAATCGATGGAACTTTTCCAATAGAGTTGATACTATAAACTTGAGGTTGTTTCCTCGGAAAGTGTACCGTATGCTCATTACCATTAACATGAAAAGTGACATTGCCTTTGTTGCAATCAATAACGGCCCCTGCAGTATTAAGGAAAGGTCTTCCAAGAATAATAGACATACTATCATCCTCGGGAATATCAAGAATAACAAAGTCCGTTAAGATAGTAACGTTTGCAACCACAACAGGCACATCCTCACAAATACCGACAGGTATAGCAGTTGATTTATCAGCCATTTGCAAAGAAATTTCAGTAGGTGTCAACTTATTCAAGTCAAGTCTACGATATAAATAGAGAGGCATAACACTGACACCGGCTCCAAGATCACATAAAGCAGTTTTAACATAATTTCTCTTAATGGAGCATGGTATAGTAGGTACTCCTGGATCTCCAAGTTTCTTTGGTATTCCACCCTTAAAAGTATAATTAGCAAGCATGGTGGAAATTTCAGCTTTAGGTATCTTTCTTTTATTAGTAATAATGTCCTTCATATACTTAGCATAAGGATTTGTTTTGAGCACATCAGTCAATCGCATACGCAAAAAGATGGGTCTAATCATTTCAGCAAAGCGCTCAAAATCCTCATCATCCTTTTTCTTGGATGGTTTGGGAGGAAAAGGCATGGGTTTCTGAACCCATGGTTCTCTTTCTTTACCATGTTTCCTAGCAACAAAGTCTCTTTTATCATAACGTTGATTCTTTGGTTGTGGGTTATCAAGATCAACAACAGGTTCAACTTCTACTTCATTATCATTACTAGGTTGAGAATCAACATGAACATTATCATTAACATTATCACCAGGTTCATGTTCATCACCTCATTGTGTTTCAGCATCAGATATAGAGATATCATTTGGATTATCAGGTGGTTCAGCAATAGGTTCACTGGAAGTTTGCACAGTCCTATCATTTTTCTTTTTCTTCCTCTTAGAAGAACTAGGCATATCAATATTATTTCTCTGAGAATCTTGCTCGATTCTCTTAGGGTGGCCTTCAGGATACAAAGGTTCCTGAGTCATTCTACCAGTTCTAGTAGCCACTCTAACAGCATAATCATTTTTCTTACTATTCATTTCATCAAGCACTTCTTTCTGAGCTTTAAGTACTTGTTCTACTTGAGTGGTAACCATAGAAGCATGCTTGCTAACAAGTTTAAGTTCACCTCTAATATCAGCCATATAATCACTCAAGCGTTTAATCATAAAGGTATTTTGTTTTAGTTGTCTACCAAAATAAGCATTAAAGTCATCTTGCTTAAACATAAAGTCATCAAACTCATCCAAGCACTGACTAGCAATTTTAGTAGGAGGGACTTCAGCTTTATCATATCTATAGAGAGAATTTACCTTTACTACCTGTGTTGGGATATTGGGAGGTTCTTCAGTAAATAAGTAATTGAGATCATATACTTCTTCAACAGGCGGTAAATTAAGACCATGTATTTCTTCAATAGGAGGTAAATTCTTAACATCTTCAGCTTTAATACCTTTTTCTTTCATCGATTTCTTTGCCTCTTGCATATCTTCGGGAGTGAGAAATAGAACACCTCTCTTCTTCGGAGTTGGTTTAGGAATAGGCTCAGTAATAGGCTCTGGAGTTGGCTCAGGAGTTGCCCAATTATTTTCATTAGCCAACATATTATTCAATAGAAGTTCAGCGTCATCCGGTGTTCTTTCCCTGAAAAGAGAACCAGCACAACTATCCAGGAAATCTCTGAAAGCATTAGTTAGTTCATTATAAAAGATATCAAATATTTCAGGCTTTTTAAGAGGATGATCAGGCAAAGCATTAAGTAACTTGAGAAGCCTCCCCCAAGCTTGTGGGAGACTCTCTTCTTCAATTTGCACAAAATTGTATATTTCCCTCAAAGCAGCTTGTTTCTTATGAGCAGGAAAATATTTAGCAGAGAAGTAATAAACCATATCCTGGGGACTTTGCACACAGGCATGATCAAGAGAATTAAACCATTTCTTAGCATCACCCTTTAATGAGAACGGAAATATTTTGAGTATATAAAAGTGGCGCGATCTCAGGTTATTAGTAAACAGGGCAGCTATATCATCTAACTTACGAAGATGTGCCACGACAGTTTCAGATTCATAGCCATAAAAAGGATCAAGTTCAACCAAAGTAATTATATCTGGATCGACAAGAATATCATAATAATCATAATCAGGAACACAGATAGGTGAAGTAGCAAAAGTAGGGTCGGGTCTCATCCTACCTCTACAAGATTCTTTACTCCACTTAGTTAGCAACCTCTTACGTTCAAGACTATCCAGGCAAGCAACAATAGCTTCAAAAGATTCAGCACTAAAAAGATAACCCTTAGGAATAGAAGGCATAGGCCCATCATCACTAACATCATCATGTTCAGGTTCATTAATTTCTCTTTCTCTAGACCTAGCAATTTGCTCATCAAGAAATTCACCGAGTGGCAGAGTAGTATCAAGCATAGAAGTAGTTTCATCATAAGTATCATGCATAGCAGAAGTGGCATCATCAATAACATGCAACATATCAGAATCAATAGCAGTAGTAGGTTTAGGTGTTGCAAACTTACTCATAACAGAAGGAGAATCTAGTGCAGAACTAGATGGCAGTTCCTTACCTCCCCTCGTAGTTGAGGGATAAATTTTTTGTCTTAGCGTCTTTCAAGTTCTTCATAGTGTCCAGCAGATATAAATCCCAAGTGACTCAAAGAATAGAGCTATGCTCCCCGGCAACGGCGCCAGAAAAAGGTCTTGATAACCCACAAGTATAGGGGATCGCAACAGTTTTCGAGGGTAGAGTATTCAACCCAAATTTATTGATTCGACACAAGGGGAGCCAAAGAATATTCTCAAGTATTAGCAGCTGAGTTGTCAATTCAACCACACCTGGAAACTTAGTATCTACAGCAAAGTGTTTAGTAGCAAAGTAATATGATAGTGGTGGTAACGGTGACAAAAGTAAAGACAGTAAAAGTAATGTTTTTGGTATTTTTGTAATGATTGTAACAGTAGCAACAGAAAAGTAAATAAGCAAGAACCAGTATATGGAAAACTCGTAGGCACCGGATTAGCGATGGATAATTATGCCGGATGTGGTTCATCATGTAACAGTCATAACATAGGGTGACACAGAACTAGCTCCAGTTCATCAATGTAATTTAGGCATGTATTCCGTATATAGTCATACGTGCTTATGGAAAAGAACTTGCATGACATCTTTTGTCCTACCCTCCCATGGCAGCTGGGTCCTAATTGAAACTAAGGGATATTAAGGCCTCATTTTAATAGAGAATCGGAACAAAGCATTAGCACATAGTGAATACATGAACTCCTCAAACTATGGTCATCACCGGGAGTGGTCCCGATTATTGTCACTTCGGGGTTGCCGGATCATAACACATAGTAGGTGACTATAGACTTGCAAGATAGGATCTAGAACACACATATATTCATGAAAACATAATAGTTTCAGATCTAAAATCATGGCACTCGGGCCTTAGTGACAAGCATTAAGCATAGCAAAGTCATAGCAACATCAATCTCAGAACGTAATGGATACTAGGGATCAAACCCTAACAAAACTAACTCGATTACATGATAAATCTCATCCAACCCATCACCGTCCAGCAAGCCTACGATGCAATTACTCACGCACGGCGGTGAGCATCATGAAATTGGTGATGGAGGATGGTTGATGATGACGACGGCGGCGAATCGCCCTCTCCGGAGCCCCGAACGGACTCCAGACCAGCCCTCCCGAGAGAGATTAGGGCTTGGCGAGGGCTCCGTATCATAAA
Source organism: Triticum aestivum (assembly GCF_018294505.1). Taxonomy (NCBI): domain Eukaryota; kingdom Viridiplantae; phylum Streptophyta; class Magnoliopsida; order Poales; family Poaceae; genus Triticum; species Triticum aestivum. Next base: position 517,094,068 of record NC_057810.1, read on the forward strand.
ACGCAATGATTTCTTCTCTCTGATTTTTTTTCTCCCTGAAAGCCAATATATGGAGTTGGAGTTGGCGTCAGAGGGCCACCAGAGGGCCCACGAGGTAGGGGGGCGCGCCCAGGGGGGAGGGGCGCGCCCCCCACCCTCGTGGACAGGGTGTGGGCCCCCTGGTCTTCATCTTTGGCGAGGATTTTTTATTATTTATTCTAAGATATTCCATGGAGTTTCAGGTCATTCCGAGAACTTTTATTTTCTGCACAAAAAAACAACACCATGGCAGTTCTGCTGAAAATAGCGTCAGTCCGGGTTAGTTCCATTCAAATCATACAAGTTAGAGTCCAAAACAAGGGCAAAAGTGTTTGGAAAAGTAGATACGACGGAGACGTATCACTCCTCTTCGGTCTGCTTCAGGTCCTGTTCGAGTCCGGCAACCTCTGCTGTGCGGGCAGCAGCGGCAAGCAGCACCGCCTGCTTATTCACATAGACACATATTGTTTGATTCCTATGGTTTAGAGTTGACCCTCCGTTCGGCTTTTCTTTCCGAACACCAAACAGAGTCTCAGGGGCTATTGTCTATTAGGTGATAATTTCTCACACTTTTGATTACTTACCTCAAAGCCTGTTAGGAGGCTGGTGTAGGCTTCGGTCAATCCGCTTTTGGAGGACCGAACCTTCTGAATCACTGTACTCATAAGAGTACGGTGCTCTTCATCAATGGAAGCGCCGCGAAGCACTTCTAGCAGACTATCCGACACCTCTGGAGCGACGGAGGTCATCGGCCTGGCCGGCTCCCCCTCCCTAGCAAGGGGATGCCTACCCGAATCCAGAACCTTTGGAGGATCCGGTGCAGTGTCCGGCTGGGAGCCCAACTTGCTGCGGCTCTCGTCAGCATAATCTATGGGGATCTTACCCCCCATGTGCCCGGTGTCTGGAATTTTGCCTTGCGGCGTCTCCAGAACCACCTCCCCCTGCTCTGGTACCCCTTGGGACAACACCTCCGTGTCATCCACAGGCCGAGGGGAGGTGGCCGTTGGGAGTGAATTCATTGCCGAATCACTCAGAGACCCATCCGAAGAGGATACCTCAAGATGGGACCTGGCCAGACTGCATATGCGCGTTCGGCGTTATAACAAACTATGAAGTTAAGTCGCACGAAAAGTATCACAGAGTGCGTATAGTGACGATCGTGCAAGGGGCTTGCCCCTTGGCAGCCACTCCTCCTTGCTGTAAGCGGCCCTGGTGGAGTTGAGGGAGTCCCGGACTAGGGGGTGTCCGGATAGCCGAACTATCATCATCGGCCGGACTCCATGACTATGAAGATACAAGATTGAAGACTTCGTCTCGTGTCTGGATGGGACTTTCCTTGGCGTGGAAGGCAAGCTTGGCGATACAGATATGTAGATCTCCTACCATTGTAACCGACTCTGTGTAACCCTAGCCCTCTCCGGTGTCTATATAAACCGAAGGGTTTTAGTCCATAGGACATAACAACAATCATACCATAGGCTAGCTTCTAGGGTTTAGCCTCCTTGATCTCGTGGTAGATCCACCCTTGTACTACCCATATCATCAATATCAATCAAGCAGGAGTAGGGTTTTACCTCCATCGAGAGGGCCCGAACCAGGGTAAAAACATCGTGTCCCTTGTCTCCTGTTACCATCCGCCTAGACGCACAGTTCGGGACCCCCTACCCGAGATCCGCCAGTTTTGACATCGACATTGGTGCTTTCATTGAGAGTTCCTCTGTGTCGTCACTGTCGGTGTCAAAACCGGCGGATCTCGGGTAGGGGGTCCCGAACTGTGCGTCTAGGCGGATGGTAACAGGAGACAAGGGACACGATGTTTTACCCAGGTTCGGGCCCTCTTGATGGAGGTAAAACCCTATGTCCTGCTTGATTGATATTGATATTGTGGATGTTTACAAGAGTGGATCTACCACGAGATCAAGGAGGCTAAACCCTAGAAGCTAGCCTATGGTATGATTGTAATGGTTGTTGTTGTGTCCTACGGACTAGAGCCATCCGGTTTATATAGACACCGGAGAGGGCTAGGGTTACATAGAGTCGGTTACAATGGTAGGAGATCTACGTATCCGTATCGCCAAGCTTGCCTTCCATGCCAAGGAAAGTCCCATCCGGACACGGGACGAAGTCTTCAATCATGTATCTTCATAGTCTTGGAGTCCGGTCGATGATAGTTCGGCTGATGATGGTAGTCCGGCTATCCGGACACCCCCTAATCCAGGACTCCCTCAGTAGCCCCTGAACCAGGCTTCAATGACGATAAGTCCGGCGCGTATATTGCTTGGCATTGCAAGGCGGGTTCCTCCTCCGAATGATAGAAGATTGTGAACACCAGGATAGTGTCCGGCTCTACAAAATAAATTCCACATTCCACCGTAGAGAGAATAATATATACACAAGTTCAATCTGCTGACGTTTTTTGCGGCATGACGTCACGCCACTACCAAGCCATTACTTGAATCATTTTTTACTCTACCACCTCAGCGCATTTAGCGAAGCGATTTCCTTGGCACGTCTTGTCGAAGAAGAGATCGTGTTCCCCCTTAATCCGGGATTCTCATCAATACGGACGTGGGTAACCCAACCGCGCCATTGATGGTGACGCTTGGGGGATAAGCGAGTTTTACCAGGCCGGTGGGGGACGCGTAGACTTCGCCCGCCCATATAAGGGATAAGGATTCACCTTTTCACCTACGCCTTCTTCCTCCTTTGCTTATCCATCTCCGCGCACTCGAGCTCCAGCGCCCAAGCCCGCACATCTTGTCTCAACCTTCCCCAGTTATGTCCTGAGCGGGAGGCAAGTGGATGACCTCCTCCGTTACGGAGGAGCACATCGAAAGACTGCGCAGCGCCGGCTACCTGTCCGGCGACATCGCGCACCGGCTGCCCGACGAGGGGCAGCTCATCCCCACCCCCAGGCCCCATGAGAGGGTCGTTTTTCTTCCCCACTTCCTCCACGGACTGGGTTTTCCACTTCACCCCTTTGTCCGGGGGCTCATGTTCTACTACGTCCTGGATTTCCATGATCTGGCACCGAACTTCATCCTCAACATCTCGGCGTTTATCGTCGTGTGCGAGGCCTTCCTCTGCATCCAACCCCACTTCGGCTTGTGGCTCAAGACCTTCAATGTCAAGCCGAAGGTAGTGAAGGGCACTCAAGTGGAGTGCGGAGGCGCCATGTTGGGCAAGATGCCCAATGTCCTTTGGTTCGACGGGGCCTTCGTGGAATCCGTCAAGGGGTGGCAATCGGGGTGGTTCTATATCACCGAGCCGCACGACCCTAAGTGGGCGGCGGCCCCCGAGTTCAGATCTGGTATCCCCAGGCAGCTCACCTCCTGGAAAGAGAAGGGCTTGCTGTGGGGTAGTTCGGAGGAGCTGACGGGACTCCAAGCCTGTATCCAGAAGCTGGTGAAGAAGCTCAGGCTAGTTAACGTGGTCCAAGTCATGCTCGTCCGCCGGATTCTCCCATGCCAAGAGCGGGCATTCAATCTGTGGGAGTTCAATCCGGAACAGCACCAGGCGCTGAGCGGGCTCTTCGACACGACGTACGAAGGCGCCTGGAGGGTGCTATTTAAGGGCGCCGAAGCCCCCGCATCCGCGACTGAAGATCGCGGATTTCGCTCGCAGCGCCAAGCCGGCGAGGTAAGTGATTCTACCCCTTTACGGGACACTTGCTTTTCATAGTTTGACCCTATGCGGGTTTTAATTTCCCCTTTTCCTTTGACAGGACTGGATGAGGAAGGCGGAGCAGATTATCTGCCTGGCTCCCATGCCAGAAAACCCAGTAGACGCCCATCTAGCGAGGCTGCTGGTTCCGGCACCGCACGTGGTGCCGGAGAAGAAGGCCAAGAAGGAGGCCACGGGTGCTCGAAAGAGTTCCCGTTTTCAGGTGTCCGACGACTCCGGGGCAGACTCCTCCCCCTAAAACGAGGAGGAGAAAGAGGACTCTCTCCCAGAGGAGGGAGAGAGGAAGAGGAAGGCTTCCCCAACAGGGGAGGCCGAAGGGTCCAAGAGGGGAAGGACTATTCCCCCGGACAGCTCCGCCAACATCAACGTTGGCGAGGAAGAATGGCCTTCAAGGGCCAGGCCTCCAGCGAGATCGTAAGTATCCGGATTCCTGAGTGATTTATAATTTCTTTTTCTGTGTCACATAGTGTCATTCTGATGCCGCATGCTGCCTGTAGTCCGGCCAATGATGATCTCCCTGCTTCATCGAGCGGGTCGTTGGCTCCGTCGGATGTAGATTCCATCCCGATCGCCTCCACCCCTCGCGACACCGAGGACGCCGAGGTGGGATCCCAAGAAGGGACCCATCAGGAGGAGGCTCCGGAGGCGCCACAAGGCGTCCTCCCGGACTTCGCGCCGGACTCCATATCAGAACCCGCAGTGGTTCCGGAGTCCTGCCGGCGGCCCCTTCGCACGAAGGGCAAGACCGTGACGCCGGCGGCTTCCGTCCAACCGGAGGCGCCGGACAATTTGTTGGAGGCGCTGCAGAGCGCTTCCATCGAGGAAGAACACCGCAGTATTATGAGTGCGGTGATTCAGAAGGTACAACTTGCCAAGAGCGGGCTGACCGAAGCCTGCAGTAGCCTTCTATCAGGCTTTGAGGTAAGAAGTTAAAAAATATGCAATGTAATACCACATAGACAGTAGCCCCTGATGCTCAATTCGGTGTTCGGAAAGACAAGCCGGACTGAGGATCTGAAAAAAAAGAAGATATACGCAGGGTTGCTAAAAAATTATGTCAATATGGGTTGCAGGCTGCGCTGCTGACCTCTGCCGCACTGACTACGGAGGTTGGTGCTTTGAAGCAGGAGCTCGAGCGGTCCGAGCAAGAGCTCGGCCGCGCCAAGAAGCAGCTCCAGGACAAAGAAGGTGAGTAACACCACTTTGAACTTGTACCTTACAGAAAAGGATTTAGGTTGCAACAAAAAATAACAAGGATAACATGGGTACTGCAGGGGCCATGAACGAGGTGGCGACCCTGAAGGAGGCCGTGTCTGCGGCCGAACGCAATGCGGCCGCGGAACGGGCAGAGCGAGAAAAGCAGGAGGCGCGGGTGGCGGTGGTTCAGCAAGAGCTCCAGGCTCTCATGGAAAAGCATGAGAGTATGGAGCGTGACTCAAAGACTCGAGAGTCCGAGCTTGCCTCGGCTCTCTAAAGTGCCAAGACTGCCAAGGCTGATGCCCACAAGTCCCTTCAGGAGATTGAGTTGGTGAGGAAGATAGCGGCGGGTAAGGCATTTTTCATGCAAAGCAAGCATGTGAATGTAAATTACGTGTTACTTACCGGAATTCGGAGCTCTCCAGGGGCGTTTGCAGATCTGCCTCGGAGCGTGTCTGATGTCGCCGCATTCTACCGAGCCGAGGAGGGGAGCTCATTGGAGAAGGTCTTCTGGTCTCAGTCTGCTGAGGCCGGCCATCCGGTGCCCCCTAGCGACCAGCTGAAGCAGCTGGTCGAGCTCCACAAGGTGGCCGAGCAGGCCATGAAGGGCCTCATAGTTCGGCTGTGGCCTGGAGAGGCCATGCCTTGGAGCTACTTAGGTCTCATGCGACGGTTGGTGGATGCGTGCCCCTGGGTGGAGGTTATCAAGTGCTCCACCTGTATTGAAGGTGCTCGTCGGGCCCTTGCCCGCGCAAAGGTGCATTGGGGCAAGCTGGATGCGGAGAAGCTAATCACTGACGCGCCACCAGCGGGCAAGGAATATCGTACGCCCGAGATGTACTATAAGACTGTCCTGAAGGGTGCCCGCAAAATTGCGGATGAGTGCCCCAGGGATGTAATTATTGAGTAAATTCGCAATGTGTTATCCTGTGCGCTGAAAACTTTGTTCATATGCGCTAAGCAACGCTTGTTAATTTAAAATATTACCTTCTGTGCGGCCGTTTATTAAATCTGAGAGATGGCAAGTCGTCGGCTTCAGCCCCCATGCCACGAGTGCTGGGGTGTTCGGGATAAACTTGAGCGCTCTTGTTCCCATTTTGGGTCCATCTAGGGAGGCGCTCAACACAACAAACAAGGCAACCAGACTTATAGTGCTTGAACACTCTCACTTAGCCATAGAATTCTATAATTTTAAATTTCGGCGAAGCCCCTAGTATTCGGAAGACCGAATTCGGGGCGCTATCCACGCCTTCGTTGGACATTATCCAGAACTTCGCTTGAAGCGGCGTAGGTCTTTAAGGACCCCAAAGGACCTCTCGAACAGCGGCCAGTCTCTCGCCTTATCATGACAGTCAGTTTTAGCTTTCTCCACTGAGGCGTTAACCCGACTCAACCGGGGCGCAATCGCAGTGGTTCTCCCAGTGCTACCTTAGCTGATAGAACGGAACGTAAGGTGCCAAACATGGGAGCCGGGCAAACCCAACTATTGACCCAAGACATGATTCGGAGCCGATTCATATAATGCTATAAGTTCGGGGTGCCGCACTTGTGAAAGTGTTCGGACTTTATCACACCATAATGCGGGGAACATAAGCCCCTGGTGTATTTGGCCGTACCAAAATGTACGGATGCAACATGTCGTAAATGAACATATATATATAAGGTAATGCAATTATGGGCAAAAAGTGCTGCATTTTATTCGAGAAGAGCTGCTATGAGTGCGGAATGATACAAATAGTGCGGAAAGCAAGGGATTGGACGAATTAAAGGCGTCTCCCTCCAGGGGTAGTCCGCGGAATGGTGTATTTAACAAATTTAATGCTCGTAATGGAGACCACCTGAGTGTTCGTCGCGGCCTTTGTCCCTCCCTGGCTGTTGCATCATGAGTTCGGCAGGTTCGCCACCGGACAGAGTTCTGTATAAAAAAGAGAGAAATAAAAGATAAAAAGAGCGACACACTTGGGAGCCCCTGGTGTGGTCGAACCGCACTCTGGGTCTGTTGTGGTTGTGCCACTCCCCCTATGCCCATGGTATCTCCAGGGCGTAATTATGTACGCGGAGAGTTTGTCTTACAATTGTGCGAGGGCTGGGGTTGAGGCCGCATTGTTACGCTTCTCGGAACGTGCCAGGTGGTCTTGGTTGATGTTGCTCCGGGCGCGTTTGGCCGTGTCCGGTCGTTTAACGGCCGGACTCGAAAATTGCCTTAAAAGGCTGCTCTGTACTTCTGCCGCGAGAGCCGCTGTATGTTCCTCCGTTCGGAGGGAGCGTTCCATGTTTCCATTGACCGTGATGACTCCACGAGGGCCTGGCATCTTGAGCTTAAGGTATGCATAATGCGGAACCACGTTGAATTTTGCGAACGCGGTTCGTCCGAGCAGAGCGTGATAGCCACTGCGGAATGGGACTATGTCGAAGATTAACTCCTCGCTTCAGAAATTATCCGGGGATCCGAAGACCACTTCCAGTGTGACTGAGCCTGTACAACTGGCCTCGACACCTAGTATGACGCCTTTGAAGGTTGTCTTTGTAGGTTTAATCCTTGAAGGGTCTATGCCCATCTTGCGCACTGTATCCTGATAAAGTAGGTTGAGGCTACTGCCGCCGTCCATCAGGACTCTCGTGAGGTGAAATCCATCGACGATTGGGTCTAAAACCAATGCGGCGAATCTGCCATGGTGGATACTGGTCGGATGGTCTCTTCGATCGAAAGTGATCGGGCAAGAGGACCATGGGTTGAATTTTGGGGCGACTGGCTCCATCGCGTATACGTCCCTTAGTGCACGCTTCCGCTCCCTCTTGGGTATATGCGTTGCGTATATCATGTTTACCATCCGAACTTGAGGGGGGAATCCCTTTTGTCCTCTGTTGTTCGGCGGCCGGGTCTCTTCCTCGTCATTGCTGTGTAGCCCCTTGTCATTGTATTCGGCGATTAATTTGCCTGCCTACTTGAATACCCAACAATCTCTGTTGGTGTGGTTAGCTGGCTTTTCGGGGGTTCCATGTATTTGACAGGAGCGGTCGAGTATTCGGTCCAAATTGGACGGGCCCAGAGTGGTTCTTTTGAATGGCTTCTTCCGTTGACCGGGCTTGGAGCCTCGGAATCCGGCGTTGACTGTCGTATCCTCATTGCTGTCGCCGTTAATGCGGCGTTTGTTTTTGTTTCGACGCAACCTACCATTGCGGTCCTTGGTATCCGGACTGCCAGCGTTTTTGCTGAGGTTGTTGCTGCGAGCTAGCCAGCTATCCTTTCCTGCACAAAAGCGGGTCATGAGTGATGTGAGGGCTGCCATGGATTTTGGCTTTTCCTGTCCTAGGTGCCGGGCCAGCCACTCGTCCCGGATGTTATGTTTGAAGGCAGCGAGGGCCTCTGCATCTGGACAGTCGACGATTTGATTTTTCCTTGTTAAGAACCGTGTCCAGAATTGCCTGGCCGATTCGTCTGGCTGCTGGATTATGTGGCTTAGGTCATCTGCGTCCGATGGTCGCACATACGTGCCCTGGAACTTGTCGAGGAATGCGGCTTCCAGGTCTTCCCAGCATCCAATTGACTCTGCGGGCAGGCTGTTAAGCCAATGCCGAGCTGGTCCTTTAAGCTTGAGTGGGAGATATTTGATGGCGTGAAGATCGTCGCCGCGGGCCATATGTATATGGAGGAGATAATCCTCAATCCAAACCGCGGGGTTTGTTGTGCCATCGTAGGATTCGATATTAACAGGTTTAAACCCTTCAGGGATTTGATGATCCATTACTTCGTCAGTGAAGCATAGTGGGTGTGCGGCGCCTCTGTATTGAGCAATATCGCGACGTAGCTCGAGAGAGCGTTGTCTGCTGTGTTCGGCCTGGCCGGAGTAGTTGTATCCGGCGCGACGGTATTCGTCGTGGGTCTTGGGGCGCCCACGTGATCCATAGATAGATCTGGATTGTCTTGCCTTGTCCTCCAATATATCCCGCAAGTCCGGGACGTTCCCTCGTGGCTTCATGCTTTTTGAGCGATGCCGGGGTACGGTTTTGGTGGAGGGCTTGCATGCCTCTCTGTCGTGGCCACGAGGTGGTCGGTCTGCCGTATTGTGCACTGGTGATGCAGGTTTGTACGCTTTCTCCTCTAGTCGGGGGAGCAACTTGCATTTTGGGTAACTTTTGGAGGGGCGTTCGAGTTCATACTCTTCGGCCGCGAGGACCTCGGTCCATCTGTCGGCCAGTAGGTCTTGATCAGCTTGAAGTTGTTGCTGCTTTTTCTTTAGGCTGTTTGCCGTGGCTATTAGCCTGCGTCTGAAACGCTCTTGTTTGACGGGATCCTCAGGCACGACGAATTCGTCGTCGTCGAGGCTTGCCTCGTCTCCGGAGGGAGGTAAGTAATTATCATCCTCGACCTCTTCGTCTGCCGCCCTCTTGTGAGGGCTTTCTTCTACCTCCTCCCGCGCTGGATCGTGCTGGAGGGGGTTGTCTTCGGCACTTTCTGGGGTGTTATTATCTCCTGTGCCGGAATCTCTATTCTTGCTGTGGCGGGATTTAGAGCGGCGCCGCTGATGCCGGCGCTTGGGCTGTTTCTTTAAGGAATCGGCCTCCGTTGCTTCTTCGCCGTCCCCATCTTTTGGGGTGTCCACCATGTATATGTCGTATGACGAGGTGGTCTTCCAGTGTCCTGTAGGCACTGGTTCTTGATATTCTCCGGCATTGTCGTCCATACCGTTGATGTCTTCGGAGTCGTAGTCGAGTACGTCTGTTAGATCGTCAATGGTGGCTACGAAGTGGGTGGTGGGTGGGCCCTGAATTTTTTCGTCGTCCGCATCCCAACCATCCTGGCCGTAGTTCGGCCAGGGCTCTCCGGATAGCGAGAGATGCTTCAGCGAATTTAAGATATCTCCGAAGGGTGAGTGCTGAAAGATGTCCGCAGCGGTGAATTCCATGATCGGCGCCCAGTCGGATTCGACCGGAAGGGGGGCAGGAGGTTCGGAGTCCGGCAGAGAGTCCGGCACCTCGGAGTCATGAGCTTTATGCGGGACAAGGTAAGTGTTCCGCTCCATCACCGTAGAAGTTGCAGCTCCCGAGGCGGTGTCCAGCCATCCGTCCTCGATCTGAGCGATCGGCTCCGGACTATGGGTCGGAGCGGATTCATGTGCGGCCTCCACGGTGCTGTCCGGCGGCAGAGTTAGGTCGTGCCCATCGTGACAACGCGGCACGCTCGGCTGTGGCTCAGATCCATCGAAGATCAAGTCCCCGCGGATATCGGCCGTGAAGTTTAGGCTTCCAAACCTGACCTGACGGCCAGGGGCGTAGCTTTCGATCTGCTCCAGATGGCCAAGTGAGTTGGCCCGCAGTGTGAAGCCGCCGAATACGAAGATCTGTCCGGGGAGAAAAGTCTCACCCAGGACTGCGTCGTTGTCGATTGAAGAGGCCATCAAGCCTATCGGTGACAACACAGAGGAACTCTCAATGAAAGCACCAATGTCGGTGTCAAAACCGGCGGATCTCGGGTAGGGGGTCCCGAACTGTGCGTCTAGGCGGATGGTAATAGGAGACAAGGGACCGGATGTTTTACCCAGGTTCAGGCCCTCTTGATGGAGGTAAAACCCTACGTCCTGCTTGATTGATATTGATATTGTGGATGTTTACAAGAGTGGATATACCACTAGATCAAGTAGGCTAAACCCTAGAAGCTAGCCTATGGTATGATTGTAATGGTTGTTGTTGTGTCCTACGGACTAGAGCCATCCGGTTTATATAGACATTGGAGAGGGATAGGGTTACATAGAGTCGGTTACAATGGTAGGAGATCTACGTATCCGTATCGCCAAGCTTGCCTTCCACGCTAAGGAAAGTCCCATCCGGACACGGGACGAAGTCTTCAATCTTGTATCTTCATAGTCTTGGAGTCCGGTCGATGATAGTTCGGCTGATGATGGTAGTCTGGCTATCCGGACACCCCCTAATCCAGGACTTCCTCAGTCACCGATAGGCTCGATGGCTCCTTCGATCATCAACAACAATGATGCAGTCCAGGGTGAGACTTTTCTCCCCGGACAGATCTTCGTATTCGGCGGCTTTGCACTACGGGCCAATTCGCTTGGCCATCTGGAGCAGATCGAAAGCTACGCCCCTGGCCGTCAGGTCAGATTTGGAAGTCTGAACTTCACGGTCGACATCTGCGGAGACTTGATCTTCTATGGATTCGAGCCAGCCGAGCGCGCCGCACTATCACGATGGGCATGATCTAGCTCTGCTGCCGGACAGTGCCCTGGAGGCCGCACATGAGTCCGCTCCGACCCTTAATTTGGAGCCGGCTGCGCAGATCGAGGACGGGTGGCTAGACACCTCCTCGGGGGCTGCAACCTCTACGGTGATGGAGCCGAATACTGACCTTGTCCCTTGTGAAGCTCGTGACTCCGAGGTGCCGGACTCCTCGCCGGACTCCGAACCTCCCGCGCCCCCTCCAATCGAATCCGATTGGGCGCCAATCATGGAGTTCACCGCTGCGGACATCTTTCAACACTCACCTTTCGGCGACATCCTGAATTCACTAAAGTATCTCTCGTTATCAGGAGAGCCCTGGCCAGACTGCGGTCAGGACGGTTGGGATGCGGACGATGAAGAAATTCAAAGCCCACCCACCACCCACTGAGTAGCCACTGTCGGCGATCTAACCGACATGCTAGACTTCGACTCCGAAGACATCGACGGTATGGACGACGATGCCGGAGACGACCAAGAACCAGCGCCTACTGGGCACTGGAAAGCCACCTCAACTCACGACGTATACGTGGTGGATACACCAAAAGTAAGTGATAACGAGGAACAACGGGACGCGACAAAGGATAATTCCCTCGAAAAACAACCAAAACGGCGACGCAAGCGCCGCCCGAAGTCCCGCCTCGATAACAACAGCACCCATACTGACCCAGCGATAGAGCAGGGCGAACCAGTGGACGACGAACATGCCACCAAGCAACCATCCGAACAGGATAAATTGGACGAGCAACCCATCCCCGGCGAAAACAACAGTCCAGATGATCTCACGCCGGACACATCACCGGAGCAGAAGAACCTTCACAAAAGGCTCCTCACCATTGCAAGAAGTTTGAACAAGCAGAAGCGGAAGCTCAAAACAGCGGAAGACGTACTCAGAATGAGATGGAGCAAAGTACTCAAGACCGCAGACAAATACGGCGATAGTCACCAAGCAAAGAGCTACCCGAAACGCAAGCTGTTGCGCGAATTCGACGAGGAGGCCGTAGAGCCCCCACATTCAAAAAAGAAAGAGGCCGCCTGGCCGGATAGACGACCAGAGGATAGGCTAAGAGCGGCAAGTGGCGCCGCACACAAGCCGGCACACGATCCACATAAGGATCCTCGCAAAAAGGATGGCCCGGTCAGGTCCATCTATGGGCCAAAAAAGAAGACTCCAGGGAGCAACACAATCCGCCGAGTGTTTGAAGATAACGGCACACCTAAATACAGGGGCGCTGCACACCCACTATGTTTCACCGATGAGGTACTGGATCATGAATTTCCAGCGGGATTCAAACCCATAAACATAGAGGCATATGACGGAACAACAGACCCCGGAGTCTGGATTGAGGATTATATCCTACACATACATATGGCCAGAGGAGACGATCTCCATGCCATAAAATACCTACCCCTCAAACTCAAAGCGCCAGCTCGGCATTGGCTCAAAAGCCTCCCAGAAAATACCATTGGAAGTTGGGAAGAGATCGAGGATGCGTTTCGAGCAAATTTTCAGGGGACTTATGTCCGCCCTCCGGATGCAGACGATTTAAGTCACATAACTTAACAGCCCGGAGAGTCAGCACGCAAATTCTGGAACAGGTACCTCACCAAAAAGAACCAAATAGTCGACTGTCCGGACGCCGAAGCCTTAGCAACCTTTAAACATAACGTCCGAGACAAATGGCTCGCCAGACACCTCGGCCAGGAAAAACCAAGAACAATGGCCGCGCTAACAAGCCTCATGACCATCTTTTGCGCGGGGGAAGATAGCTGGCTGGCAAGATGCAGCACCAGCGACCCGAGTACATCCGAGGTCAGGGATGGAAATGGGAAATCACGACGCAAAAAAGATCAGCGCCGGAATAAGGAAAATGGCCCAAATAGCACGGCAGTCAACGCCAGGTTCAAAAGCTCTCGGCCGAATAACAAAACACTGCCTCTTAAGGACAACAGTGACGAGCTATCCAACCTAAACAAAATCGTGGATAGGATATGTCAAATCCACAGTACCCCCGGGAAGCCTGCAAACCATACCCACAGAGATTGTTGGGTCTTCAAGCAGTCCGACCGACTTAACGCCGAACACAAGGGGCTCGACACACCAAGCGAAGACGACGACGAACCCCACAAGCAGCATGCCGGAAAACAGAAGACTTTCCCACTAGAAGTCAAAACAGTGAACTCACTTCATGTGATAACAAGGAAAAATAGTGTGGCACCTGCTAAAGCACGCGTCGCACGGTCCACCCCAGCAGAGTCCCGGAATTGGATGTCGAAACCAATTACTTTCGACCATCAGGATTACTCCAGAAGTATTCAAAACGCAGGAGGGACTGCTTTGATATTGGATCCCATAATCAACGGACTACAATTCACACAAGTCCTAATGGATGGAGGCAGTGATATAAACCTGCTATACCAGGACACCATCCGCAGAATGGGGATAGACCCTACCAAAATTCGCCATAGCAGCACTTCCTTCAAAGGAGTGACGCCAGGCCTTTATGCCAATTGTATAGGCTCTGTACTACTAGAGGTTGTGTTCGGTCCATCCGACAACCTCCGTCGCGAAAAGCTAATCTTCCATATCGCCCCATTCAAAAGTAGCCATCAAGCACTACTGGGACGCGAAGCTTTTGCCCGCTTTAACGCAATACCGCATTACGCGTCTCTTACACTTAAAATGCCTGGTCCATGCGGCATAATCTCATTAAAAGGTCATTCAGACCGCGGACACGGTTAGGCGAGTCCGGTATAAATAAACAAGGGGCCTCCCAGCCGCATACCTCTTTACAAGAGGCTGGATGTATGAACAATGAGAGCCAATAAAGCTCAATTTTATTCACCTTCCAAAACATACTCTGTTTTAAATACATCTTTTGCATGATATTTTTTCCAAACTAAGTTCTTCTCTTCTACAGATGAAGCACATGCTACACCCGTCCAGGATACAGCACAACGGAGACACAGGCGTAGACATGCAGCAAGGACCCGTTGCAAGGATTCTTTTCAGATTAAGACCCTGCGTAAACCTTTCTTACTGTCTCTTGTTGATACACATCCCCCGGTTTCCTACCATAACCGAGGAGGAGGCTGGCGTTTTCGCATCGTCCGCGTCAGAAGTTCTCGCCCGTACCTGAACACTAGGGGCTTAGGGCATTGTTCTGCCCGGTATCATAAAGACCGAATACCTCAGGGAGTGTTCGGCGTCTCGTGTTAGGCCGTATATGCATCAGCTCCGAATCATGTCTTTGGTCAAATGTTGGGTTTGCCCGGCTCCTGTGTTTTGCTGCCTTACGTTCCACTCCATCGGCTAACGCGGCACCAGGAGAACTACTGCGATTGTGCCCCGGTTCGGCCAGGCGAGCACCTCAGTAGGGAAAGCCGAAAACTGACTGTCATGATATAGCGAGAGACTGGTCAACCACTCGATCGACCACTGGAATGTTTAGAATTCCTTCGCTTTGACGAAGGACTGCTTCCCGGTCAGGCACACACGCGCCCCGAGTTCGGAGAGCGCGGCGCCCCTAGGGGCTATATAGTAGCCCCACCATCGAGCTCCTATGGCTAAGTGAAAGTGATAAAGCATTATAGTCCGGTTGCCTAGTTTGCTACGCTACCACCTCCTTCAAAGGACCAAGACGTTGGATTAAGTGTGAAAATGCGCTTTTTTTGCAAACACCCCCGCAGCATGTGCGTGGGGGCCGAAGCCAAAGACTGCCATCTTTCAGGTTATACATACATATACATTAACGGCCGCAGAGAAGATATTTCAATACTTGAACGCGCAAGTATAAAAAGCCGTTACATTATAAATATGGTTTCATAAATCATACATGTCATTTGAACATAACATTCTTCGAGCACTGCGACTCTATCAAACGAGCGCCCTGCAGGACTTCCTCAAAATAGTGCTCACCGGGTAATAGGCTTTTGTCCGAACCCTGGGATGCAACATCGGTGGCATCCATATCCGCCCAGTATGTCTTAACACGGGAAAGAGCCATCCGTGCACCCTCTATGCATGCCGACCGCTTCACCGCCTTGATATGCGGCACCGCCCCAAGGAATTGCTACAATAAGCCAAAATAACTCTTCGGCTTGGGCCTTTCCGGCCACAGATGAGCCACCACATCCGTCATGGCAAGTCCGGACAATCTATTCAGCTCAGCCCACTCAGCCAACCGATCGGTCAACGAAAGTGGACGCTCCGGACTGTGGAATTGAGACCAAAAAAGCTCTTCCATTTCGTGATCCTTCTGGCTTCGGAAGTGCACGAATGCGTCCGCCGCACTCGCCGCCAAATCCAGATAAGGATCCTCCGCACCCCACAACCGGCCCAACTGAGCATACTTCGGATCCGTGAACTTCCTACGCAGCAGAAAGGGCTTTCCAGCCGCAATGTCTCCGGCCTGACGTAGTTCCTCCTTCATAGCCCGCATTGCAGAACGGGCATCCTTGGCTTCGGCGGTGGCCTTCTTCAGGTCCTCTTGCTCCGCTCGACATTCTCATTCAAGAACCTCATAGCGGTCGGTAGCATCTTTTAGTTTCACGGCCATTCCGGCCATCTCCTCCCTGCTTCGGCAGTGAGCAGCCTTTTCGGCTTTTAGCTCCTCCGCTGCCTTTGAGGCAGCCGCATCACTTTTTCTGGCTTGCTCCTTGGCTCGAGCAAGCTCTGCCTGAAGGTCTTCCACAGCAGCGGCACCATCTGCATCAAGCATACATATTGTAAGGAGTGGGAATCAGCTCCCTTACTAGGTGACCACGGAGAAACCACCTACCTTGTGACTCGACAAGTCGTTTATTGACCAGCGCAATGTCCGCATCCGCAATGTCGAGTTGCCACTTCAGCTCGGCAACTCTATCAGTCTGGCTGGCCACCGAATGTTTCGCCACCTGCATAGGAAAGGCGATATTTTATAACTGAGATTATGATCCTCGGCACGCTGTCGCTTTCGACAGCATACCGAGTCTCGGGGGCTACTATCTATACAGGGCGCACTCCATGTGCAAAATTGTCAGAAGGTATGTCATTTTATGCGTACCTCAAACCCCGTCAGCAAACTTCCGACGGCCTCATGCAACCCGCTCTCGGCGGATGAGATCCTGTCAATCACCGTACTCATTAATGTGCGGTGATCTTCTGAGATAGACGCCCTCTCGAGCAAATCCTGCAACTCCACCGGCCGTACTCCAGTAGGTGCCGAACTCCCCGGCCCCGCCGGACTCGGGGAGAGCCTCCGTGACGACACCTCAGGGTCGTCCTCCCGCCTGATGGGGCGGCAGATGGAGGCATTTCGCTCTCCATCATCTCCGGATGAAGGTCCCCCGAGGATGAGCTCTGCTGAGAAGGATTGAGATCCGAACTACAAGGTAAAAACTTCGGTTACCCTTAGAAATAAAATAGGGATGTCCCTTATTACAAAACTCCCCCTTTTTCTACTTACAGCTTGCTGGAGGGCTGATTCCTTTGGGGAGACTGTGCGGCCGGGGCTCTTCCCGGCACAGGACCCTCCGGTGCAGATTTCTTTCCCCGCTTTGAGGCCTTGGCCTCCGGGTCTTTGGAAGCGGTCCTCTTCTCCCCCTGGAGGGAGGGATTCTTGATTCCCCCCTTGCCGAAAGCCTCCTTAGCAGAGGTGGCAGTTTCCCCGTGCCCCCCTTCGCCCTCTCCGAAGGCGCAACCTCCAACATTTTTATTAACACGGGATCCGGCGTGGTCTCAGGGAGGGGGGCCGGACACCGTATCAGTTTTGCTTGCGCTATCCACTCCTGTCCAAGGGATAGCTGGTTAAAAGGCAAACCCATGATAAATAAATGGACGGAATGTCCGGACACAGGGCTACTTACTTGAGTATCTGGGCGATTGCAGCTTAAGCCAGCGTCCTCAGTCAAGTCCAGACACATCTCTTGTGATCCGAAGAACAGTTTGTACATCTCCACGGGTCTCGTACCCATGAAGTGTTGGAGAGCTCGTGGTCCCTCCGGATTGAATTCCCACAGGCGAAGGGGCGACGTTTGCAGGGCAGAAGACGCTGAATCAGCATAACCTGCGTCATAACGACCAGATTGATCTCCCTCTCTTGGAGGTCTCGAATCCGGCCCTGCAATAGGGGTACGCCCTTGGACGGCCCCCAGTCAAGCCCTTTGTTGACCCATGACGTCAGCCGTTGTGGACGGCCCGAGCGAAAGGCGGGCGGCGGCCTCTGCCTGCTGCCCCTGGGAGCGGTGATATAGAACCACTCCTGTTGCCACAAGCCGAGCTCCTCCTGAAAAGAGCCCTCGGGCCATGGAGCATCGGCCCTCTTGCTTATAACCGCCCCGCCGCACTCTGCCTGACGCCCCTCAATCATCTTCGGCTCCACGTTGAAGGTTTTGAGCCATAAACCAAAGTGAGGGGTAGTGCGGAGGAAGGCTTTGCAGACGACAATGAATGATGAGATGTGGAGGATGGACTCCGGAGCCAAGTCATGGAATTCCAGCCCATAGTAAATCATGAGCCCCCTCACGAAGGGATCCATCGGGAAGCCTAAACCCCGACGGAGGTGAGACACGAACACGACACTCTCGCCGGGCTTGGGAGTAGGGATGACTTGCCCTTGGGCAAGCAACCTATGCGAAATCTCGTAGGTTAAGTACCTGGCATCTCTCAGCTTTTGCACGTCCTCTTCCGTGACGGAGGAGGGCATCCACCGGCCCTGTAGGTCGGAGCCGGACATTGTCGAAGGGCCAAAGTGCCTGAATCTGGAAGCCCTGGGTGTTGGAACTCGGGGCAAGGGGCGGATTCGATTGAGGATTGAAGAAAAAGAACGGGCCTTGGTCTCATTATAAAGAGGGAGAATACCAAGAGCCGTCCCCGTGACCATTTGGAACTCGCCTTTGATGGAGGGGGCGTGGCAACGGGCGCGGTTGGATTACCCACGTCTGTATTGATGAGAATCCCGGAATAAGGGGAACACAATCTTTGCTTCGATAAGACGTGCCAAGGAAACCGCTTCGCTAAATGCACTGAGGTGGTATAATCAAAACGATTTGAGTAAAAGCTTGGTTGAGGTGTGACACCACGCCACAACATACGTCAGCAGATTGAACTTGTGTAAATATATTCTCTCTACGGTGGTATGTGGAATTTATTTTGTAGAGCCGGACACTATCCTGGTGTTCACAATCTTCTATGGATTATTCGGAGGAGGAACCCGCCTTGCAATGTCGAAGACAATATGCACGCCGTACTCGTCGTCATTGAAGCCTGGTTCAGGGGCTACTGAGGGAGTCCCGGACTAGGGGGTGTCCGGATAGCCGAATATCATCATCGGCTGGACTCCAAGACTATGAAGATACAAGATTGAAGACTTCGTCCCATGTCCGGGTGGGACTTTCCTTGGCGTGGAAGGCAAGCTTGGCGATACGGATATGTAGATCTCCTACCATTGTAACCAACTCTGTGTAACCCTAGCCCTCTCCCGTGTCTATATAAACCAAAGGGTTTTAGTCCATAGGACATAACAACAATCATACCATAGGCTAGCTTCTAGGGTTTAGCCTCCTTGATCTCGTGGTAGATCCACTCTTGTACTACCCATATCATCAATATCAATCAAGCAGGAGTAGGGTTTTACCTCCATCGAGAGGGCCCGAACCTGGGTAAAAACATCGTGTCCCTTGTCTCCTGTTACCATCCACCTAGACGCACAGTTTGGGACCCCCTACCCGAGATCCGCCGGTTTTGACACAGACAGGAGTGATCCGGAAGGGACGCCTTTCCCTTCTTTGGAGTCTTAGCCTCCCCCTGTGGGGCGGCTTTTCTTTTCTTCTCCTCCCCAATGCGGGGAGGGGGAATTTCTTCATATTTCCCCCCATCTCCGCAGGAGGAATCTGCCTCGCCGTCCTCGGACGACGAGTCTATTACGGCCTTGCACCGGGGACCCTTCCTGGTACCTGCGGCCGCCTTCTTAGACCCTTCGGCCTCTCCGGATGGGGCGGCCCTCTTCTTCTTCTCCTCCCCTTCATGAGAGGAGCGCGCCTCATCGCCTTCAGATGAGGCGTCCGGTGCGACCTTGCACCGGAGACCCTTCCTGGTCCCCGTGGCCTTCTTTTCGGCCTTCTTTTCCGGCACCTTGTAATGCGTCGGAACTAGCATCTCCATCAGGAGTGTGGTTGCTGGATCTTCCGGCAGCGGAGCCAGACAGTCGATCCGCTCCGTTGTCACCACATAATCCTGATTAAATAAACATGGTGACTTAAAATCCTCCCATGAATATGCTGGGAAAGGTACATCTGGTGATGATAAGAAAACTCACCGGATGGGCGAGCCGCGTGGCGTGGAGTCCGCGGTCCTCGGATGTGGGAGGAGGTACTTTGGTGGCCTTGAATAGAACCTTCCATACGTCCTTGTGCGTCATGCCGGAAAGCTCTTGTAGCATCTAGTGTTCGACCGGATCGAACTCCCACAGATTGAATGCCCGTCTTTGGCACGGAAGGATTCAGCGGGAGAGCATGACCTGGACCACATTGACAATTTTGATCTTCTTGTCCATCATGTTTTTAATGCAGTTCTGAAGTCCTGTCAGCTTTGCAGGTTCTCCCCAAGCCAGGCCCTTCTTTTCCCAAGAGGTGAGCCGCATGGTGATTCCGGATCGGAATTCGGGGGCCGCCACCCAGTTGGCGTTACGCAGCTTGGTGATGTAGAACCACCCCAATTGCCACCCTTTCACAGTCTCCAAAAAGGAGCCGTCAAGCCAGGTAACATTGGGCATCCTGCCCACCATGGCGCCCACGCACTCCGCTTGCTGGCCGCTCACGATCTTTGGCTTCACGCAGAAGATTCGTAGCCACAGGCCGAAGTGGGGCTTGATGCGGAGGAAGGCCTCGCACACGACGATAAATACCGAGATGTTGAGGACGAAATTTGGGGCTAGATCATGGAAGTCCAGCCCATAGTAAAACATGAGCCCGCGGACAAAGGGATGAAGTGGAAATCCTAGTCCGCGGACGAAATGAGAGAGGAACACTACTCTTTCCCGAGACTTTGGAGTGGGGATGATCTGTCCCTCCGCCGGAAGGCTGTGCGTGATGTTTGCGGCCAGGTATCCGGCCGCCCGAAGCTTGGTAATATTGTCCTCCGTAATGGAGGAGGCCATACACTTGCCTCCCACTCCGAACTTGCTGCAAATGGTCCTACGGAGGAGGTGAGAACTTGGGCGCTAGGGCTCGAGAGTGCGAGAATGGATGAGCAAAGGAGGAAGAAGGCGTGGGTAAAAATGGGAGATCCTTGTCCCTTTATAGAGGTGGCGAAAACGGTGCGCCTCCCCGCTTGCCTGATGAAATCGCTTATTTTCCAAGCGCCACGTTAATAGCACGGTTGGGTTACCTGTACCCGTATTAATGAGGATCCCGTGATAAGGGGACATGATCTCTGCTTCGACAAGACGTGCCAAGGAAACCGCCTCGCAATATGTGCGGTGGCTGGTTGTGGGAAAATGGTACGAATAATGACTCGACCATGGTGTGATGTCATGTTATCTAAAGTTGTCAACAGATTATATTTGTGGAATATTGTTCTCTCTACGGTGGTATGTGAAAATCGTCTTGCAGAGCCGGACATGATTTAAGTGTTCGAGATTTACTTTGGAGTATTCGGAGATGGAACCCGCCTTGCAATGCCGAAGACAATCTGTGCGCCGGACTCATCGTCATTAAAGCCTGGTTCAGGGGCTACTGAGGGAGTCCTGGATAAGGGGGTATCCAGACAGCCGGACTATATACTTTGTCCGAACTGTTGGACCGTGAAGATACAAGACTCAAGACTTCGTCCCGTGTCCGGATGGGACTCTCCTTTGCGTGGATGACAAGCTTGGCAATTCGGATGTTAGATCTCCTTCTTTGTAACCGACTCTGTGTAACCCTAGCCTCCTCCGGTGTCTATATAAACCGGAGGGTTTAGTCCATAGGACAAGAACAATCATAATCATAGGCTAGCTTCTAGGGTTTAGCCTCTACGATCTCATGGTAGATCAACTCTTGTAATACTCATATCATCAAGATCAATCAAGCAGGAAGTAGGGTATTACCTCCATCGAGAGGGCCCGAACCTGGGTAAAACATCGTGTCCCCTGCCTCCTGTTACCATTAGCCTTAGACGCACAGTTCGGGACCCCCTACCCGAGATCCGCCGGTTTTGACACCGACACCATGTGTCCTCGGGAGCGCTTTGCTTTATATAAGAGTTTGTCCAGGCTTGTCCTTTGCTACAAAAAGGATTGGGCCACCTTGCTGCACCTTGTTTACTTTTACTTTTGTTACTTGTTACCCGTTACAAATTGCCTTATCACAACACTATCTGTTACCGATAATTTCAGTGCTTGCAGAGAATACCTTACTGAAAACCGCTTGTCATTTCCTTCTGCTCCTTGTTGGGTTCGACACTCTTACTTATTGAAAGGACTACGATAGATCCCCTATACTTGTGGGTCATCACTAGGCGCCCCTCCTCATATATATAGTGGGAGGGAGAGGGGAGGCCGCCATGGGGCGCCCCAAGTAGGATCCGAATCCTACTTGTGGTTTTCCCAAGTGGCGCCCCCCTTTCCATTAGTTACCGGAGAGGGAAGGAAAGGGGGAAGAAGCAAGTAGTACTTCCTACTTTTCCTTTTTCCCTTGCCCTCTTTCCTTCTCCTCTTTGGCCAGCCCATATGGGGGCGCACCAGCCCCTTGTGGCTGGTGTGTTTCCTCTCTTGGCCCATAAGGCTCATATATTTTGTCGGGGGTGCCTGGAACCCCTTCCGGTGACCCGATATGTACCCGGTACCCTCTGGAACACTTCCGGTGTCTGAATACCATCATCCTATATATATCAATCTTTACCTCTCGACCATTTCGAGACTCCTCGTCATGTCCGTGAACTCATCCGAGACTCCAAACAACATTCGGTCACAAAATCACATAACTCATATAATAATATATCGTCATCGAACGTTAAGCGTGCGGACCCTACGGGTTCGAGAACTGTGTAGACATGACTAAGACACCTCTCCGGTCAATAACCAATAGCGGAAACTGGATGCTCATATTGTATCCCACATATTCTACGAAGATCTTTGTCGGTAACGTTATGACAATATGTTATTCCCTTCGTCCATCGATATGTTACTTGCCCGAGATTTGATCGTCGGTATCTTCATACCTAGTTCAATCTAGTTACCGGCAAGTCTCTTTACTCGTTCCGTAATACATCATCTTTCAACTAACTCATTAGTCACTTTGCTTGCAAGGCTTCTTATGATGTGTATTACCGAGAGGGCCCAAAGATACCTCTTCGATACTCAGAGTGACAGATCCTAATCTTGATCTATGCCAACCCAACAAACACCTTCGGAGATACCTATAGAGCATATTTATAATCACCTAGTTATGTTGTGATGTTTGATAGCACAAAAGGCATTCCTCCGGTATCCGGGAGTTGCATAATCTCATAGTCAAAGGAATATGTATTTGACATGAAGAAATCAGTAGCAATGAAATTGAATGATCAATATGCTATGCTAACGAATGGGTCTTGTCCATCACATTATTCTCCTAATGATGTGGTCCCGTTCATCAAATGACAACACATGTCTATGGTTAGGAAACTTAACGATCTTTGATTAACGAGATAGTCTAGTAGAGGCTTACTAGGGACATGGTGTTTTTGTGTATGTATCCACACATGTATCAAGTTTCCAGTTAATACAATTCTAGCATGAATAATAATCATTTATCATGAAATAAGGAAATATAAAATAACAACTTTATTATTGCCTCTATGGCATATTTCCTTCAGGATTGTGGCGGCAGTGTCCCGGACAACTGTCGGGTGGCGCGAGCCGTGATACAACTTGGATCGCAGCCGGCGTCCTCCTCCATGCTTCCGGGAAGGGGTGGTTGTAGTGTGGTGGTGGCGCTTGCCTGACTTTGTTAGGTGGCCATGACGATCTTCGATCGCAGACGCGTGGCGGCTTGGTGTTGTAGGTGGGAGTGGCAGCCCTCGGTTGTGGTGCAAAGGGGCGAAGCAAGTCGCGGGGAGCCAATGGAGTTGGGTGATTGGCCTCCGGAGGTACCGGCTACCTCCGGGTGACCAGCGGTGCTGGATGCCATGGGGTCCCCCTGTCTGGACGTGGAGTTGCCAGATCTGATGGGGCGACCCCCTCCTCTATCGGTAGTGCTAGTTGTCAGTTGGCCTGCAGCGTGGGCTGGCCGGTTTGACTTGGTCCCCCGGCGGCGGGCTTGTTGCTCTCCTGCACATTTATCGTCCTTATGTGTCGATGTTAGGGTGGAGGCTCGTGGTTTGGTTGGTGAGGCATCCTCGTGCTTTGGCGTCGGTGTTGAGTTGTCAGAGGATGCCAGGGTGGCGGTCCTAGATGGTGGGATCCACGGTGGACTTTCCCGCAGGCCTTGTGCCATGTGGGCGGCATGGGTGTAGGGGTGTAAAACTATGGTATGCTATATTTGTGCCCGGATTTGATGGGGTTGGCTTGACTCTCGCTGCAGGGGTGGCAGGGGCACCTCCTAATGGTATTGGCGAGTTACTAAGCAAAAGTTTGGCGCCGGTGTTGCCTGTGGTTGTCGTTCCCTTCTTGAAGGCGTAGTCGTCGGTCTCGTTCTTATGCCAGGGCTGTGGGTGAAAGCCCTTACCTATTCTCAGACTTGGCAGCGGTGACGCATCGCACTGCCACCCTCCCGGGGGTGTTGCCGGGGAGTTTTGGTATCGTCGGTTGGTCCTATGCGAGTTGTTAGGCTAGCTCTAAGCTTCTTGTTGTATCTTTCAATCCCCTTCATATGATATTTTTCTCTCCACCTTGTATCGTTCGGTCGTGTATTGTTCGATGTTGTTGCTTTATATACATAATAGGGCGAAAGCCTGTTTCGAGAATCAATGCCCGTTTTAACCGATTCTGTTTTCTGCACATTTGGTGGGCCGCAATTGCACTGAATTCTGCAGAAACTGCATCATTGCCCTATGCTATGTTATCTCCATCCATCGACTGCAATGCGTAGTAGTACTACTATGACACTAATCGACCGTTGAGTATTAGAGCGTGGTTAATAGTATAGCCAACAATCGGTTATATGGAGTTGCCATGTCACATATAGTCAACCTAATAGCCAACATGTATAGTAGCTAGTTGTTAAGTAGTACTACTTTATTAACGCATGGCCCACCATACATTCTCATAATATTTCTTGGAGTTCATGCTGCAGCCGGATGTTAATCTATAGTTTGCTTCCCTTCTCTCTCATCTAACTCAGTATAAATATAATTGTTTCATTGCTATAGCTGTTGACTCTACCTTATTATACTCGCTCTACAAAAATGTGGATTAAAGTACTCCCTCATATCCATAAAATTCTTGTTGCTTGAAGTACAACAATGAATCGGAGGTAACATAACAATTTAGTCAAAACGCATCGCTGCAAAAATAAATTTAGGTTAAACCACTGCTTGCCCTGCCCTTTGATGTCTACTATGCAACCTTCTTCTTGTAGACGTTATTGGGCCTCCAAGTGCAGAGTTTTGTAGGACAGTAGCAAATTTCCCTCAAGTGGATGACCTAAGGTTTATCAATCCGTGGGAGGCATAGGATGAAGATGGTCTCTCTCAAACAACCCTGCAACCAAATAACAAGGAGTCTCTTGTGTCCCCAACACACCCAATACAATGGTAAATTGTATAGGTGCACTAGTTCACCGAAGAGATGGTGATACAAGTGTAATATGGATGGTAGATATAGGTTTTTGTAAGATGAAAATATAAAAACAGCAAGGTAGCAAGTAACAAAAGTGAGCGACAACGGTATTGCAATGCTTCGAAACAAGGCCTAGGGTTCATACTTTCACTAGTGCAAGTTCTCTCAACAAGGATAACATATTTGGATCATATAACAATCCCTCAACATGCAACAAAGAGTCACTCCAAAGTCACTAATAGCGGAGAACAAACGAAGAGATTATTGTAGGGTACGAAACCACCTCAAAGTTATTCTTTCCGATCAATCCATTGGGCTATTCCTATAAGTGTCACAAACAACCCTAGAGTTCATAGTAAAATAACACCTTAAGACACACATCAACCAAAACCCTAATGTCACCTAGATACTCCAATGTCACCACAAGTATCCGCGGGTATGATTATATGATATGCATCACACAATCTTAGATTCATCTGTCTAACGAACACAAAGAACTTCAAAGAGTGCCCCAAAGTTTCTACCGGAGAGTCAAGACAAAAACGTGTGCCAACCCCTACGCATAGATTCCCAAGGTCACGGAACCCGCAAGTTGATCACAAAAACATACATCAAGTGAATCAATAGAATACCCTATTGTCACCATGGGTATCTGATACGTCCAACGTATCTATAATTTTTGATTGCTCCATGCTACTTTATCTACTGTTTTAGGCAATATTGGGCTTTATTATCCACTTTTATATTATTTTTGGGACTAACCTATTAACCGGAGGCCCAGCCCAGATTTGCTGTTTTATGCCTATTTTAGTGTTTCGAGGAAAAGGAATATCAGACGGAGTCAAAACGGAACGAAATCAACTGGAGAAGTTATTTTTGGAAGGAAACCCACCTGATGGACTTGGACTCCATGTCAGAAGATACGGGAGGTGCTCACGAGGGTGGGGGGCACGCCCACCCCCTAGGCGCGCCCCCTGCCTCGTGGGGCCCCCGTAGCTCCACCGACGTTCTCCTTGCACCCATATATACCTACGTACCCTAAAACTTCCAGAACAGAAGATAGATTGGGAGTTCCACCGCCGCAAGCCTCTGTAGCCACCAAAAACCAATCAGGACCCCGTTCCGGCACCCTGCCGGAGGGGGATCCCATCACCGGAGGCCATCTTCATCATCCCGGTGCTATCCATGACGAGGAGGGAGTAGTTCACCCTCGGGGCTGAGGGTATGTACCAGTAGCTATGTTTTTGATCTCTCTCTCTTGTGTTCTCTCTCGTGTTCCATCTATGGCACGATCTTGATGTATCCTGAGCTTTGCTATTGTAGTTGGATCTTATGATGTTTCTCCCCCTCTACTCTCTTGTGATGAATTGAGTTTCCCCTTTTGAAGTTATCTTATCGGATTGAGTCTTTATGAGAACACTTGATGTATGTCTTGCCGTGATTATCTGTGGTGACAATGGGATATCATGTGCCACTTGATGTATGTTTTGGTGATCAACTTGCGGGTTTCATGACACTTGGGAACCTATGCATAGGGGTTGGCACACGCTCTTGACTCTCTGGTAGTAGCTTTGGGGCACTCTTTGAAGTACTTTTATGTTGGTTGGATGAATCTGAGATTGTGTGATGCATATCGTATAATCATGCCCACGGATACTTGAGGTGAAAATGGAGTATCTAGGTGACATTAGGGTTTTGGTTGATTTGTAACTTAAGGTGTTATTCTAGTACGAACTCTTTTATAGATCGATCCGAAAGAATAGCTTTGTGGTGGTTTCGTACCGACCATAATCTCTACGTTTGTTCTCCGCTATTAGTGGCTTTGGAGTGACTCTTTGTTGCATGTTGAGGGCTTGTCATATTATCTATCTATGTTATTATTGTTTAGAGAACTTACACTAGTGAAAGTATGAACCCTAGGCCTTGTTTCCTATCATTGCAATACCGTTTACGCTCACTTTTACCGCTTGTTACCCTGCTGTTTTTATTATTTCAGATTACAAAAACCCATATCTACTATCTATTTTGCACTTGCATCTTCATCTCTTCGCCGAACTAGTGCACCTATACAATTTACCATTGTATTGGGTGTGTTGGGGACACAAAAGACTTTTTGTTATTTGGTTGCAGGGTTGCTTAAGAGAGACCATCTTCATCCTACGCATCCTACGGATTGATAAACCTTAGGTCATCCACTTGAGGGAAATTTGCTACTGTCCTACAAACCTGTTCACTTGCAGGCCCAACAACGTCTACAAGAAGAAGGTTGTGTAGTATCGGAATTTGTTACTGTCCTACAAATCTGTTCTGTTTTTGACAGATTATGTTTTCTATGTGTTGTTTGCTTATTTTGATGAATCTATGAGTAGTATCAGAAGGTATGAACCATAGATAAGTTAGAATACAGTAGATATTACACCAATATGAATTTAGAATGAGTTCATTACAGTACCTAAGTGGTGGTTTTATTTTCTTATATTAACGGAGCTTACGAGTTTTGTTTTGAGTTTTGTGTGGTTGAAGTTTTCAAGTTTTGGGTAAAGATTCGATGGACTATGGAATAAGGAGTGGAAAGAGCCTAAGATTGGGTATGCCCAAGGCACCTCAAGGTAATATTCAAGGACAACCAAGAAACTAAGCTTGGGGATGCCCCGGAAGGCATCCCCTCTTTCGTCTTCGTTCATCGGTAATTTTACTTGGAGCTATATTTTTATTCGCCACATGATATGTGTTTTGCTTGGAGTGTCATTCCATTTTGTTAGTTTTTTCTTGATGTTAGTTAGAATAATGTTTTGCATCTTTAGTTTCAATAAAGAAGTCAAGGATAGCCTTTGCCATGCTTATTTTGCTAGTATACATGTTGCTGTTTGAAAAACAGAAAGTTTACCGCTGTTGCAAAAATTCCCTAGAAAAGTCAGAGAGTGGTATAATGTTGAATAGTTTTGCATATTGAGCTCTGATAAATTTATTACAGTGGGAATTTTAGTTCATAATTTTTGGAGTCAGGGAAGTATTGATACTCTTGCATTCTTTACAGACTGTACTGTTTTGGCAGATTGCTGTTATGGTTGCATTGTTTGCGTATGTTTGCTTGTTTAATGATTCTATTTGAGGATAGGAGTATTAAATATGCAGAGGAATTTAGTATTAAATGTTGAATAATAATTTAAGTGATTTTTACAGTAGAATATGATAAGGTTTTGCATTGGTTTATACTAACCTATCTCACGAGTTCTTGTTGAGTTTGTTGTGAATGAAGCTTTTGATAAAAAGAGAAACCATGATATGAGAGGAATTAAGGAGACACAAAAGCTCAAGCTTGGGGATGCCCAAGGCACCCCAAGATAATATTTCAAGAAGTGTCAAGCATCTAAGCTTGGGGATGCCCCGGTAGGCATCCCACCTTTCTTCTTCAACAACTATCGGTTAGTATCGGTTGAGCCTAAGTTTTTGCTTCTTCACATAAGTTGTGCTATCCTTGCATTGTAGTTTCCTTTAGCTTTGCTTGCTGCTTGAATAAGTATCAAGATCTGAAATTCTTTAATGAGAGAGAGCCTTACACAAATTGGAATTTGCTAGAATACTCTATGTGCTTCACTTATATCTTTTGAGCTTGATAGTTTTGCTCATAGTGCTTCACTTATATCTTTTTGAGCGTGATAGTTTTTGCTCTAGTAATTCACTTAGATCTTTTAGATCACGGTGGTGGATTTGTTTTAAAGAAACTTGATCTCTCATGCTTCACTTAGATTATTTTGAGAGTCATTAATAGCATGGTAGTTTGCTTAATGTTAATATACTTAGTGTTCAAGATATGTGAAACTTTCTTTTGAGTGAATTGAATACTAAGAAAAATTTAATGCTTAATAATTGTTTTGAGATATGGAGGTAATAATATCAAAGTCGTGCTAGTTGAGTAGTTGTGAATTTGAGAAATACTTGTGTTGAAGTTAGCAAGTCCCGTAGCATGCACGTATAAACAAGAAGTGTACCTGGCTTGTGCATCCTTATGAGTGGCGGTCGGGGACGAGCGATGGTCTTTTCCTACCAATCTATCCCCCTAGGAGCATGCGCGTAGTAGTTGATTTTTGATGACTTCTAAATTTTTGCAATAAGTATATGAGTTCTTTTGACTAATGTTGAGTCCATGGATTATACACACTTTTACCTTTCCGCCATTGCTAGCCTCTTCGGTACCGTGCATTGCCTTTCTCACATTGAGAGTTGGTGCAAACTTCGCCGGTGCATCCAAACCCCGTGATATGATATGCTCTTTCACACATAAACCTCCTTATATCTTCCTCAAAACAGCCACCATACCTACCTATTATGGCATTTCCATAGCCATTCCGAGATATATTGCCATGCAACTTTCCACCGTTCCGTTCATCATGACATACTTTACTTTTGTCATATTGCCATTGCATGATCATGTAGTTGACATCGTATTTGTGGCAAAGCCACCATGCATTATTTTTCATACATGTCACTCTTGATTCATTGCACCATCCCGGTACACCGCCGGAGGCATTCATATAGAGTCATATCTTGTTCTAAGTTTCGAGTTGTAATCCTTGTGTTGTAATCAATAGAAGTGTGATGATCATCATTATTAGAGCATTGCCCAAATAAAAAAAGAAAGGCCAAAAAAAGGAAAGGCCCAAAAAAGAGAAAGGCCAAAATAAAAAAAGGGGCCCAAAAAAAAGAAAATAAAAAAAATAAAAAATAAAAAGGCAATGCTACTATCTCTTTTTCCACACTTGTGCTTCAAAGTAGCACCTTGTTCTTCATGTAGTGAGTCTCATATATTGTGCTTCAAAGTAGCACCTTGTTCTTCATGTAGTGAGTCTCATAAGTTGTCTTTTTATACTAGTGGGAATTTTTCATTATAGAACTTGGCTTGTATATTCCTACGATGGGCTTCCTCAAATGCCCTAGGTCTTCGTGAGCAAGCAAGTTGGATGCACACCCACTAGTTTTCTTTTGTTGAGCATTCATAGCTCTAGTGCATCCGTTGCATGGCAATACCTACTCCTCATGTTGACATCAATTGATGGGCATCTCCATAGCCTATTGATTAGCCTCATCAATGTGAGACTTTCTCCTTTTTTGTCTTCTCCACAAAATCCTCATCATCATATTCTATTCCACCCATAGTGCTATATCCATGGCTCACGCTCATGTATTGCGTGAAGGTTGAAAAAGTTTGAGATTATTTAAGTATGAAACAATTGCTTGGCTTGTCATCGGGGGTATAGAAGTTGGGAACATCTTTGTGTGACGAAAATGAAGCATAGCCTAACTATATGATTTTGTAGGGATAAACTTTCTTTTGCCATGTTATTTTGAGAAGACATGATTGCTTTGATTAGTATGCTTGAAGTATTATTATTTTTGTGTCGATATGAACTTTTGTCTTGAATCTTTCGGATCTGAATATTCATATCACAATTAAGAAGATTTACATTGAAATTATGCCAAAGTATCACTCCGCATCAAAAATTCTTTTTTTTATCATTTACCTACTCAAGGACGAGCAGGAATTAAGATTGGGGATGCTTGATACGTCTCCAACGTATCTATAATTTTTGATTGCTCCATGCTACTTTATGTACTATTTTAGGCAATATTGGGCTTTATTATCCACTTTTATATTATTTTTGGGACTAACCTATTAACCGGAGGCCCAGCCCAGATTTGCTGTTTTATGCCTATTTCAGTGTTTCGAGGAAAAGGAATATCAGACGGAGTCAAAACGGAACGAAATCAACTGGAGAAGTTATTTTTGGAAGGAAACCCACCTGATGGACTTGGACTCCACGTCAGAAAGAGGTGCTCACGAGGGTGGGGGGCACGCCCACCCCCCTGGGCGCGCCCCCTGCCTCGTGGGGCCCCCGTAGCTCCACTGACGTTCTCCCTGCACCCATATATACCTACGTACCCTAAAACTTCCAGAACATAAGATAGATCGGGAGTTTCGCCGCCGCAAGCCTCTGTAGCCACCAAAAACCAATCGGGACCCCGTTCCGGCACCCTGCCGGAGGGGGATCCCATCACCGGAGGCCATCTTCATCATCCCGGTGCTATCCATGATGAGGAGGGAGTAGTTCACCCTTGGGGCTGAGGGTATGTACCAGTAGCTATGTGTTTGATCTCTCTCTCTCTCTCTCGTGTTCTCTCTCGTGTTCCATCTATGGCACGATCTTGATGTATCCCGAGCTTTGCTATTGTAGTTGGATCTTATGATGTTTCTCCCCCTCTACTCTCTTGTGATGAATTGAGTTTCCCCTTTTGAAGTTATCTTATTGGATTGAGTCTTTATGAGAACACTTGATGTATGTCTTGCCGTGATTATCTGTGGTGACAATGGGATATCATGTGCCACTTGATGTATGTTTTGGTGATCAACTTGCGGGTTTCATGACACTTGGGAACCTATGCATAGGGGTTGGCACACGCTCTTGACTCTCCGGTAGTAGCTTTGGGACACTCTTTGAAGTACTTTTATGTTGGTTGGATGAATCTGAGATTGTGTGATGCATATCGTAAAATCATGCCCACGGATACTTGAGGTGACAATGGAGTATCTAGGTGACATTAGGGTTTTGGTTGATTTGTAACTTAAGGTGTTATTCTAGTACAAACTCTTTTATAGATCGATCCGAAAGAATAACTTTGTGGTGGTTTCGTACCGACCATAATCTCTACATTTGTTCTCCGCTATTAGTGGCTTTGGAGTGACTCTTTGTTGCATGTTGAGGGCTTGTCATATTATCTATCTATGTTATTATTGTTGAGAGAACTTACACTAGTGAAAGTATGAACCCTAGGCCTTGTTTCCTATCATTGCAATACCATTTACGCTCACTTTTACCGCTTGTTACCTTGCTGTTTTTATTATTTCAGATTACAAAAACCCATATCTACTATCTATTTTGCACTTGTATCTTCATCTCTTCGCCGAACTAGTGCACCTATACAGTCTACCATTGTATTGGGTGTGTTGGGGACACAAGAGACTCTTTGTTATTTGGTTGCAGGGTTGTTTGAGACAGACCATCTCCATCCTACGCCTCCTACGGATTGATAAACCTTAGGTCATCCACTTGAGGGAAATTTGCTACTGTCCTACAAACCTGTGCACTTGCAGGCCCAACAATGTCTACAAGAAGAAGGTTGTGTAGTAGACATCAGTATCCCACGCAAGACATACATCAAGCATTCTCAAATCCTTAAAGACTCAATCTGATAAAATAACTTCAAAGGGAAAACTCAATCCATTACAAGGGATATAGGGGGAGAAACATCATAAGATCCAACTATAATAGCAAAGCTCATTGTACATCAAGATCGTGCCGAATCAAGAACACGAGAGAGAGAGAGAGAGATCAAACACATAGCTACTGGTACATACCCTCAGCCCTGAGGGTGAACTACTCCCTCCTCGCCATGGAGAGCGCCGGGATGATGAAGATGGCCACTGGTGATGGATCCCCCTCCGGCAGGGTGCCGAAACAGGATCCCGATTGGTTTTTGGTGGCTAGAGAGGCTTGCGGCAGCGGAACTCCCGATCTCGGTTATGTTCTGGAGTTTTGGGAATTTATAGGAGAGGTTGGCATCGAGAACAAGTTAGGGGGGCCCACAGAGAGTCCACGAGGCAGGGGCGCGCCCTAGGGGGAGGGCACCCTCCACCCTCGTGGGGCCCACGAGACTCCCCTCTGGTAAATCTGCATTCCAGTATTTTTTATATTTTCTAGAAAAAATCTCCGTTGATTTTCAGCGCATTCCGAGAACTTCTATTTCTGCACAAAAACACCACCACGGTAGTTCTGCTGAAAACAGCATCAGTCCGGGTTAGTTCTAACCAAATTATACCAAAATCATGTAAAAATATTGTAAACATGGCATGAATACATAAAAAATGATAGATACGTTGGAGACGTATCACCCTTCATCGAGAAAAAAAAGTTATTTCTAAGCTTGTGAGATTTTCATATTAGATTTTTCTCTTATATGTGTCAATGTAGACAGATTTTTCAATTTATTATTTACTTTTAAGGAGCGTAGCCCCTCATTTCATACTAAACTGATAAGACAGTAAAAATCCGTTGTGTAGTAAAGTGCAAGAATTAAAGTAACCTTTATTTAACGGTGTATTGTTACAATAGTTTTTGGTACATCGGTCTACGGCAGTTCCCCATTTCGCGTCAAGTTTGTGTCGCTAATATCAAAACTGTCTCCAAATATTTGACCCCACAAACATGTGCTTTCAATGGTATAACCACTTTCAATGCTCTATATACTGGAGGCAGTTTCATAGGAAGAACTGACATGAATACTTTCTCCACCGTCTCCATTGTGTATTTCAGGACTCTCAATTTATTATTTATTAGATTACCTAACCCTGCTAATGAAATTCACATGAAACAACTGAAATAGAAAAGCACAAAAGAAACATATCATTAATTGCAGTTTCACAACTTCACGTGATACGATCACATTTACATAGTACAAAAGTTTACAAGTTTACGTCCATCTTATGTATTAATGCGTACTGTCTCGAGCAATCTACTGATCTCGCGTTGCGATTTCATTGCTAGAAATCTGCTTGAGGGGTATCACATATCACCTATATGATACACAAAAATTTCTTAAGGCTGCAAATAATATAACATATTGATTTTTTATTAAATTTATTTGAGAAGATCATACCTCCTCGTCTGGCAAAAAATGTCGTAGCAGAAGGTATCCCCATCATCTCTAGGGTCCAAGATAGGTGTTTGTCCTGTTGTGGCAGGACGACGACATCATCGGCGACGAGAAAGAAGGTGGCATTATGTCCTTGTTCAAATGACGATATCTAACTACGTTTACAGATTCAACCACAACCATACCTGGGACTATATTTATCCATGTTTCATTTATGTGGGTGTTCAACCATGTCGTTCAGCGTAGTGGGTTGCGACCATTCGTGTTTTGGTCTTGCAGCTTCTTTTCCATTCCATGAAGCATGGCCATCATTGGCTTCATGGGGAAGCTTGTGAGGTAATGCCTCCCTAGTTCTCTTGGTCGAATCTAGGATGGTTGTCCAACCCTCATCATCGACGGCTTCTCTAGGACAACGATAGTTTGCCATCGCCGCCTCTTATGGCTCTGTCTGGTGACTTTTCAACCGTTGCATCACCAACATTATTCGGGCTCTGAGGTTATTCCTGAGATCCAGGTAGCATGAAGCATTGCCATCCGCTAGTCCAGGAGGAAGACAATATCAATATGCCAAAGGATCTATTTTTTTTGAAGCCTTGAACCATAGGAAAATAGTTCTACAATAATTTCATTAATATTTACAAAGAGAGAATGAAAAGAAAATTTCAAAAAACTATCCATCCTAGAAAAGGAAAATAAGATCAACCAATGCCAGTTCTAGGAATCATGAAGCTTTTGATTTTAAAACTTCGAAGCTATCCAAGCTTGAAAACAATCTTTATGCATCTTCTTAATCTTGTAGGCAAGCAAATCATGATCCTCTTTGAATGAGTGCTTCCACGCTTGAAAGTAAGGGACTGAGTTTTTGAAAAATTTCTCGTTGTGTTGCATCTAGATGTTCCAGAACGCAAGAATTTTAATATTCATAGCTATCTGAACTGGTAGATGTCCAAGAGCTAATATAGTATCATCATAAAATGAGAGGTCTATGTACCTAAATAAAGAAATCTAGCACCTCAGGCAAAAACCACAGTCCCATATTAGATGAAGCAGTGTTTATTAGTATTATGAGCACACAACAACAACAATAGTCATTCATAAAAAGTCTCCTTCTAAGCAAGGCTTTAGTGTTAGGTATGTCATGCAGTGCTAACTAGAAGATCTTATGCTTGAGCATACTGGCACTAACCCAAAGCATGTTGAAGATTTTTGGTCCACTAAAGTTGTGCATTAACTCTTTGTACATTTTGATTGATGAGTATTTTTATCCCCATTGCAGACCCAAACATATTTTCCAACAGTTGGTCTACTCATAATCATAATGTTCTTAAGATCAAGAAGTTTTCCATATGCTTAGGTTGTCAAAGGCCTATGAAAAAGTGCAGTCATGTCATCAGAAGATATCACCATGCATAGAGAGAGAATACAAATCATCTGTGGCAAAAGAATGGAGTTTAGGAGATTTGTGAATTAATGATTCATCTAGCCATTTTTGATGCCAGAACAGAATAGTGTCTCCGTCCCAAATTTGCATAGCAGATGCTTTAAAACAAGGCAAGAGTTTTAGGATGTCTTTCCACCAACATGAGCCTTCCAGTTTGTCAATAGTTAGCCAAAGCTATAGTATTTTTCTCAAATCAGCTTCACGCAAGTAAGGTATTATTTATTAAAGAACTTATGAAAATACTTGAGGAGGAGAGACTTGTTGTGAGTGGTGACATCTAGTATACCCAGACCACATTGATTCCTTGGCCTACATAGCTTTTCCCATGCAATCGGAGTAGGACACTTATCCTCCATCCAAATTTTCTTCAAAGGCAATGTCTTAAGTATTTATTAATTTTATTGACTACCTCCAAAGGTAATAGTCGCATGAAGAAGGTGGGCAGAGAAGAGAAAATTGATTTGATCAAAATAATTCTTCCATTATATGAAAGCATTGTAGAGCATCCAGATAGCCTTCTCTCAATCCTCTGCATAATGTTTTGGCTTAGAACTTTAAATTTTCGTCTAGTTGTCCAATAGCCTAGCCAAGATAGGTGAGGCGAATGAGCCCTATTGGCATCCCATAATTGATTTCAATTTGACTAGTGTTGGGTAACATAGTAGACAACAAAAAAATAATCGCCCTGCGATTACCGAGGAACAATATGAAGATGCATAAACGGTTTGGATCACGATCGTTACCGAATCTGGAGTGCAGTGGAAGTGGAAGCACTTGGAGTCCCTCGAATAGTCGATGAACGATCCCACAAACTGCCCATGAATGATCCCTCGAATGGAAGATCAAAAGAACGACCTCTTTACTTGGTTGCAAGCATACAGTCTCCATGATCTAGCAGTGCTTCGCCGACCAGAGCTAATTATTGCTGGAGAATTAGAGAAGGAGATTAGAACCACACTGGACTTCTGATGCGGAGCATCCTTTGTTCATCCCCATGGACACCACACCGACTCATCAAGCACCAAGTGGACCCATGACAAGAGCTTGCGCACGTGCCATCGAAAACAAGGTCAACTCACTCCTCTTCGAGTTTGACAAGAATATGAATGGAACTTGGATGCTACCTCATCATGAAACCTTGTGCATGATTAGGTACGAGGACGACCCCTGCGAAGGAGCTAAATATCCTCACCAAGCCCAAGCAGAAGGACACGAAGATAACAAGGAAGACGAAGGCAAGCAGCCAGAAGAAGGATACGTGCCCAGGCGACCCTATGCCCACCGCCCTCTTGGACCCCGTGCACACGGCCTATCCAAAGAGTTTTTGGATACCCCGTGCGCTTGGGCTTCCCTGACCCCGTGCGCATGGGACCCCCTTTCTATAGATGCTGCTAGCCCATGCGCACGGGCGTGTACCATGCCCACGGGACCCCTGTGACCACAACCCCACTTACCCTGTGCGCACGGGCCCTATAGGAAGTCGGTCATGGAGTGTATTTTTTTCCCCTCCACTCGCCCCTCACCTCTAGCCATCTATATAATTTGTACTTAGGCCATTTGTTAGGGTTAGTAAAGCATTTGAGATTAATAGAGATAACTTTGCTCCTTGTACGTCCATCTTGGGGAATCAAGACCTCCTAGGAGAGAAGGATCCCCATCATAGGATCATCAAGACCTCCTAAGGAAGAAAGATCTCTCTGGATCATCAAGACCTCATCTCCTTTGGATTTGAGAAGAACCTTACCCTTGTGGTACTTTCCTTCGATCATTCATGTTATGCTTGTGGATATCACGTATGCTATTCTAGTGGATGTGTGGTTTCGGTTTTGTTGAGTGATTCCTCTTGTTATTCTTCCCTTTTCCCCCTCCAAGTGTGAAAAGATCATCCATTATGGTTCCACTCTACAATAACTTCTAATTAGGAGGATTAGAGAATCTAGGTCAACCTCTAATTGATCAACTAGGATCAACTAGAACTAGAACTAGAGGACTAGAGGAGGCTCCAAAAGTTGTGTATACAAAAAGGGCCAATAGCTCAAGTATATATAGGTTAGAGGGGGAGGGAGGGGCTGCCACCAAAGAGGGAAAGTCCCTACTTGTGGCGCCGGCAAAGAGGGGGAGGATGATTCCTCCCCCCATGTCCAGGCCGGCCTCCCCTTATAGGAAAGGGGGGGGGGGCACTTCCTTATGGGCCATGGTAGCCCAATACTCCTTCCGCTACTTGGCCTTGTAAGGTCCGTTGATATTAAATTAAATATAAAACCCTCCTAACAATCATTAGAGACTTTTATTATTAATTTAACATCACCAGAAACATTTTCACCTATATATTATTTAGCGGGAATACCTGGTATTGCGCGATAAACTCTGAAATCCTTCCGATGACCCCAAAACCCTTCTGGTTCCTCTCAAAACTATTCTGAATTAATGAAACAATTCCGTAGAGAAATCCTTGATACTCTCGTCCTACCAATGCTCAGCAGATCGTGATTTCCTTAATCTTGTGACCCATAGGGTCGGTAAAACATAGACATGAACAAAACTCCTTTCGTTCAATGATCGATAGCGGAACCACAAACGTCCATATTGATCCCTATGATTACAGGAATGGCATTCGAGTGAACCTTTGGTTATTATTGATGTTTGCTTTGCTTCATGATACTTTACAAAACCTGAGGTGAGATAAATATATCGGTATCCTCTTGAGTCATACACATGCTCACTATACTGGTCTCCTCGTTACCGGTTTTGTTCTTCTTTCTCGTTGATGTGTTCCGGCATCCCCGTGATGTTGTCACATGTGTCTGCCAGGACATGATGGATTACTTCACATCGAGAGGGCCCTAAGAATATATCTCCATCGTCGGAGGAGAAAATTCCACTCTTGAGCTATCGTCTCCCTTGCCAAACTTTTCGATTAACCTGTAAGTTGTCGTTATGATCATCATGTTATAGATGACGTTTGAGAAAGCCCAAATCTCATCGTACGGTAAGAATAAACTACGACACTCTCATGGTCTAAGGAACTAAACACATGTTAACACTCTGTGTTATAGCAATTGACTTATGACGATATTATCTCAAAGTATAACCAACAAGTTTGGGTCGATTCAATATGATTGTTTTTCTAATTTCATACTCTCAATGTTGTTTTGAGACTATCATTACACTTAATAGTATCTCAAGATCCGAAAAACGTGATCATGAACAACACTTCAGCTAGTCTTAGAGGCGAGACTAGGAATCTCATTTTACCGTTTATTATTCTACATATGCATACGAGTTTTCCACTAAATCGCATATTCCAGGATCATAGCAGTTATAGAATAGAATATAAACTCTTAATCATGAATATGAAAATGTAATAATATAATATTGTTGCCTCTTGGGCATTGATACGTCTCCAACATATCTATAATTTTTGATCGTTCCATGTTGTTATATTATCACTGGATGTTTTACAATCATTTTATACTCATTTCATATCATTTTTTCGTACTAACCTATTGACATAGTGCCCAGTGCGAGTTGTTGTTTTCTGCTTGTTTTTCACATCACAGGAAATCAATACCAAACGGACTCCAAATGCAGTGAAACTTTTTGTGGATTTTTTCTGGACCAGAAGACACATGTTGGGCCGAAGAAGTACCAGAGGGGTGTCCTGAGGGGGGCACAACCCACCAGGGCGCGCCTGGGGGGCCAGGCGTGCCCAGGTGGGTTATGCCCACCTTGGTGGCCTCCCGCACCGCCTCTTTGCTCTATAAATACCCAATATTCCAGAAACCCTAGGGGAGTCGACTGGAATCAATTCCAGTTGCCACAAGTTCCAGAAACACTAGATCCAATCTAGACACCATCATGGAGGGGTTCATCATGTCCATTGGTGCCTCTATGATGATGCGTGAGTAGTTCTCTGTAGACCTACGGGTCCATAGTTAGTAGCTATAAGGCTTCTCTCTCTCTCTCTCTCTCTCTCTCTGTCTCTCTCTCTCTCTCTCTATCTTGATTCTCAATACAATGGTCTCTTGGAGATCCATATGATGTAAGTCTTTTTGTGGTGTGTTTGTTGGGATCCGACAAACATTGAATCTATGATCAGATCTATGTTTTTATCCATGATAGTTATTTGAGTCTTCTCTTGATCTATTATATGCATGATTGATTATAGCCTGTTATTTATTCTCCGTTATTTGGGTTTTGTTTGTCCAACTTGATCTATTTATCTTGCAATGGGAAGTGGTGCTTTGTGATGGGTTCGATCTTACGATGCTCGATCCTAGTGACAGAAGGGGAAATGACACGTATGTATCATTGCTATTAAGGATAAAAAGATGGGGTGTATTTATACATAAATAGATCTTGTGTACATCACGTCATCATTCTTATTGCATTACTCTATTTTCCATGAACTTAATACACTAGATGCATGCTGGATAGCGGTCAATGTGTGGAGTAATAATAGTAGATGCAGGCAGGAGTCGGTCTACTAATCTTGGACGTGATGCCTATATAATGACCATTTCCTAGATATCGTCATGATTATTTGAAGTAATTGCTTTCCCATCGTGTGCTATTTTTCTCGAGAGAAGCCACTAGTGAAACCTACGGCCCTCGGGTCTCTTCTTTATTATATTTGCCTTCGCAATCTATTTCCTTTGCTTTTATTTTCATATCTATTAAACAAAAAATACAAAAAACTTTTCTGCACTTTATTTTATTTGCGATCTATTTATCCAATCTATTACAAGTTTATCCCGTCTTGGTGCCAATCTATTACAGGTTTATCCCGTCTTGGTGCCAAGTTACCCGAAAGGGATTGACAACCCCTTTAACACGTCGGGTTGCGAGTATTTGTTATTTGTGTGCAGGAGTTGTTTACGTTGTGTTGCGTGGTTCTCCTACTGGTTTGATAACCTTGGTCTCATCATTGAGGGAAATACCTACCGTTGTTGTGCTGCATCATCTCTTCCTCTTTGGGGAAATACCGGCGTAGTTCAAGCAAATATCAAAAGGAATTTCTGGCGCCGTTGCTGGGGAGACATCATCAACATCAACCAGGTTCCTAATCACAAATCTCATCTCCTTGCAATTTACATTATTTTCCATTTGCCTCTTGTTTTCATCTCCCCCACTTCACAAAAAATTGTCGTTTTAATTGCCCTCTTTTTCGTTCGCCATTTTCTCGTCAGATCTGTTTTTGAGTGCAATATTGTTGACCACTTTTTATCGTTATGGATAGTTCTTCCTCTATTGCATACACCCCTGGGAATGAGGTTCTTAACTTTAAACAAAGGGGAGGGGAGAATTTAAAAGATGCTTGGTATAGGATTTGCATTGCTCATAATAGATCTATCCTAAGCAATCTACCGATGTTCTTCTTCGCTGTTTTTATGTGGGCAACACCACTTGGTATAGATACATCCTAGATACGATTGCCGGTGGAATTTTTTTGATGTGTCCTTCTCTTGATGCTTTTAATGCTTTAGGAAATTTAGTTGATTCACCACCACTCATGATCAATGAAACAATTTTGCCTCTCGAGCATGTTATGGAAAGGCTAGATGCTATTGAAAATAAAATGCTTACCGAAGAACATATTGAAAACTTGGATAGAAAGATGCAAAATTTTGCTACTAAAATTGGGTCAAAAGCGGGAGACATTTTTAAGTTGTTAAAGGAAAAGGGGACTGTAATTCATGAAAGAATTGAAGAAAGTCCGTCTAGGATTGACAAATTAGAAGAATTTTTTTACTAATCTAAGTACGGCCTTTGCTTCCGCCAAAACTCCCGTAAAAATTGGTAAGACTACTCAAGTTACTAAAAAGAAGGGTGCAACTTCTAGTAACGATAAAGGGGATCTTAAGATGATAAGTATCCATCCCAATTTTATTGAAGTTATAAGAGACCCTATTTGCAAAAATGAATTTTTCAATCTCGTGCCTAGAAGTATTATCGTTGAGAATTTATATGCTAAATCCTTGAAAAATTATAAGTGTTTGATCGAAGAGTTGGAGGATAAAGATGACAAAACTTAAATCCTTGAAAAATTATAGGTGTTTGATTCTGTTTTCTTTGTGTTGTGTGCTTTTTTTGATGATTCTATGGTTTTCTTTGAAGAGTTTTTGCCATAGAAAAGTTGGAATACAATAGATATAATGCAAAAACAAAATATGAATGGGTTTGCAACATTACTTATAGTAGTGGTTTGCTTTCTTATACTAACGGATCTCACAACGGTTTTGTTGAGTTTTGTGTGATTGAAGTTTTCAAGTTCTGGGTGAGATTACGATGGATGAAGGAATAAGGATTGGCAAAAGGCTAAGCTTGGGGATGCTCGAGGCACCCCAAGATAATATTCAAGAAGTAGCAAGCAACTAACACTGGGGATGCCCTCGAGTGGCATTCCCTCTTTCTTCTAACGACCATCGGTATTTTACTTGGAGCTATATTTTTATTCGTCACATATTATGAGTTTTGCTTGGAGCGTCTTGTATGATATGAGTCTTTCCTTGTTTTGCTTTGTGTTTTAAGTCTTGAACCTTTGCTGGACACATCTTTTTGAGAGAGCCAGAAAATTATGCTATGCTTGCTCCTATGCTTCACTTAAATTTTCTAGAACCATGAAATTGCTCTAGTGCTTCACTTATATCTTTTTGAGCACGGTGTGCTTTGTTATTTCTGAAGAAATGATCTCATACTTCACTTAGATTTATTTGGGAGTTAGCAATATTTTTTAGAAGTTCTCTCTTGCTTCACTTAGATTATTTTGAGAGAAAGAAATATTATGCTCTTGTTCTTTACAATTTGTTTGAGCTTATTAAAAGCAACATATGATATTAGTCCCAAAGTGATAGATATCCAAGGAGGATATCATAAAAACTTTCATGAAGATCATTGGACAAAATAAACTTGGTTCTTAGTAATGGTTTTGAGATATGATGATATGATATGTGAGTCATGTTGATGAGTAATTATGTTTTAGTAAGAATATTGGTGTTAAGGTTTGTGATTCCCTACGCAAGCACGAAAGTCAATAGTTATGCAATGAAATTATATCGTACTTGTGGTGCATTATTCGACGTTACTTATGCTTAATGCTTGGGTACGAGATTTTTCGTTTCTTGGTTGGACGCTTCTCAATCTTTTTGCTAGCCTTCATTTTGCACTAAGTATGATCACTACTTATGCATCGAAAACCCTTTAAACCAGTTTTGCCTTATGAGTCCACTATACCTACCTATATGCAGTATTTCCGTGCTGTTCTAAGAAAATTTGCTTGTGCCATCTCTAATTTTCAAAATATTTTTTTCTTTTGTGTGCTCGTACCGCTCGCGAGGCGGTGAGGGGTGGCCGATGTTTTCCATGCTAGATGTGTTATTCTCATGATGAGTGTTTATTCACTTGTCATTGAACGAGTGTATGACAAAGGTATTAGGGATGCCCAGTCCTGAAATGAAAAATGAATTTACTTTATGTTGTCAAAGAATAAATTCCTTGGAATATGTTGGTATGGAAGGCACCAATGGATACGGTTAGCCATGGAAAGTGAAAGTATGGTGGAAAAAGGAATAAACTTTATTTTCTGTTTGGAAACCGCCTATGATATACCTAGCATAGAAAGTGTTGGGAACTCTAAGTCATTTCCGTTGGTGGGAAAAGTATGCCTCCAAAATGTTTTTATCTCTCAATTTTCGCTTTGAGCTCTCGCACCTCTATAAACCCCTACTTCCCTCCATGAAGGGCTTTTCTTTTACTTTATGCAATTTTTATTTTTTACTTGAGTCTCCATCTTCTCTTATAAAGCACCAACTAATGGGCACTATGATCGTATTTGAGCATTGGGTGTAGCTAATATTTCGAGTGAGTTTCATGAATGGATCAATGATTGAGCGTAATGGGCTAGGGATAAGTTGCTTTAGTGTTGATATTTTGAAAGACATGGTTGCTTGTTGATATGCTTGAGTATTAAAGTCTTCATGTCAAAACTAGACTATTGCTTTGAACCATATAAAAGTCCAAATGTCCATGCTACAAGGAAAAGAAAATGTGATGAACATGTTAGGCAGCATTCCACATCAAAAATTCTGTTTTTATCATTTATCTACTCGAGGACGAGCAGGAACTAAGCTTGGGGATGCTGATACATCTCCAACGTATCAGTAATTTTTGATTGTTCCATGCTGTTATATTATAACTCTTGGATGTTTTATAATAATTTTATATCCTTTTTTGGTACTAACCTATTGATATAGTGTCCAGTGCCAGTTGTTGTTTTCTGCTTGTCTTTTACATCGCAGGAAGTCAATACCAAATGGAGTCCAAACGCAGCGAAACTTTTTCTGGATTTTTTCTGGACCAGAAGACACAAGTTGGGCCAAAGAAGTACTAGAGGGGTGCCCCGAGGGGGGCACAACCAACCAGGGCGCACTTGGGGGCCCATGCGCACCCAGGTGGGTTATGCCCACCTCGGTGACCTCCCGTGCCGCCTCTTTGCTCTATAAATACCCCAATATTCCAGAAACCCTAGGGGAATCGACGAAAATCAATTCCAGCCACCGCAAGTTCCAGAAACACCAGATCCAATCTAGACACCATAACGGAGGGGTTCATCATGTCCATTGGTGCATCTCCGATGATGCGTGAGTAGTTCTTTGTAGATCTACGGGTCCGTAATTAGTAGCTAGATGGCTTCCTCTCTCTCTCTCTCTCTTGATTCCTAATTCAATGGTCTCTTGGAGATCCATATGAAGTAAGTCTTTTTGCGGTGTGTTTGTTGGGATCCGATGAACTTTGAGTTTATGATCAGATCTATGTTTTTATCCATGAAAGTTATTTGAGTCTTCTCTTGATCTCTTATATGTATGATTAATTATAACTTCATATTTCTTCTCCAATATTTGGGTTTTTTTTGGCCAAGTTGATCTATTTATCTTGCAATGGGAAGATGTGCTTTGTGATGGGTTTGATCTTACGGTGCTTGTTCCCAGTGACAGAAGGGGAAACAACACGTATGTATCATTGCTATTAAGGATAACAAGATGGGGTTTATTTCTACATAAATAGATCTTGTCTACATCATGTCATCCTTCTTATTGCATTACTCCGTTTTTCCATGAACTTAATATACTAGATGCATGCTGGATAGCGGTCGATGTGTGGAGTAATAGTAGGAGATGCACGCAGGAGTCGGTCTACTAATCTTGGACGTGATGCCTATATAATGATCATTGCCTGGATATCATCATGATTATTTGAAGTTCTATCAATTACCCAACAGTAATTGTTTTCCCACTATTTGCTATTTTTCTCGAGAGAAGCCACTAGTGAAACATATGGCCCCCGGGTCTCTTTTTTATTATTTGCCTCCGCGATCTATTTCCTTTGCTTTTATTTTCAGTTCTAGAAAACCAAAAATACAAAAATACTTTGCTGCACTTTATTTTATTTGCGATCTATTTATCCAATCTATTACAACTTTATCCCGTCTCCGTGCCAATTTCTGGCGCCATTACCCGAAAGAGATTAACACCCCTTTTAACAAGTCGGGTTGCGAGTATTTTTTGTGTGTGCAGGAGCTGTTACGTCGTGTTGCGTGGTTCTCCTACTGGTTCGATAACCTTGATCTCATCACTGAGGGAAATAACTACCGTTGTTGTGCTGTATCATCCCTTTTTCTTTGGCGAAATAC
Organism: Triticum aestivum; assembly: GCF_018294505.1. NCBI lineage: Eukaryota > Viridiplantae > Streptophyta > Magnoliopsida > Poales > Poaceae > Triticum > Triticum aestivum. The sequence goes on from NC_057810.1 coordinate 517,138,751, forward strand.
CGACGTAGTTCAAGCAAACATCAGGCATATTTCCAACAACCAGTGTTTTGGCAAGTACATTAATTAGAGCTGATACAACCTTTTTGTAGTTGATTTTTAAACTAGTATGAGCTTCGAAGTGTAATAGCAGATTCGTGATTTGGCATAGTTGAGGCTCTTCAGCAGGGAGGAACAGAACAGTATCATCGACATACTAATAAGCGGGAAACCAGGGCATGAATGAACTTGCAATGGATCTTGAATGAGATTTGTGTGCATGGCCTCATCGGAAAATGTCAAGGAGCTCGGCAGCCAGAACAAAGAGGAGTGGGGACAGTGGATCTCCTTGCCTGACACCTCTTTTACATTGGAATTTCTCTCTAGGGATGCCATTAAGTAGGACAAATGAGGTGCGAGAAGAGAAGATCATTTGCATCCATAGCATCCGTGTACCTCAAAAACCTTTTGCCCTGAAATATGCAAAATGGTATTGGGCTCGGTCAGATCAAATGCATTTTAAGAGTCTAACCTTAGTACTAGAATTTGCTTGGCATTAATGAAGATATTCAAATGCCAGTCAAGGCAGTCCTAAGTGGTCCTGCTTTTGATAAATCCATACTAATTGATATGAAACAACTTAACAATGATAGTCTGCAACCTATTAGCCAGAAAGTAATAATCATGATGCTGCAAGCAAAGATATATGTCTGAAGTCACTAGCAGTCACATGGGTATCTTCCTTTGGAATCAGGGTAATGTACGATGCATTGTGATGGTGTCCTACATAGGGGGGGGGGTGCTAACCACGCCGCCCCCCACACAAGGGCTGGGCCGGGGAGCCCCAAACGACCAATCAAGTGGGCCACATTTGTGAGGCCCCACGGCCTACTCAAGATGAAATCTTTCAAAGACTTGGCACACACTCCAAGGCGTGATGTAATCCTTGGCATATTTATCCCCAGATATAACCGAACTAGGTGTAACCCTAGATACCCCCGGTGCCTATATAAGCCGAGGGGTTTAGACCATAGAGGTAGATTCATTCACACATACGATCTCGAGGTTAATCAACATGTACTCTTTACGCCATCCATAGTCATTACAATACAAGCAGGATGTAGGTTTTACCTCTTCGAAAGGGCCCGAACCTGGGTAAATATTGTGTCGCTTCTTCGTCATGTTACCATCGTGCCAAGATCACCAGCTCTGGACCCCTACCCTAGATATGTCAGATTATGGTCTGTCACACCGATACTATGCAAGTAAGCCTACCATGGTAAAAATCTTCAACGAGTCTATAAAAATCCAGAAAAATAATGCTCCTGCAAGCTTTAATGAATGCACCATTAAATCCATCAGGCCAGAAGCCTTCCCCCCTGCATTAGCCTAATAACCTCATCAATCTCATTTTCGGAAAAGAGGACTTCACCACAGTAAAGATCACCACATCTTGGAATTAGAGGGTTCAGACCCAACACGGAGGATGTTTCCATTGAAGTCCCAAGTTTATCTTCGAAAGCTCTCCAGAGCAGAGCAACTTTGTGCTCGTGATAATGAAATTCAGTACTAGAATCATCTTTCAGAACATAGATCTTATTGTGTCTATATTTATAGTGGCTTTAGCTTGAAAGAACTTTGAATTTCCGTCTCGTAATGGTTGGATTTCGCTACAAATTGAACGTCAAATTTTTGACCATGATTATGCCGCCGAGAGGAGGCAATTTCCTTTAACAAGCATGGCAAATTCTCACCATGTTCATTTTTTTGCCAGGAATCACCATACTTGCTAAAAGAAATTGTTATCCTCGCATTAACATAATTTGCCATAAAAAGTTTTATTTACGATGCTTAATAATCTGACCATTCCCGATTTTAATATATGACCTTGTCCTTCTCTAAAAAAAAGTTGTCTATATGTTTACCTCGTCACCCATCAGGCGGGTTGGGTGGTCAAAGAAAATAGAGGGCTGGTAGAGAGATACGCGTTCAGAACAAGTAACCTAGATATATACCAAGAAAGAAACGAGGTGATGATTCAAGAATAGACTAGGCGCACATACGTGTGCGTTTCAGAAGACTGAAAACGAGTGGCCTTCTGTGCAATGAAAAGGATATCTAACGAGCAATCACAGGGGACAAAAGGTACAATCAGTGCTATCCTGTTCGCGGAACAATCGCTGCAATAATGTCTGCCCCAACTGAAAAAGCTCTGCTGATCCACCAAAGATTCAAAGTAGCGGCAAGTTTCTCGTTGAATCAACGCTGAAGCTGCAACCAGGAAAGCTGGGATACAAACATAATTAAGCGACGATTCACGTTGGTTAATGAACGATTAATTAGTTGCATGTAACAACCGAATGGGTTGTTTTCTTCCACTGCAAATTTGCCAAAGCCTGTTAGCAACACCGCTGCCCTTCCTGGACACGCTCCTACCTAATCTGCAAAAGGAGTTTCATGGAACTAATTATGCTTCTTTGCTCTGGGCTATTTGGAACAGTAGAAACGAAAATACACAGGTGAGCATGACTGCACGCGCACTTATATGAATAGTATTTTTTTAATACTAGAAAACTAAATAAAAATCAGAATTTTTTTAGTATCAAACGTGGTCGACCATTCTACACACATATGATGCTTCATGAAGGAATGACAACCGAGGCACTACCTTAGAGCACGCCGCCCCCCCCCCCCCCCCCCCCCCGAGTTAGGAAAAAGCGTCGCTTGGGAGCGAACCGGCGATATTTTCGGCGTGCGGGCAGTCGGGTTTCCAGCCGCCGCCGCCCCCAGGTCGCCCCAGAGGCCCTTCTGTAAATATTTTTAAAGATAGAATCGGCCAAAATTCGGCAAACAGGACATAGATTCGGCGATATTTAGGTGTTCCACAGTTTTTTTGCATATTGAAAACATAATCTACTAGAAGGAAGACAAAAATGCTGCTGCCGCGCCTACAGGCCGAAGAGCTTGCTGAAGGCGTCGTAGTCGTTGTCGTCGTCCTCCTCCTTCTCCTTCTTCACTCCGCGGCTGTCCCTGCTGGACCCCTGCCCGGGGTCGCCCTAGCGAACTGGTTTGGCAGGCGGCGGCACGTCGTCGTCGCTGTCCTCGAGGACGATGACGCCTCCCTCGTCGCGGCCACGGCGGTGAGCGGCGATCTCCTGTAGGGCGCGGCGTTGGCGCTCCATCTCCAGCCGGGCCTCGTCATCGAGCGCGTCATCGTGCAAGCTCTTCACGGCGGCAAGATCCGGCTCTGTATTCCGCTTGACGAGGCGGGAGTTAGGAGACGAGGAGGAGGCACGGCCGCCCTCGTTGATGACGAGGGCGGCGCCGCGGGTGCGCCGGCCGAGCGGCGTTTCCATGGGCTCGGCCTTGACGCTGACGAGCATCGACGACCCAGAGGAGTGGGAGGAGGAACGGGAAGAGGAGGAGGAGGAGGAGGACCCGCCCAGCATGCGCATCGGCAGCCACGGGTCGCCACTCTGACAGGGGGCCGGGGCCAGGGCCGCCGGGTACTGGAGCGGTGGATCGTTGCCGCCCTCAAGGTACTCGAGGACGGCGTGGAGCGTGCGGCCGGGGGTGCAACAACAACGTAGTCGGTGGAGGCGACCCGCTCCTCTTGCCGTCGCGTCATTGGTGGAGGCGAGCCGCTCCTCTTGCCGGAGTTGGAAGTACGCCACCCAGTGCGTGTGGTAGTCGGTGGTGTACTCCGGGAGGTCCCGCTCCTCCTCCCTCAGCGAGGCCGAACCCGGCCGATCTTGGCATGGAAGTAGCCGGGGTGGTCGACGCCGGGCTGCGGAGGGACTGGGACGCCCCCGGCGCCGAGCCTCCACTGCCCCGGCACGTGCATGTCGGGCGGCGCCGGGTAGTTCGCCTCGTGGAGGAGGTTGGCTTCCAACTCATGCAGGTGGTGGCGGCCGAAGCCGTCGGCCGCCGCTCCATCGCCGGGGAACCTCACTCCCATCGACGGGGCTTGTGCGCGGTGGCTAGAAGGGGAGAGAGGGGAAGAGAGATCGTCGACGGTGAGAGAGAGGGGCTGCGGGGCGAGTGCGTCCACCGGCGAGGGAGGGGGTGGCTTTTATAGCGGCCGGGGCGCGGCAAACGTGTGTACATGTGGCGGGAGAGGGCGCACCGCCGCACTGCGCCGCTCGTGAGGAATCAATGGAAGGCTGGCCGGCGGCAGCCTTGGCATTGATTCCCTGCGGGAAACCGAGGCGATGAGGACGACAATGCACGGGGGCCGCTGACTCGGCGGGCCCATCGTTCTTTCGCGCCGAGGCCGGGCGCCTCCCAGCGCGCCGGTTTCAGTCTGAGTCCGCCGGCGCCAGTTTCGTTCCCAACCGACGAAAATTGAGCTCCTGGGGACGCGACTGGGCTGTTTTTCAGCGTCGGCGCTAAAAAATGGCCGGGGAGGGGGGAGGGGGCGCTGTTGGCGGTGCGGCTAGAGATGCTCTTACTATTCTGTAGTGAAGAAACTACAATCCAACCTTACCATTCCTTACAAAAGTGTTTTAAAAATACAACTCAATTTTGTCATTTTTCCTCATAATACCACGGATATCATTTCGTCGTGAAATTTCATATGCGTGTATACTAGTTGATCATGTATATTACCCAAAAAATCAGTTTTTTTTACCTTTTCTAGTATTGTTTCCAAATTTACTATTCATAAGGAGTTCCCATGGAACCATGTTCCCAAAATCGACGTCCCACTAGAAATGCATACATTATTAAAGAAATTCAGCCCAATCTTTACGGACGCAGTAGAAACTAGGAAGGCGTCAAAAGGAAATCACCTGGACCCAAAGTTGGTCCCAACCCTCCCGCGTACCCCGCGGGAGACCGGGAGGGAAACCTAGCACTGCCGCCAGCCCGCCTCCTCCTCTACTCCCTCCCTCGCCGGGCAAAGTGTGGTCGGCACAGGCAAGGGCGAGGTCCTCTCGTCTTCTCGTGCGGCAACTCTATTGCGGGTCGTGGCGGTCAAGCCAGGGTGCGTGGCGGCGTGCCGAAGTAGTACTGTGACATCGGGGCACACTGTGATGGGCGGCGTGGTGGTGGTGCTGGTTGGGGATCGGATCGGGGATGGCGAAACAACTGGTTGTGAGGCGGTTTGGTTAGATCTGGCGCCGCGACGACGCAAGCCGCTGCCTCTGTCGTGGCCATCTTGGCTAGTAGAGGTGGCGACACAGTGGTGGTGGTTCAGCTCCCCCTCCTTCTCTGCTTATGGGGTGCTCAGATTTGCGGCTGGAGGCGAGCCTTGCGTGTGGGTAATGACAACTCGACACGTTGCGCGCCCATGGTTGGCTGGAGTTGGCATGGGCGCTATGGGGAGGGAGGCAGGGGCGTCTCTCACCATTGCCGTCGCCATGATTTGGTGGTGACAACGGCTTTGGTCTCTAGTTTGAGTGGTAGGGTGGCTGCGGTGTCGCTTAGCCGCCAACGGCCTTTCTCACTACCTAGTTCCGGCCTGTTGGGCCTCCTTCTTGCCAAAGGGATCATTTTGGGGTCGAAGGAGGGGCCTTCTACCCCTTTATTGATGGATAGCGTCTGTAGACCGTGGCAAAGTTGGTGGGTGGCTTCGGATGTCGGGGCGTCCCTGGTGGTGGGAGTCGTGGTACTCGTGGGCGGGGCGTGCGACTCAGGTGCTGGCTAACTACTGTGGTCGTGAGGGCGACGTGGTGGCTGGTTTTCGACGTGTGGTGGTGGTGGTGCGGCAATCTATCCATACCACATTTTGGGAGGGGTAAGGGTTAGCCGGGGTAAAAACTTTTTTGAGCTTTGGCCAGGCCAATGATGGTGGCGCCCGTGGGCGTCATCTCCTTCTTGAAGGCACCGTCATGGCTTTCATTGCCCTCCGAGACGCGCTGCGGATGAAAACCATGATCCTATGGATTGGGCGATGGCGGCACTTCGGTGTGGTGTCCTTCTTGAAGGCACCACTTTCGAGGCCATGTCTCGTCGATGTTCGGCTTCATCCCCTCGCGGTGACTCTTTCATAGTCGAGGGCTCCTTTGACCTCTAATGGTGCTCTATTTTCTATGTCGTTTGCTTGGAGTCCTTTGGAGTGATGTAGGCATTCTTCAACATCTTTGCATCCGGCCTTGGGTGTCTGTGCTGTTGTGTTTGTATCCGTTGGGTTGTATGTTTATCGTTGATTTATCTATAAAGTGGGGCGAAAGCCACCGACTTCCAATCATGGATGGCTAGTTTAATGTAGGTTCTCTCTGAGATTTCTTCTCTGTTTTTGTATGTACAGCTGTAATAGAACATTTTTTTCTTTTAGAAAGAAGGATAACTCTGGCCTATGTGACAAAACAAAATATAAGGGCAAGCAGTAGCTAGAATGCTACTGGTTTCCGTAAAAGAAAGTAACAATCAAAGGCATCTGTGTATTGAGCTAGAAAGTCATACCCGACATCTAGCTAAGAGCTGGTGAATTAGCAGCCAGTAGCTAGCTATCAAGAAGGCAAACAGCTGCTACTGAAGTAAGTACTGTACCCACGACACAACTTGAGCCAAAAAGGCCCTTTAAAAGGGGGCAGCTTAGACCAGCGCCCAGAGCACCATAGCCCACCACTTCAAACCTAGAGACATCAACCCTATCAGAATTTGACACGAAAAAATAAGAGAGAGAGAGAGAGAGAGAGAGAGAGAGAGAGAGAGAGAGAGAGAGAGAGATTGACAAGTCTATCTCAAGAATTCTGTGCCCCCAAGAACCACCTTGGGTTCAGTACGCCACGATCTACATGCATATATGCATGGATCAAGGGAGCCAATTGGAGATGGCTTACTGTCTTCCTAACCTTAGTGTGCCAGATCACTACTACACCACCCCTGTTCCTCTTTCTCCACTTCAACTACCCTTCCATCCCAAGCCTCTCCAGATGCCATTCGACCAGGAAGAAGCCTTGATGCTCTCTTCTGACCATTGTGGGCTATACCCGCTGCCGGCGCTTCCGTTCGGCGGCGGCCATTCCGCCGCCGCGCCTGCCACCGTCTGCGACAAGCCCACGGTCGGTTTCATGCCTAGTATTGGGGCTGAGGAGGTATGCTCTTTGCTAGCTTCATAATCATATGTAGAGAATTACAAAGATTATCAATTACATATCGATGCCTTTGATTTGATGTCTCTTCCTGATCAGGTGGGCACGTCAGTGACGGCAAGAGTTGGCTATGAGGGTGCCACTGCCTGTAATGGTTATTCTAGTAATACATGGTATGTGAGCTAGTGAGCGAGAGCATGTTACGGGATGCGTTTGTACCTAGTGTTGCTATGTTCATGAGATTTAACTGCATGTTTAGCGTTTGATGCCATTGTGGTGTGCGTGTGATGGTACAGGTGGAGGGGCTCAACGATGTTGGCGGGGGAGAAGGGGAAGATGAAGGTGAGGAGGAAGATGAGGGAGCCGAGGTTTTGCTTCCAGACCAGAAGCGACGTGGATGTGCTGGACGATGGCTACAAGTGGAGGAAATACGGGCAGAAGGTTGTCAAGAACAGTCTCCATCCCAGGTACTTCGGTTCTATAAGCAATTAAGAACCCTAACCTATTTCCATTTTTACCTGTTATCTATGAACTCCTCAAGACCTTTGCCCGTCTCTGCTAGGATCGAGTAGAAGCTCGTACAGATTGTTTGAAAGGATCAGTTTTGCGTGGTAGTGGTAGGTTAATCTTTTGCCTTGAGGCTAGCAGCTTCAGAAGTAACTAGGTTGTAGAGAAATCGATCTATTTGCTTCAATTAATTGTGGCTAATAGATCCAGGGGGAACCTGGTTTGAGATTAATTAGCCTGCAACAATACCGCAGTTGTATGTGCAAGCTCTTTTTATGGGTGCGAATCTGAGAATACTTAATAGCCTGATGTACTCTGAGCACAAATGTAATATGCATGAAACACGCTCTCAACATAGAAAAGAAGTTCTCTGAATTTGTGGTTTTGAGGTACTTAATAAGAAAAATGCTTTCATTGGATGCACAAGCTTAACTAATCCATACATATAGTTCTCATTTGTTTCGAAATCATCTGGGTCTCAATCGTGTGCTTCTTCAGATAAATACAGAAGGCCAAAGAGAGTTCTTTTCTATTATCTGGGAAAAAAAATCTTCCAAACCATCTATATCCTCCGGTGCTAATTTATTCTTATCAGACTGGTAGAATGGGTGAACTAAGGAGTAGTTATTGTCATACAGTAAAGTTTCTAAAAGAACAGAAGGGGCAGTGTGGAAAGGCAGTGGCATTATGACAGAGGAGATTGTAGAAAGGATATCATCTTGCACACGAACAAATATATGGCTGAGAAGTAGCATGCGATAAAGCTGCACGGATCACTAGCGGTGGTATATAGTATAATTTAGGCACCTTACCTAGCTATATATATGCATATACCGAAAAAGGCTCTCGTGTATATATATGCATATACACGAGACAAAATGGGATACCCCCTTCGTAAATTAATATAAGATCTTTTAAAATACTAAAGTAGTGATCTAAAAGATCTTATATTAGTTTACAGAGGGAATACTTCATTGTATCTATGTTTAAAGGTAGTTTTCAACTAGTGTGTCCCATTCATTAATTACATATTTGGTTCATGGAGTACTAACTGTTATCTAATACTCCTATATGCATCTAGATATTTTATATTCTTTTCCAAATTATAACGCATTATTTTTCCACGTTTTATACTGATTGCATAGTTGTTATCCTTTGATCACTGTAGCACAAGAAGAATAGAAAAAAAAAAGATTCGTGATAGGGCAAAAAGGATATAGTAGACGCCTATGCATGCATTGCCTCCTGCATATATGCGCCAGGACAAATGGAACGGACATTTTAAGATGATTGTGTTTCTTCAGAGAGTCTCAGACTTCAGACGACAGCTAGCTAGGTCAGTCAGTGCGCCATATATAGGTCTGGCAGCTTGGTTTTCAGCAAACTGTGTACTGGCTAATGATTTGTCTGCTCTGCTGAAGAATAGATATATTCTGATCTCCTTTAGAAGTGGTTCTGGAGTAGTAGTAGGTGTACTACCTAAAGCGGGGCACATATATATATATATCCCATAGTGTAAACATCGTAGCGAAAAAAACACATCATGGATACTGTAAACGTTTTGTTGGCCATGGCCATGCAGGAGCTACTTCAGGTGCACGCACAGCAACTGCCGCGTGAAGAAGCGCGTGGAGCGGCTGTCGACGGACTGCCGCATGGTGATCACCACGTACGAGGGCCGCCACACGCACCCCCCCTGCGACGACAACTCCTCCTCCTCCGGCGACAACACCACCACCTGCTTCTGATCACCTGCTCCCTTCCGTCCATCGTCGCCATGCAAGTGCTCGATCGAGCGAGCGAGCAAAGTGCATCCACCGACCCACGATTGATCGATCGATCGGCTCCTTATATTCTGAAGGGTGAACGATGAGACGGCTCCTTATACTTGTACGATCGATGTACTGCAGATATATATCACGCGATCTATCCACATACCAGTACTGCATGTGCATGCATGCATTTCTTTCCCGTAGGCAATAGAGATAGTACTTTCTATGTATGAGTATCTGTGCTTGTGATGGACTAGCTACACTAACTCGTGGTAGCAGCAGCAGCGCGCAGCAACACTACTCAAACCGGTGCCCACTGCATGCATGCGCAGGTGATCTGTCCGGCTTTATGCATGCATGCGCTAATTAAATAGACCGTTGTGCGTACACTACGCAGATGGCCGGGCCTGACAGAACATGTACACGCGAAGGAGTTACAGAGACGACGGTGTGCACATCAGGCATGCACGCTAATGATTGCGCAACGTGCCACAGCTGTGGCGCCGAAACGAACACGGGCTCCCGACCAAAACCGCCATTAATTCTGGCGTTGTATCCTCAGGCTCATCAGGATGAGATTCAGAGGTTACTCCATCGCAGGCCAAAGCAGCGGTCACGCAGCGTGAATGGACAATGATCATCGTCAACGACGACCTCAGGTCGATGAGGTCCCGGAATCATTACGAGATCGACCGTGTATCCGGTTAAAGGAGCATCATGGGGTGTGAGCTTTGGGTGTGAGAAAATTAGTAGTGCACCAGTCCCCTGCACTGTACTAATCTACCAGTTTAGCATTAAAATGTCTGAAAAAAAACCTTGACTTCGTACTCGAAGTCTGAAATAAACCCTAAACTTCAAATCCTTAAAATCAGCACTCTGTCTTATCTAATCCCGGTTTATCCCGGCCCTTCTTGGCCGAGAAGTTGTTTGTCTCTGCCGGGATTGCACTCGTGGCAGAGATGTGGCAATCACAGCCAGCCGGTGTAAACATGGTGATGATTTGTACAAACGTTGCTGGTTGTTTACGAACAAGCACACATGCCACTTCTTTGCTTGATGGTATGAACGTGGTGATGATTTGTTCTACATTTCTACAGAAGGCATGAACCCTTTATTAGCATGTGAACTTAAGAGGCTAAGAGCTGCTGAACTACTCTCTTATTAATTGTATTACCCTCTTGAGTTGTGGCTTGTATAATTGTGTTGTTCGGTCACTTTTGTCCGCTTCTGATCCGAGTCTGTACCGTGTTCGGATCTGCACAATCCAGTATTTGAATCCGCATAATCCGATATTTGAATCCGCATCCGACCCGCTTCTGAATCCGAAAATAAATATGAAGTAAGATATGGTATGAGCATTATCTGTCTAAATCCGAACAGGTTTCACCCTTATACATGTGGGACCTACCCTATCGACCCTTAGAAACCCAACTACACACCGCTCCCTCACCTGTTCTCGTCGGCACCTTTGCATCATGTCCCTTCTCCTTGTCCTTCATTGTTGCGGCAATGGCGATCTGCGCTTCATCGCCGGACCAAAAGACGATCGTGCCGGCCAGAAAATGCGCCAGTAATCCCCTCCCCCCTCCTCCCAGTCTTTTCTTAGTCTCATCCGTGTTAAATGGTCGGTTAGGGTTCTTGGTAGAAAAGTTGTGGTTTTAGCTAATTTCCATGATAAGAGGATGTGAATACGGAGATACGGGGAAACGGTATTTTCCAAAAGTGGACTCATGGGAATACAACAAGAATATGTATAGAGGGTGAATAAAATAGTTCAACAGTGCATTATAAACTAAATTAATAATAAGTTAGAATATAAATATTAAAAAATGCACTAGATGATGACAGACAGTTGATCAGACACAAGTAATCACCGAAGCAGGAGATATAGCAGTCTAGCAGAAGATGAACTATACACAAGATTGAGAATTTTTACACCACTACTGACTGACGATGAAACATGGTGAAACATGCACGTTCCTTTACACGGCTACGTACTTGGCTTAGCTAGCTAGCAACAATGGAGCTTGTGTGCAGAAAACCAAACGGCCAGTGATTAAACACATGTACTCACGCATGCATGCACCAAAGACTGAACGGCCACTTTGGCAAGTCTCTATCGATCTGCCAAAAATAGCTAGCATGCTTTCCTAATGCAAAACTGTTCAGTTTTGCCCTAATCTCTGTTACGTGTGCAATCCCGGAGGAGAAAAACGTCTTCTCAGCCAAAAAGGGTTGGGATAAGCCGGGGTTAGATAACATAGGGTGCTGATTTCAGGAATTTGAAGTTCAGGATTCATTTCAGACTTCGACTACGAAATCAAGGTTTTTTTCAGACTTTTTCCAAATGTCTTTTGAAACCGAACTCTCTAATCAAGTTTTGTTCCAACATGCATCTATCATGCCACGACTTTTAGATCCAAATTAGATGCACATCTCAAGGGAAAAGGAAAACACAAATTCTACCGTGCGTAAGGTACTATACCAACATGGCAACATTATACTCCATATCTGATACAAAATACAGGTCGATGTTTGATCAACTTCATAGAAGGAACTTTCAAAGTCTACAAAATAAATGAAATATGAGAGTACAATTCACGATGGATCTAATGATACTAAATTTGCTATCGTAGATGTTGATTTTTCCCTATATAAACTAATATGTGTTATATTTTGAGATGGATGCAATACTACGAACTTTGGGTCTTAGTTTGATACTGTTCACAACTTAGCTGCTTTTGTCATTTTGTTCTGGATTGGGTTCGGATTCGTAAGAGCAACTCGATCTAGCACACTCCCTTAAAGGGCTTCCACTAAAATGGTTTCGGAGGTTCTCGAGTCTTGTGCTTTTTCTAATCACCTAAAACTACAAACTATATATTTATTTTCTATTCTATTTATCATATCTATGTCTATATAAATTATATCATAACTCGTATTTCACATCAATATAATTCAATATTTTCACATTTCAACATCACACAATTCAACAACATACTAAATCCATAATTTTGAATTTAAATTCAAAATAACATAGGTCAAAATGCAAATAACTGATACACATTAAACATGAAAAAATATGATAAAATACCACGAAACTATTGCCCATGTAGCTTCTTAAAATGTTCTTCCTAAGGTTGCTCATGTGAATCCCAGCTCAGTTGAACCCCAGTCCTCAATCCCCTAGTATACTTCAAGAAATGCCTTGAAGTCGGTCCACAGTCTTACGAGGTGTTACAGTTGGCCCACATAGCCATGCTCGTAGTCTACCTCGGTGTCCCTCACATCCTCTATGATATGTTGCGGGGTTTTCATGATATTTCCCAAAGTCTTCTTGTCGAAAAAGCGAGTGAGACCTTGGAAAATTCCAAACCGAACTTGCAACTCACCAAAATCTCATCCACTTTCTTTTCGACAAGCCTCTTGAGGTCATCATCAGCGAAGGGAGAATGGAGAAGGTCCGTACCCACAGGATGGGGTGGGGGACGAGAGGGGCTACACGTGAAAGTGCATCTAATAGATACCCATAATGGTTTTTGATGAATAATGGCAAACCAATTGAGAGGTCTAGCTACCTACCAAGTTCATTTCAGGAAATTTAATCCTCAAGATTGAGTCTAACATCAATGGTTCTTGTCTACTCTAACATGTGTTTTACACATTTTTGGTAAATATAAGATTTAATTGAGTTTAAGAACAGTTGCACAATCAAGAGGGTCTCAAGCAAAATATCTTAGGTTGAAATTCAAAATTAGGTCCTCTACCAAAATTCTGTATCATACCACTCATGCTCCTTAGTTCATCTGTTTATGTTGTCCTCGTACCTCACACTTCTTGCCCTATTGTGTGAATAGCACATCAGGGTGACATGATTCAAACATAGGGCCCTCTGTGAGTTACCCTCCCGAGATAACCCTTTTTCCTTCAGCATGGAACTGATGTGGAACCTTTTAGATACTAGCAAGCTTTGTTTTGTTTGAGACCATATCTGTTAGCTCTGGAGCCTCTGAGCACAAGGTTTCTATCCAGCACTTTGAAGACCCTTCGACTTGCTTTTGCTTCAGAGTGTCAGTATCGGTATAGTACTTCCATTTAGATAATTCCAGAACCTCTGAGCTGGGACTTAGGCTTTTTTACAAAGATGTCATTCGTGAACTACTTTGTTGAATCGGCTACCTCTGAGATTTCATATTTTTGATACTTTTATGGTAGTTCAATCTCTCGTAGAAAATAGCCAACTTTTTTGTCTGATACCTGCACTTCTCTTTTTCTGGTACTCTTGAGTACTGTGTCCAAATACACGGTTCTGTATGTTCAAATTTTGAATGCATTTGGTACTTCCGAGAAAATTTTCTTTGGAACGTGCAGGCAAGGTTTTGAGTAACGGCCAGATTTTTGTTCTCTCTATAACTAGAACCACACACCCTTTTGCTTTGGAAAATCAAGTCATTCACCCTTTTGTTGGTTCTGTATGTGTGAGTTCTTGAGATCCTTGAAGCCTAATTCTTTCAGGAAGATAGGAAGTTTGATTTAGGTAATGCCAAGCATCTTGCTCGAATCATAAAGGCTGAGCACCTCCCTTTCTTGAACCCCTACTGCTAAGTGTTCATCGCTCTTGCTTCCTATCCTATCCGTTGAGAGATGTAGGTCCCATGGATTCTTGAGAGTACTTTGATTGATGATCTTTTGAGGAGTTCATTCAAGTGACTTTTATTTGTTTGTTACCCTTGGAGGGTGTGCGTCTCTTAGACAACTAGATGATACCCCGTGCATTCTAGTGGGAATCGGTTGCAATATGTTTCAATAAGATTTAATTATGTTGAATATAAATATTAAGATTAATAACACGTGAAGCAAAATTTAAAATACACATGGCATATTATATTTTATTATCTATAGTTGTAGAATATTTATTGAATATAAGTAGAATAATAGAATGCAAAAAAATCCCCGTGCATGGTTACACCTAGATGTGGGACTTTTGTCATGCATGGTTGCAAGTTGAGGTGTGCCTTATTCCATCCATATTGTATGATGATGTGGCAAGGTTGCATGTTGAGATAAATAAGTTAATGGGGATCACTCTCTTAGGTATATAGGATTAGTAGTTACTTGAGATCCTTCAACCGTCGTATCTGCACACTAGTAGAAAAAAGGACATTAGCAGCGGGCCCCGGAAGCGGTTGTGGCAAGGTGATACAAAGCCGCATGTCATGGATTAGTAGAGGCAGTTATCTTTGTGCTGGATGCGGGTGGAAATTTAAAACCTCATGGAATTTTTTTTGAGGTGGTTTGTAGTTACAAACTACCTGTTAGTTTGGAAGTACACGAGGCAGTCTCGTTTGTGGAACCACTCCGCTCTTTGAACTCCTATGTATTCAACGCTACCCCCGTTCCTCACCCCATAGCCTTGCACCATGGAGTGTTAGGTCTCGCGCCGCCAAGACTCTCCGTTACAGTTGTGTTGCTATGTTGTACCATGTATCCCACGCGATCGCCATGGTCTGGTGTTGCGCCTTGCAGCACCTCGTCACACCTCATGCCTCAACCTCGCTCCAATGGGACAATGTTAGGGCATCTCAAAAACATTCCTCATTTTCCCATTTTCAAACGAGGCGGTGAGTGATGGTCGGAAGCGGAGGAGTCTAGGGAGGGGGAAGGGGTTTTAATCCTATTGGGACGCGAAGGGGTCCAGGGGAGGGGGTTAACCCCATTGTGAAGCGGAGGGGTCCTGCGCAAGGGGGTGGCAGGGGGGTGCACGCCAAGAAAGGGCATGGGGTGTGGAGGAGTCTATGCAGCCGACGTGAGGTTGAGGTTTTCTGTGCAACCGACGCGTTAACTTCCCCACTTACCACACTCCTCCCGCAAAAGGTGCTTCATTTCCCTCTCTTCTCCTCCTATTTCCTACTCGTGTCTTCTCCCTCGCATATTCTTCTCTCTTTCTAACTCTTCTTTAGATTAGTTCATGAGGGAGTTTCCAAGGGAGGATCCTTTGATATTTGTTTGACTCTATGACAACATTTGCTTATTATTTTTGTTCCTTTTTTAATTTTAAGTAAACATTTCCATCAAATGTCTGTGATTATAATCAAGATAGCATTGATTCCAGCAAGACCCCCTGTAGTGACAAGGAAAAGGCTAAGGTCATTCTGTTTAATTATTTCCTATTCTAGCTCATTTAAATTATATATGGAATATTAATTTGAGTCATAGGAAATGTATATGAAAAACATAGGAGTAGGAAATTTTCCTATGTTTATACTCATCCGCTTGATTCAAAAGGGAAAGACCGTAGGAAATTAGATGATTTTTTTCTTTGGAATGAGTTTCGTATCCATACTCTTCCAAGTTGAAATATGTTCAAGAAAGATAGGGCCTCTTAAATTGCTTCATATGAAATGTATAGAAAAATCTTATGAGTAGAAATTTTTTCTCATGCTGTCATTACTCACGGGTTTGATTGGAAAACATAGCATGCAATTTCGAAAAATTTCCTACGCTTACAAAAGATCTATCTAGGAGATGCATAGCAACGAGAGGGGAAGAGTGTGTCCACGTACCCTCGTAGACTAAAAGCGGAAGCGTTTGCTCAACGCAATTGATGTAGTCGAACGTCTTCTCGTCTGACCGATCGATTACCGAAAGTACGACAACTCTGAGTTCTACACAAGTTCAGCGCGATGACGTCCCTCGAGCTCGTGATCTAGTATAGGGTCGAAGGAGCAGATGAGTTCCGTCAGCACGGCGGTGTGGTGATGGTGATGGTGATGTGTATTGGGGAACGTTGCAGAAAATTAAAATTTTTCCTACGGTTTCACCAAGATCCATCTATGAATTCATCTAAGCAATGAGTCATGGGAGAGAGATTGCATCTACATACCACTTGTAGATCGCGTACGGAAGCGTTCGAGGGAACGGTGATGATGGAGTCGTACTCGCCGTGATTCAGATCACCGATGACCAAGTGCTGAACGGACAGCACCTCCGCGTTCAACACACGTATGGTACGGACGATGTCTCCTCCGTCTTGATCCAGCAAGGAGGAAGGAGAGGTTGAGGAAGACAGCTCCAACAGCAGCACGACGGCGTGGTGTTGGTGGAGAAGCAGCACTCCGGCAGGGCTTCGCCAAGCTCGTGACGGAGGAGGAGAGGTGTTGGGGAGGGGAGGGGCTGCGCTCCCCTCACCCCTCTATTTATAGGGGAAGGGGCAAGGGGGGCCGGCCCCTCTAGATGGGATCTAGAGGGGGGGGCGGCCAGGAGGGGGAACTTGCCCCCCAAGCAAAGGGGGCGCCCCCTCTAGGGTTCCCCCCCAACCCTAGCCGCATGGGCCCAAGGGGGGGGGGGCGCCCAGCCCTCCAGGGGCTGGTGCCCTGCCCTACGCGGCCCATGTGGCCCACCAAGAGGGGTGGCCCCTCCCGGTGGACCCCCGGAACTCCTCCAGTGGCCCCGGTACAATACCGATATGCCCCAAAACTTTCCGGTGTCCGCATGACAACTTCCAATATATAAATCTTTACCTCCGGACCCTTCCGGAACTCCTCGTGACGTCCGGGATCTCATCCGGGACTCCGAACAACATTCGGCAATCACATACAAGTCTTCCTAATAACCCTAGCGTCATCGAACCTTAAGTGTGTAGACCCTACGGGTTTGGGAGACACGCAGACATGACCGAGACGGCTCTTCGGTCAATAACCAACAGCGGGATCTGGATACCCATGTTGGCTCCCACATGCTCCTCGATGATGTCATCGGATGAACCACGATGTCGAGGATTCAATCAAACCCGTATACAATTCCCTTTGTCAATTGGTACGTTACTTGCCCGAGACTCGATTGTCGGTATCCCAATACCTTGTTCAGTCTCGTTACCGGCAAGTCACTTTACTCGTACCGTAATGCATGATCCCGTGACCAAACACTTGGTCACTTTGACCTCATTATGATGATGCATTACCGAGTGGGCCTAGAGATACCTCTCCGTCATACGGAGTGACAAATCCAAGTCTCGATCCGTGTCAACCCAACAGACACTTTCGGAGATACCTGTAGTGCACCTTTATAGTCACCCAGTTACGTTGTGACGTTTGGTACACCCAAAGCACTTCTATGGTATCCGGGAGTTACACGATCTCATGGTCTAAGGAAGAGATACTTGACATTGGAAAAGCTCTAGCAAAACGAACTACACGATCTTGTGCTATGCTTAGGATTGGGTCTTGTCCATCACATCATTCTCCTAATGATGTGATCCCATTGTCAACGACATCTAATGTCCATAGTCAGGAAACCATGACTATCTGTTGACCAACGAGCTAGTCAACTAGAGGCTTACTAGGGACGTATTGTGGTCTATGTATTCACACGTGTATTACGATTTCTGGATAATACAATTATAGCATGAATAAAAGACAATTATCATGAACAAGGAAATATAATAATAATGCTTTTATTATTGCCTCTAGGGCATATTTCCAACAGTCTCCCACTTGCACTAGAGTCAGTAATCTAGTTACATTGTGATGAATCGAACACCAATAGAGTTCTGGTGTTGATCGTGTTTTGCTCGCGAGAGAGGTTTAGTCAACGGATCTGCGACATTCAGATCCGTATGTACTTTGCAAATATGTATGTCTCCATCTTGAACATTTTCACGGATGGAGTTGAAACGACGCTTGATGTGCCTGGTCTTCTTGTGAAACCTGGGCTCCTTGGCAAGGGCAATAGCTCCAGTGTTGTCACAGAAGAGTTTAATCGGCCCCGACGCATTGGGTATGACTCCTAGGTCGGTGATGAACTCCTTCACCCAAATTTCTTCATGCGCTGCCTCCGAGGCTGCCATGTACTCCGCTTCACATGTAGATCCCGCCACGACGCTCTGCTTGCAGCTGCACCAGCTTACTGCTCCACCATTTAACATATACATGTATCCGGTTTGTGACTTAGAGTCATCCAGATCTGTGTCGAAGCTAGCATCGACGTAACCCTTTACGACGAGCTCTTCGTCACCTCCATAAACGAGAAACATGTCCTTTGTCCTTTTCAGGTACTTCAGGATATTCTTGACCGCTGTCCAGTGTTCCTTGCCGGGATTACTTTGGTACCTTCCTACCAAACTTACGGCAAGGTTTACATCAGGTATGGTACACAGCATGGCATACATTATAGATCCTATGGCTGAAGCATAGGGGATGACACTCATCTCTTCTTTATCTTTTGCTGTGGTCGGGCATTGAGCCGAGCTCAATCTCACACCTTGCAATACAGGCAAGAACCCCTTTTTGGACTGATCCATTTTGAACTTCTTCAAAATCTTATCAAGGTATGTGCTTTGTGAAAGACCTATGAGGCGTCTCAATCTATCTCTATAGATCTTGATGCCTAATATATAAGCAGCTTCTCCAAGGTCCTTCATTGAAAAACACTTATTCAAGTAGGCCTTAATGCTGTCCAAGAATTCTATATCATTTCCCATCAAAAGTATGTCATCTACATATAATATGAGAAATGCTACAGAGCTCCCACTCACTTTCTTGTAAACGCAGGCTTCTCCATAAGTCTGCATAAACCCAAACACTTTGATCATCTCATCAAAGCGAGTGTTCCAACTCCGAGATGCTTGCACCAGCCCATAAATGGATCGCTGGAGCTTGCATACTTTGTTAGCATTCTTAGGATCGACAAAACCCTCCGGCTGCATCATATACAGTTCTTCCTTAAGATGACCGTTAAGGAATGCCGTTTTGACGTCCATCTGCCATATCTCATAATCATAGTATGCGGCAATTGCTAACATGATTCGGACGGACTTCAGCTTCGCTACGGGAGAGAATGTCTCGTCGTAGTCAATCCCTTGAACTTGTCGATAACCCTTAGCGACAAATCGAGCTTTATAGACGGTAATATTACCATCCGCGTCCGTCTTCTTCTTAAAGATCCATTTGTTTTCTATCGCTCGCCGTTCATCGGGCAAGTCTGTCAAAGTCCATACTTTGTTTTCATACATGGATTCTATCTCAGATTTCATGGCTTCAAGCCATTTGTTGGAATCTAGGCCCGCCATTGCTTCTTCATAGTTCGAAGGTTCACCGTTGTCCAACAACATGATTTCCAGGACAGGGTTGCCGTACCACTCTGGTGCGGAACGTGTCCTTGTGGACCTACGAAGTTCAGTAGCAACTTGATCCGAAGTACCTTGATCATCATCATTATTTTCCTCTTCAGTTGGTGTAGGCATCACAGGAACATTTTCCTGAGCTGCACTACTATCCCGTTCAAGAGGTAGTACTTCGTCGAGTTCTACTTTCCTCCCACTTACTTCTTTCGAGAGAAACTCCTTTTCCAGAAAGGATCCGTTCTTGGCAACAAAGATCTTGCCCTCAGATCTTAAGTAGAAGGTATACCCAATGGTTTCTTTAGGGTATCCTATGAAGACGCATTTTTCCGACTTGGGTTCGAGCTTTTCAGGTTGATGTTTCTTGACATAAGCATCGCATCCCCAAACTTTTAGAAACGACAGCTTAGGTTTCTTCCCAAACCATAATTCATACGTTGTCGTCTCAAAGGATTTAGACGGTGCCCTATTTAAAGTGAATGTAGCTGTCTCTAGAGCATATCCCCAAAATGATAGCGGTAAATCGGTAAGAGACATCATAGATCGCACCATATCCAATAGAGTGCGATTACGATGTTCGGACACACCTTACGTTGAGGTGTTCCAGGCGGCGTGAGTTGTGAAAGGATTCCACATTTTCTTAAGTGTGTACAAAATTCGTGACTTAAATATTCTCCTCCACGATCCGATCGTAAGAATTTTATCTTTCGGTTACGTTGATTCTCTACTTCATTCTGAAATTCCTTGAACTTTTCAAAGGTCTCAGACTTGTGTTTCATCAAGTAGACATACCCATATCTACTCAAGTCATCAGTGAGAGTGAGAACATAACGATATCCTCCGCAAGCCTCAACACTCATTGGACCGCACACATCGGTATGTATGATTTCCAACAAGTTGGTTGCTCGCTCCATTGTTCCGGAGAACGGGGTCTTGGTCATTTTGCCCATGAGGCATGGTTCGCATGTGTCAAATGATTCATAATCGAGAGACTCTAAAAGTCCATCAGCATGGAGCTTCTTCATGCGCTTGACACCAATGTGACCAAGGCG
Organism: Triticum aestivum; assembly: GCF_018294505.1. NCBI lineage: Eukaryota > Viridiplantae > Streptophyta > Magnoliopsida > Poales > Poaceae > Triticum > Triticum aestivum. The sequence goes on from NC_057810.1 coordinate 517,159,212, forward strand.
GCAGTGCCATAAGTATGTGGGACTATCGTTATCAACTTTACATCTTTTGGTATTCACGCTATGAATATGTGTAACACTACGTTCGAGATTCATTAAGAATAAACCATTGACCATTGGGGCATGACCATAAAACATATCTCTCATATAAATAGAACAACCATTATTCTCAGATTTAAATGAGTAGCCATCTCGTATTAAACGAGATCCATATACAATGTTCATGCTCAAACTTGGCACTAAATAACAATTATTGAGGTTTAAAACTAATCCCGTAGGTAAATGTAGAGGTAGCGTGCCGACGGCGATCACATCGACCTTGGAACCATTCCCGACGCGCATCGTCACCTCGTCCTTCGCCAGTCTCCGCTTATTCCGCAGCTCCTGCTGTGAGTTACAAATGTGAGCAACGGCACCGGTATCAAATACCCAGGAGTTACTACGAGTACTGGTAAGGTACACATCAATTACATGTATATCAAATATACCTTTAGTGTTGCCGGCCTTCTTGTCCGCTAAGTATTTGGGGCAGTTCCGCTTCCAGTGACCCTTCCCCTTGCAATAAAAACACTCAGTTTCAGGCTTGGATCCATTCTTTGACTTCTTCCCGGCAACTGGCTTACCGGGCGCGGCAACATCTTTGCCGTCCTTCTTGAAGTTCTTCTTACCCTTGCCCTTCTTGAACTTAGTGGTCTTATTGACCATCAACACTTGATGTTCTTTCTTGATTTCAACCTCTGCCGACTTCAGCATTGAAAATACTTCAGGAATGGTCTTCACCATCCCCTGCATATTGTAGTTCATCACAAAGCTCTTGTAGCTTGGTGGGAGCGACTGAAGGATTCTGTCAATGACCGCCTCATCCGGGAGGTTAATGTCCAACTGGGACAGGCGGTTGTGCAACCCAGACATTTTGAGTATGTGCTCACTGACAGAACTATTTTCCTCCATCTTACAACTATAGAACTTGTCGGAGACGTCATATCTCTCGACCCGGGCATGAGCTTGGAAAACTAGTTTCAGCTCCTCGAACATCTCATATGCTCCGTGTTGCTCAAAACGCTTTTGGAGCCCCGGTTCTAAGCTGTAAAGCATGTCGCACTGAACGAGGGAGTAATCATCAGCACGAGACTGCCAATCATTCATAATGTCTTGGTTCTCTGGGATGGGTGCATCACCTAGCGGTCCTTCTAGGACATATTGTTTCCTGGCAGCTATGAGGATGATCCTCAGGTTCCGGACCCAGTCCGTATAGTTGCTGCCATCATCTTTCAGCTTGGTTTTCTCTAGGAACGCGTTGAAGTTCATGTTGACATGAGCGTTGGCCATTTGATCTACAAGACATATTTGCAAAGGTTTTAGACTAAGTTCATGATAATTAAGTTCATCTTATCAAATTATTATAATGAACTCCCACTCAGATTAGACATCCCTCTAGTCATCTAAGTGTTACACCACTACAAGAAATATGTCAACTTGTGACCACCACTATTGGTCACTGAAAGGTCACAAATTTCCATTTACGACCTTTTTGTGACCAAAAACAGAAGGTCAAAAGCTGGCCGTCATAAACTGACTATAGCGACCTTTCTTCTGGATGGTCAAAGATGTTTACGACCAAAATATTCCTACTGTGGCGTTTTGGTCACTAGCAACCTCCCCAAGCCACGTAGGCATCCAGCGTGGCAAGCTGATGTGGCACAAGATTCAGCCCGGTCCAATTCGGTTTTCTACATGGGCCGAGCCCATTAATTCAGCCTTTCTATATTATTTTTCATGTCAATTTTTGGTCGATTTCATGGGCCTAGCCCAACGTTGTAGCCTTTTTTATTGTTGGCCCATGGCCTTTTATTATTTATTGCTTTTCTATTTTCAACCATTATATATTCAAGCTGGTCCCACTAGTCAAATGGGTCCCACTTGTCATGATCATCTCTCAAATTGGTCCCACATGTCAGAAATGTACAAATTTGACAGATTATTTTCATAAGTGGACCCATTGGTCAAGTTTCCATTTCACAAGTTTTCAGATGACATACATAATCAAAAAGAACACATAAATTTCATCAAATATACCACTAAATAAATCTATTACAATCTTTACAACACATATATGCTACAATATGCTACTCTTTACTAAGTAGAACTTGACGGCTTCACACTTCACGGCTTCACACTTGCTTCACACTTCACACTTGAGCATCTGTAAAAGAGGAACAACCACAAATTTAAATCTCAATTGCAGTATAGGCCATATACAGAAGCAGTTCAAAGTCGAAACAACATCAATTAAAAACACGTGCACAGAAACATAGGAGTCAAAATGCAGTATAGGACCAGGACAAGGAAACTCCTGTTATCAAATCAACACATAGCTTGTAGCAAAACAACAATAGAATACATTATAACGAGAGTAAGCTTGAATCAAACAGCACAGAAACAGGTGTATATCTCATGTGAGCATCATGCTGTGGTTTTATTAAACAATGATACAGCAACAAAATACAATATCTTCAATGCAAATTATGGTACTTGTAGCAAAACTGCATAAGCTTTGAATTTTCAAAGAATAAGTTCGAAAGAAAGTATAGCAGTGCGTAAGCTCAGGTTACCTGGGTTGTCGACCAGAGGTGCCTTCCACTTTTCCCTTGTTGTTTAGGTTCTTGATATTCTGAATACACAGAAATCTCAGCTCAGAACTTGTAATACACATCGCTGCATGTCTAAGCAAATAGACTACCTAGTCATATTGCCATGAGATAGTTCATGGTGTACCTTTTGTTTCCATGGCCCCTTGAACTGGTTTGGAATGGTTGGAGTTGTCCATTTCCCATTTTATACAATCTGCACCTTCAAATAGAACAAATATATGTCAAACATAGATGAGCAGAAAATACCAACTAATCAACGAAAAAACTAACATGCAGATAGTACTCAAACAAATCAAAGAGGAAGGAAACAAGACATCTGCTTTGCTAGCTAGGAGTGGGTAAACTGAAACATGAGCATGTTGGCCTAACGTTGTCGTAACAGCCGGATGGGATGAAGCGTCGTTCTAAATAAAAGGAAAGGCGGCGGAGAGGCTAGTGCATCGTCCGATGCGCCTGCCTGCCTCGGAGATGAAGGCAAGACTAGCGGAATTTGGCTGCCATCAATTAGTTGAGCCATAAGATTGGTTAGTCTAGCAAGCATATTAATGTTTGAACGATTCAGCATTGATAAGGTTTTTACAACAAACATGTTGGCATCATGAGGCTGGCACATGCCGGATCCAGACAGAGACAAGCAACAAGACCCCCACCCACTACTAAGAAGTAGAGCATCTAACAGAACTGCGAGAGATGAAGCAAGCAAGGGGAGGCCAGCAATTCAGTTTGCCAGGAGCAGTAACAGGTTGGATAAGAATTGGGAGGCCGACAATTTCAGTCAATGGCAACAGAAAAGCTGCAACAGGCTCTCCGTGAAAAACAAAGAGGCCAGCTCTGTATCTGTTGTTGTTCACAACTTCACACAGATTATATGCACAACATGTCAACTTATCCGAAGCAAGCAACAGATTATTTGGGACCAAAGCAATGTCTGCATTCTAATAGTAGTACAAATTAAGCAAAGACACCATAGCAGAATGGAAGCTCCAAACTGCTGTTGCACAAATTTGAAGAGATGAACACGTACAGAGCATATGCATCCATTCTATTGTACTACAAAATGAACCAAAGACAAGATGCATTCAAGAAGCATTCATCCATAGCAGGACAGAAGCAAGACAAACTGTTGCTCCACACAGTCAATCGCTGTCAGCTACTGCTCCATACAAGACGCCAAAGACAAGTTAGCAACGGCCAGTTTATCGCGCATGAAACAAAAGCACTCCCTCGCAACAGGGCATATGCAGAGTGCGGGGAAACAGAGTAAGCCGTATGCAGAAATGAAAGAACAGTAAGCAATCTAACAACATTATTATCTTTCCAGCATGAATATGTGAGCACATACTAAGTAGCATCAGCAGAAGATTAACTGAAATGACACTCCAGAAGATAAACTGAAATTACAAGGAACTACTCTCTGCTTTGACAACAGAAGGTATACTCACACATTTATATTATATTGTTGGTACAGGAAATATGCCATAAAGCATATAAGCATACACACAAGATACTTAGGATACTAATCGACTTCCAAAGCTATTTACAAATAAGCAAGGCCTCATTCCCACTGTAGAAATCATCAAAGGTGGATGGTTTATCTGTGCTCGCATAAAATTCTTTTCAGATTTGTATCCATAAGACAATGCAGTAGTAATTCAGTTTGCAACACTATAGATTGCTCTGAAAGTGGACCACAAACTGTACATAATTAGGACAACCGGCAAACAAATGAAGAATTACAACGTTTGTAATAGCAAAGTTAGGAGCAGAAATGTGTAATGTTATCGGTTGTAACAGCAAAGTTAGGAGCATATAAGCAAACAGGTGCCAACCCAAGTTTCTACTGGTAAAGCAAGCATCACCAATGCAATGTGTAATGTTATCGGAGGAGGGGGCGAATGTGCATACTTCTCTGTGAGGTTGGGATCGCCAAAAGGGTTGGAATCGTTGGAGTAGCCCGACACCGCGTTGGCCTTCATCTTCTTGGCCACCTTCTCGGCCTGCACAAGCAGCACCATCGACAAACAAGTTAGCAACGGAAACCCTAGGTGCAGGGCAAGAAGGCAGCCGAGCGGAAACCCCCACCTTCTTCTGCGCCTTCTTGGACATGTGCTCCAGGATCTGCTCCTTGGTGACGCCCCCGCGCTTGGCGCTCCCGCTCCGCCTCCTTCGGTGGTCCCCGGAGTCGGAGCCGGAGCCGGACGCCTGCGAATCGCTGGCGCCGCTGGAGGAGAAGGAGGAGGAGGACGGTGCGGCCTTGCGGAGGCTCCTGCGGTGGTGGCGGCTCCGGCCCCGGCGGGGCGAGCCACCGGAGTCGGAGTCGGAGTCCGAGTCGGATGGCGACCGCCGCCGCCGCCGCCGCGACGAGCTCCGGCTGCCCTCGGCGTCGCGCTCCTTCCTAGGCATGTCGGCTACGGGAGGGAAAGGTGGCTAGTCGTGGAGATTTGGCGTGCTGATGGAGCCGAGCCGATTAACTGAACGAACAAATTGGGGCTGGCGGTTGGGTCGATCCAGAGATCCAGAGAGGAGGAGAGGAGGAGGAGTCATGGGTTGGAGGGTTGGAGGGGATCGATCCATATGGATCTCGCCGGACAGAGGGCGCCAGAGGTGGTGGCGGATTGGAGGGGATCGATCCATATGGATCTCGCCGGACAGAGGGCGCCGGAGGTGGTGGCGGACAAAGGGCGCCAGAGGTGGCGGCGGCCAGGGAGGAGTGGAGTGCTAGGGTTCGAGAGAGAGAGAGAGGAGGGCACGAGGGGTTGGGTGCGGTTGGGTGCATGGGAGGGAGTGCGGGTTGTGGGTTGGGCGACGTGGGTGAGACAGGCGGGCCGTTGGATCAGGAGCATCGGACGGTGATTAGGCACGATCCGCGTGAGATGCTCCTGGACCAATCAGAATGCAGTATATCAGTACTACATTTTTTGACCATCTAAATTGGTCGTAATCGACTAAAAGTAAGGTGCTAAATCATATTGGCTATTTTATGATCTGAAAAATAAAAATAAAAATAAAATACCTTCTCATGTTTCATCAAATTTGACCTTAGTTTTCAGGAATAATGACAAATCGAAATAAGACAAATATCTTTTAAAAGAGTTAGGAGAAATTAGTTTTTTAAATCATTTTCCATTTTTAAACTGTCCAAAATGAGTTTTTTTGTGAAGGACATACTATATATTTGTTGTAAAATTTTACCAAATCAATTTTCTAAAATAATAGGCCATATATAATGCACAACTGCTAAATAGTTGAGTGTCCAAAGCTTTTATCCACCTCTCGTGAAAAAGACAAATATCCGCCGATTCAGCTGGAAACGGGTCAAATTTGAACTATAGCTGTCTCATAGTTTGCTCTTTATTTTTTCCAAAAATCATTTCTAGGTACATAAGTATCTATTTAATCAGAGAAACACCAAAAAAATTCGATGATTCAACCACTAGCTAGGAACGGTCATTCCCATCGTTTTGACCGCATTTTGAAACGGGCATAAAAAATTCAAAAAAAAACAAAAAATTGGAAAACCTTCGCATTGTGTCATTATATATGACCAAGTTTCCAGGAAAAATAATAAACTTGTAATACAGAAATTATTTTTAAAAAGTGTCCTCAGAAATGAGCTATCATGCGTGAAGATTCATGGCTTTCAAGCCAAATGATCAATCTTATGGCCACATTCATGGAATAGTTTGTTCAAATGATCTCATATTGTGCACAAGGGTGCATATTGGAATTCCAAACAATGTTGCCTAAGGGAGTTTTCACTTTCTTTGCACGAAAAAACCATTTTTCATTTTCCGAGTGCCCAAAAGGAGGTTTTTTTGTGAAGGAACTACCGAATAATTGTTGCAAAATTGGACCAAATCAATTTTCTAAAATACTAGTACATATTTAATGCACAATTGACAAAATGGTTGGGTGCAAAAAGTTTTGATCCACCTCTCGTGAAAAAGACAAATTTCCGCCGATTCAGCTGGAAACGGGTCAAATTTGAACTGAAGCTTCCTCATAGTTTGCTATTTATTTTTTCCAAAAATCATTTCTAGGTACATAAGTATCTATTTAATCAGAGAAACACCAAAAAAATTCCATGATTCAACCACTAGCTAGGAACGGTCATTCCCGCCGTTTTGACCGCATTTTGAAACGGGCATAAAAAATTCAAAAAAAATCAAAAAATTGGGAAACCTCCGCATTGTGTAATTATATGTGACCAAGTTTCCAGGAAAAATAATAAACTTGTAATACGGAAATTATTTTAAAAAAGTGTTCTCAGAAATGAGCTATCATGCGTGAAGATTCATGGCTTTCAAGCCAAATGATCAATCTTATGGCCACATTCATGGCATAGTTTATTCAAATGATCTCATATTGTGCACAAGGGTACATCTTGGAATTTCAAACAATATTGCCTAAGGAAGTTTTCATTTTCTTTGCATGGAAATTTCATTTTTCATTTTCCGAGTGCCCAAAAGGAGGTTTTTTTGTGTGAAGGAACTACCAAATAATTGTTGCAAAAATGGACCAAATCAATTTTATAAAATACTAGGACATATTTAATGCACTATTGACAAAATGGTTGGGTGAAAAAAGTTTTGATCCACCTCTGGTGAAAAAGACAAATTGTCGTCGATTCAGTTGGAAGCGGGTCAAATTTGAACTGCAGCTGCCTCATAGTTTGCTATTTATTTTTTCCAAAAATCATTTCTAGGTACATAAGTATCTATTTAATCAGAGAAACATCAAAAGTTTTCCAAGATTCAACCACTAGCATGGAACGGTCAAGCCCGCTGTTTTGACCGCATATTGAAACGGGCATAAAAAATTCAAAAAAAATCAAAAAATTGGAAAACCTTCGCATTGTGTCATTATATGTGACCAAGTTTCCAGGAAAAATAATAAACTTGTAATACGGTAATTATTTTAAAAAAGTGTTCTCAGAAATGAGCTATCAAGTGTGAAGATTCATGGCTTTCAACCCAAATGATCAATCTTATGGCCACATTCATGGCATAGTTTGTTCAAATGATCTCATATTGTGCACAAGGGTGCATATTGGAATGGCAAACAATGTTGCCTAAGGAAGTTTTTATTTTCTTTGAACGAAAAAACCATTTTCCATTTTTCGAGTGCCCAAAAGGAGGTTTTTTTTGTGAAGGACCTCCAAAATTATGGTTGCAAAATTGGACCAAATCATTTTTCTAAAATACTAGGACATATTTAATGCACAATTGACAAAATGGTTGGGTGTAAAAAGTTCTGATCCACCTCTCGTGAAAAAGACAAATTTTAGCCGATTCAGCTGGAAACGGGTCAAATTTGAACTGCAGCTGCCTCATAGTTTGCTATTTATTTTAACCAAAAATCATTTCTAGTTACATAATTACCTATTTAATCATAAATACATGGTATGGTGGCGATAAGTCGAGGTTTGGGCGGTGGCCGAGGCCCCCAACTCTAGAGCGTGTAAACTCGCATGCTCGCCGCATGGTCACCGCGTGACCGTGGCATTGCCATGTGTTCTGGGCGGTCTAGGCATGTCTAGTGGGTTGGGCACTCCCCAGGTAGGTGCTAGGAAGAAAATTACAACATAAGATTCTCAAGAGGAGATCGATCGATGCTCAAACATGAATTAGCAGCCAAGTGTTTGATTAGCGGTACGGGAAATGTACATGGCTAATGGGCGTGAGTTTTGGCTGAGGATGATCAGTTACTAAGAAGACCGTCTTCACAAATTTTTAGCTCAAAAGGAGGAGCCTAGGTGGTACTTGCTTTGCAAGCTACCACACTGGACATAAATACGAATGTTGAAGCTCAGCTCAAAATAATGAATGGATTGAGCTGGCATTTGGTGGAGGATGGTTATTTGGGCATAGGAAAGCACTGTAGAAAATGGATACTATTTGGAGATGCCAAAGTGGTACTTCCTTCACAAACTGTTGTTCTGAACAGAATAGGAAAATGAATATTTTTGAATTATTTTTGAACTAGGCAAGGAAAGTTTTTACATATTTGACAAAGATATGACCCAAAGAATTTATGAGATTTTTTGGGGAATTTTGGGAATTACAAAAATATAGGTTGCTTCACAACCTAGGGCAAAACTGCCACATGGACATGACACATAGGCAAAACTGATGAGGTGGCGCCTAGTCATAGCAACCCACCACAATTTACAAGGCTATGACCATCTATATTGGTCGTTAACAACTAGAAATAAGGCAGCGGACTAGTGTTGTTTGCTTTATGACCATTTCGTGTAAGGAAATTATGACCTTTCGGACCGAAATGGTCGCAATGATTTAGGGTTTGGAGCCCCTCGAACAGCTTTTGACCAATTGGTATCAAATGGTCATAAATCTATGACCAATTCTTCCAGGGTCACTGACAGGAGGTCATAAGTTGACATATTTCTTGTAGTGCACGATCCGAGTCAACTAGGCCGTGTCCGATCATCACGTGAGACGGACTAGTCATCGTCGGTGGACATATCCATGTCGATTGTATCTTCCATACGACTCGTGTTCGACCTTTCGGTCTCTGTCTTCCGAGGCCATGTCTGTACATGCTAGGCTCGTCAAGTTAACCCTAAGTCTTCTGCATGTGTAAATCTGTCTTACACCCGTTGTATGTGAACGTAAGGATCTATCACACCCGATCATCACGTGGTGCTTCGAAACGATGAACTTTAGCAACGGTGCACAGTTAGGGGAGAACACTTCTTGAAATTGTTGTAAGGGATCATCTTATTTACTACCGTCGTTCTAAGTAAACAAGATGCATAAACATAATAAACATCACATGCAATTATATAGTAGTGACATGATATGGCCAATATCATATAGCTCCTTCGATCTCCATCTTCAGGGCTCCATGATCATCTTCATCACCGGCATGATACCATGATCTCCATCGTTGTGTCTTCATGAAGTTGTCACGCCAACGACTACTTCTACTTCTATGGCTAACGTGTTTAGCAATAAAGTAAAGTAATTTACATGGCATTCTTCAATGACACAGGTCATACAAAAATAAAGACAACTCCTATGGCTCCTGCCGGTTGTCATACTCATCGACATGCAAGTCGTGATTCCTATTACAAGAACATGATCTCATACATCACAATATATCATTCATCATTCATCACAACTTCTGGCCATATCACATCACATGACAATTGCTGCAAAAACAAGTTAGACGTCCTCTAATTGTTGTTGCATCTTTTACGTGGCTGCAATTGGGTTCTAGCAAGAACGTTTTCTTACCTACGAATAACCACAACGTGATTTTGTCAACTTCTATTTACCCTTCATAAGGACCCTTTTCATCGAATCCGCTCCAACTAAAGTGGGAGAGAAAGACACCCGCCAGCCACCTTATGCAACTAGTGCATGTCAGTCGGTGGAACCGGTCTCACGTAAGCGTACGTGTAAGGTTGGTCCGGGCCGCTTCATCCCACAATACCGCTGAAGCAAGATAAGACTAGCAGTGGCAAGCAAGTTGACAAGATCTACGCCCAGAACAAAATTTTGTTCTACTCGTGCAATAGAGAACTACGCATAGACCTAGCTCATGATGCCACTGTTGGGGAACGTTGCAGAAAATTAAAATTTTTCCTACGGTTTCACCAAGATCCATCTATGAGTTCATCTATGCAATGAGTCATGGGAGAGAGATTGCATCTACATACCACTTGTAGATCGCGTACGGAAGCGTTCGAGGGAACGGTGATGATGGAGTCGTACTCGCCGTGATTCAGATCACCGATGACCAAGTGCTGAACGGACAGCACCTCCGCGTTCAACACATGTACGGTACGGACGACGTCTCCTCCGTCTTGATCCAGCAAGGAGGAAGGACAGGTTGAGGAAGACAGCTCCAACGGCAGCACGACGGCGTGGTGTTGGTGGAGAAGGAGCACTCCGGCAGGGCTTCGCCAAGCTCGTGACGGAGGAGGAGAGGTGTTGGGGAGGGGAGGGGCTGCGCCTTGGGTTGTGTATTGCAGCCCTCCCCTCACCCCTCTATTTATAGGGGAAGGGGCAAGGGGGGCCGGCCCCTCTAGATGGGATCTAGAGGGGGGGGGCGGCGGCCAGGAGGGGGAACTTGCCCCCCAAGCAAAGGGGGCGCCCCCTCTAGGGTTCCCCCCCCAACCCTAGCCGCATGGGCCCAAGGGGGAGGGGGCGCCCAACCCTCCAGGGGCTGGTGCCCTGCACTACGCGGCCCATGTGGCCCACCAAGAGGGGTGGCCCCTCCCGGTGGACCCCCGGAACCCCTCCGGTGGCCCCGGTACAATACTGATATGCCCCGAAACTTTCCGATGTCCGCATGACAACTTCCCATATATAAATCTTTACCTCTAGACCCTTCCGGAACTCCTCGTGACGTCCGGGATCTCATCCGGGACTCCGAACAACATTCGGCAATCAGAAACAAGTCTTCCTAATAACCCTAGCGTCATCGAACCTTAAGTGTGTAGACCCTACGGGTTCGGGAGACATGCAGACATGACCGAGACGGCTCTCCGGTCAATAACCAACAGCGGGATCTGGATACCCATGTTGGCTCCCACATGCTCCTCGATGATGTCATCGGATGAACCACGATGTCGAGGATTCAATCAAACCCGTATACAATTCCCTTTGTCAATCGGTACGTTACTTGCCCGAGACTCGATCGTCGGTATCCCAATACCTTGTTCAGTCTTGTTACCGGCAAGTCACTTTACTCGTACCGTAATGCATGATCCCGTGACCAAACACTTGGTCACTTTGAGCTCATTATGATGATGCATTACTGAGTGGGCCCAGAGATACCTCTCCGTCATACGGAGTGACAAATCCCAGTCTCGATCTGTGTCAACCCAACAGACACTTTCGGAGATACCTGTAGTGCACCTTTATAGTCACCCAGTTACGTTGTGACGTTTGGTACACCCAAAGCACTTCTATGGTATCCGGGAGTTACACGATCTCATGGTCTAAGGAAGAGATACTTGACATTGGAAAAGCTCTAGCAAAACGAACTACACGATCTTGTGCTATGCTTAGGATTGGGTCTTGTCCATCACATCATTCTCCTAATGATGTGATCCCGTTGTCAACGACATCTAATGTCCATAGTCAGGAAACCATAACTATCTGTTGACCAACGAGCTAGTCAACTAGAGGCTTACTAGGGACGTATTGTGGTCTATGTATTCACACGTGTATTACGATTTTCGGATAATAAAATTATAGCATGAATAAAAGACAATTATCATGAACAAGGAAATATAATAATAATGCTTTTATTATTGCCTCTAGGGCATATTTCCAACAATGTGATCTGCGCAGGGCTTTGCGAGAATATGCCCGGTGGCGTAAACTGTGGAGGGGGCCGCTGCACACGGCTTGGAGCAATTGGTGTGTCTCATAGGGGCGCCCCCCGTATATAAAAGAGGGTGGGAGAGGAGGCTGACCTAGGCGCGCCCCAAGTGGGGGGGAGTCCCACTTGGACTCTTAGTGGGATTCGCCCCCCTTCCTTTTTCCGGAGGGGGAAGGGGGGAAGGAGTAGGAGAAGGAGAAGGAAAGGAGGGGCACCGCCCTACCCCTTGTCCAATTTAGTTTCCCCCAGGTGGGGGCGCGCCATCCCCTTGTGGGGTGGTGTGCCTCCCTCCAATGGCCCATATGGCCCATATCTTTCCCGGGGGGGTTCCGGTAACCCCACTGGTACTCCGGTATGTATCCGATACACTCTGGAACCCTTCCGGTGTCCGAATACTACCTTCCAATATATAAATATTTACCTCTCAACCATTTCGAGACTCCTAGTCATGTCCATGATCTCATTCGGGACTCCGAACAACCTTCGGTCACCAAAACACATAACTCATATAATACATATTGTCATCGAACGTTAAGCGTGCGGGCCCTAGGGGTTCGAGAACTATGTAGACATGACCGAGACACCTCTCCGGTCAACAACCAATAGCAGAACCTAGATGCTCATATTGGTTCCCACATATTATACGAAGATCTTTATCGGTCGAACCGCTATGTCAACATACGTTATTCCCTTTGTCATCGGTATGTTACTTGCCCGAGATTCGATCGTCGGTATCTTCATACCTAGTTCAATCTCATTACAGTCAAGTCTGTTTACAAGTTCCGTAATGCATCATCTGGCAACTAACTCATTAGTCACATTGCTTGCAAGGCTTCATATGATGTGCATTACCGAGAGGGCCCAGAGATACCTCTCTGATACTTGGAGTGACAAATCCTAATCTCGATCTATGCCAACCCAACAAACACCTTCGGAGATACCTGCAGAGCATCTTTATAATCCCCAGTTACATTGTGATGTTTGATAGCACACAAGGCATTCCTCCGGTGTCCGGGAGTTGCAGAATCTCATAGTCGGAGGAATATGTATTTGACATGAAGAAAGTAGTAGCAATAAAACTGAACGATCATTGTGCTAAGATAACGGATGAGTCTTGTCCATCACATCATTCTCCTAATGATGTGATCCCGTTCATCAAATAACAACACATCTCCATGGCTAGGAAACTAACCATCTTTGATCAACAAGCTAGTCAAGTAGAGGCATACTAGGGACACAGTGTTTTGTCTATGTATTCACACATGTATCAAGTTTCCGGTTAATACCATTCTAGCATGAATAATAAACATTTTTCATGAATAATGAAATATAAGAAAACAACTTTATTATTGCCTCTAGGGCATATCTCCTTCAGTCTCCCACTTGCACTAGAGTCAATAATCTTGATTACATTGTAATGAATATAACACCCATGGAGTCTTGGTGCTGATCATGTTTTGCTCGTGGAAGAGGCTTAGTCAGCGGGTCTGCCACATTCAGATCCATATGTAATTGGCAAATCTCTATGTCTCCCTCCTTGACCAAATCTCGGATGGAGTTGAAGCGTCTCTTGATGTGTTTGGTCTTTTTGTGAAATCTGGATTCCTTCGCCAAGGCAATTGCTCTTGTATTGTCACAAAAGATTTTCATTGGACCCGATGCACTAGGTACTACACCTAGATCGGATATGAACTCCTTCATCTAGACTCCTTCATTTGCTGCTTCTGAAGCAACTATGTACCCCGCTTCACACATAGATCCCGCCATGATGCTCTGCTTGGAACTACACCAACTGACAGCTCCACCATTCAATAAAAATACATATACGATTTTTGACTTAGAGTCATCCGGATCAGTGTCAAAGCTAGCGTCGACGTAACCACTTATGACAAGCTCTTTGTCATCTCCATAAACGAGAAACAGATCCCTAGTCCTTTTCAGGTACTTCAGGATGTTCTTGACCACTGTCCAGTGATCCACTCCTGGATTACTTTGGTACCTCCCTGCTAAACTTATAGCAAGGCACACATCAGGTCTGGTACACATACATGGATCATATCTCAGATTTCATGGCCTTAAGCCATTTATTGGAATATGGGCTCATCATAGCTTCTTCATAGTTCGTAGGTTCGTCATGGTCAAGTAACATGACTTCCAGAACAAGATTACCGTACCACTCTGGTGCGGATCGTGCTCTGGCTGACCTACGAGGTTCTATAGCAACTTGATCTGAAGTTCCACGATCATTATCATTAGCTTCCTCTCCAGTTGGTGTAGGCATCACGGGAACGGATTTCTCGGATGAGCTACTTTCGAAATTGAGAGAAGGTACAACTACCTCATCAAGTTCTACTTTCCTCCCACTCACTTCTTTCGAGAGAAACTCCTTCTCTAGAAAGGTTCCGTTCTTAGCAACAAAGATCTTGCCTTCGGATCTGTGGTAGAAGGTGTACCCAATTGTTTCCTTAGGTTATCCTATGAAGACGCACTTCTCCGATTTGTGTTCGAGCTTATCAGGCTGAAGTCTTTTGATATAAGCATTGCATCCCCAAACTTTAAGAAACGATAGCTTAGGTTTGTTGCCAAACCACAGTTCATATGGTGTCGTCTCAACGGATTTTGACGGTGCCCTGTTTAATGTGAATGCAGTTGTCTCTAATGCATAACCCCAAAAGAATAGTGGTAAATCGGTAAGAGACATCATAGATCGCACCATATCTAATAAAGTGCGGTTACGATGTTCGGACACACCATTACGCTGTGGTGTTCCAGGTGGTGTAGCTGTGAAACTATTCCACATTGTTTTAAATGAAGGCCAAACTCGTAACTCAAATATTCACCTCCACGATCAGATCATAGAAACTTTATTTTCTTGTTACGATGATTCTCCACTTCACTCTGGAACTCCTTGAAATTTTCAAATGTTTTAGACTTGTGTTTCATTAAATAAATATACCCATATCTACTTAAATCATCTATGAAGGTCAGAAAATAACGATATCCGCCATGAGCCTCAACACTCATCAGACCGCATACATCGGTATGTATTATTTCCAATAAGTCATTAGCTCGTTCCATTGTTCCAGAGAACGGAGTTTTAGTCATCTTGCCCATAAGGCAAGGTTCAAAAGTATCAAATGATTCATAATCAAGTGAGTCCAAAAGTCCATCTTTATGGAGTTTCTTCATGCGCTTTACACTGATATGACCCAAATGGCAGTGCCACAAATAAGTTGCACTATCACTATCAACTTTGCATCTTTTGGCATCAATATTATGAATATGTGTATCATCACAATCAAGATTCAACAGAAATAGACCACTCTTCAAGGGTGCATGACCATAAAAGATATTACTCATATAAATAGAACAACCATTATTCTCTGATTTAAATGAATAACCATCTCGCACTAAACAAGATCCAGATATAATGTTCATGCTCAACACTGGCACCAAATACCAATTATCCAGGTCTAAAACTAATCCCGAAGGTAGATGTATAGGTAGCATGCCGATGGCGATCACATCGACCTTGGAACCATTCCCGACGCACATCGTCACCTCGTCCTTAGCCAATCTTCGTTTAAGCCATAGTCCCTGCTTCGAGATACAAATATGAGCAACCGAACCTGTATCAAATACCCATGCACTACTATGAGAATTGGTAAGGTACACATCAATAACATGTATATCAAATATACCTTTGTTCACTTTGCCATCCTTCTTATCCGCCAAATACTTGGGGCAGTTCCGCTTCTAGTGACCAGTCCCTTTGTAGTAGAAACACTCAGTTTCAAGCTTGGGTCCAGCTTTAGGTTTCTTCTAGGGAGTGACAACTTGCTTGCCATTCTTCTTGAAGCTCCCCTTCTTACCCTTGCCCTTCTTCTTGAAACTAGTGGTCTTGTTAACCATCAACACTCGATGTTCCTTCTTGATTTCTACCTCCGCAGCCTTTAGCATTCCGAAGAGCTCGGGAATAATAGTCTTTTCCATCCCTTTCATATTGTACTTCATCACAAAGCCTTTTTAGCTTGGTGGCAGTGATTGAAGAACTCTATTAATGACACAATCATCTGGAAGATTAACTCCTAGCCGAGTCAAGTGATTATGGTACCCAGATATTCTAAGTATGTGCTCACTAATAGAACTGTTCTCTCCATCTTGCAGCTATAGAACTTGTTGGAGACTTCATATCTCTCAACTCGGGCATTTGCTTAAAATATTAACTTCAACTCCTGGAACATCTCATATAGTCCATGACGTTCAAAACGTCTTTGAAGTCCCGATTCTAAGCCGTAAAGTATGGCACACTGAACTAACGAGTAGTCATCAGATCGAGCTTGCCAGATGTTCATAACGTCAGCTTCTGCTCCTACAGCAAGCCTTTCACCCAGCTGTGCATCAAGGACATAATTCTTCTATACAGCAATGATGATAATCCTCAAGTTACGGACCCGGTCCGTGTAGTTGCTACCATCATCTTTCAACTTAGCTTTCTCTAGGAACGCATTAAAATTCAAGGGAACGGTAGCACGTGCCATTGATCTACATCATAGATATGCAAAACTATCAGGACTAAGTTCATGATAATTAAGTTCAATTAATCATATTACTTAAGAACTCCCACTTAGATAGACATCCCTCAAGTCATCTAAATGATACGTGATACAAACCAACTAAACCATGTCCGATCATCACGTGAGATGGAGTAGTCATCAATGGTGAACCTCTCTATGTGATCATATCTACTATATGATTCACATTCAACCTTTCGGTCTCCAGTGTTCCGAGGCCATGTCTGTACATGCTAGGCTCATCAAGTTTAACCCGAGTATTCCGCATGTGCAAAACTGGCTTGCACCAGTTGTATTTTAACGTAGATCCTACCACACCCAATCATCACGTGGTGTCTCAGCATGAAGAACTTTCCCAACGGTGCATACTCGGGGAGAACACTTATACCTTGAAATTTAGTTAAGGGATAAACTAATAATGCTACCGCCGTGCTAAGAAAAAATAAGATGCAAAAAGATAAATATCACATGCAATCAAAATATGTGACATGATATGGCCATCATCATCTTGTGCTTTTGATCTCCATCACCAAAGCAACGTCATGATCTCCATCGTCACCGTTTTGACACATTGATCTCCATCGTAGCGCCGTGGTCGTCTCACCATCTATTGCTTCTACGACTATCACTATCGCTTAATGATAAAGTAAATCAATTACATGGTGTTTGTATTTCATACAATAAAGCGACAACTATAAGGCTCCTGCCAGTTGTCGATAACTATTACAAAACATGATCATCTCATACAACAACGTATATCACATCATGTCTTGACCATATCACATCACAACATGCCCTACAAAAATAAGTTAGACGTCCTCTACTTTGTTGTTGCAAGTTTTACGTGGCTGCTACGGGCTTCTAGCAAGAACCGTACTTACCTAGAGAACAAAAACCACAACGGTGATTTATCAAGTTTGCTGTTTTAACCTTGACAAGGACCGGTCGTAGTCAAATTTGATTCAACTAAAGTTGGAGAAACAGACACCTGCCAGCCACCTTTATGCAAAACTAGTTGCATGTTTGTCGGTGGAACCGGTCTCATGAACGTGGTCATGTAAGGTTGGTCTGGGCCGCCTCATTCAACAATACCGCTGAATCAAAATAAGACATTGGTGGTAAGCAGTATGACGATTACCGCCAACAACTCTTTGTGTTCTACTCGTGCATATCATCTACGCATAGACCTGGCTCGGATGCCACTGTTGGGAAACGTAGCATGAAATTTCAAAAAAATTCCTACGCTCGCGTAAGATCTATCTAGGAGATGCATAGCAATGAGAGGGGGAGAGTGCGTTCACGTACCCTCATAGACCAAAAGCGGAAGGGTTTGCTCAACGTGGTTGATGTAGTCGAACGTCTTCTCGTTCCAACCGATCGAGTACCAAACGTACGACACCTCCGAGTTCTGCACACGTTCAGCGCGATGACGTCCCTCGAGCTCTTGATCCAGTAGAGGGTTGAAGGAGTAGATGAATTCCGTTAGCACGACAGTGTGGTCACGGTGATGGTGATGTGATCAGTGCAGGGCTTCGCCTAAGCACCGCGAAAATATGACCGGAGGCGTAAACTATGGAGGGGGCGCCGCACATGGCTTGGAGCAATTGGTGTGTCTCATAGGCCCCCCCGTATATAAAGGAGGGAGGGAGAGGACGCCGGCCTAGGCGTGCCCCAAGGGGGGGAGTCCCACTTGGACTCCTAGTGGGATTCGCCCCCCTTTCTTTTTCCGGAGGGGGGAAGGGGGAAGGAGTAGGCGAATGAGAAGGAAATGGGATGCGCCGCCCCCACCCCTTGCCAATTCGGTTTCCCCCTGGTGGGCGCGCGCTAGCCCCTTGTGGGCTGGTGTGCCTCCCTCCTATGGCCCATATGGCCCATATCTTTCCCTGGGGGGGGGGGTCCGATAACCCCTCCGGCACTCCGGTACGTACCCAATACACTCTGGAACCCTTCCGGTGTCCGAATACTACCTTCCAATATATCAATATTTACCTCTCGATCATTTCGAGACTCCTCGTCATGCCTGTGATCTCATCCGGGACTCCGAACAACCTTCAGCCACCAAAACACATAACTCATATAATACATATCGTCATCGAGCGTTAATCGTCTGGACCCTACGAGTTCGAGAACTATGCAGACATGACTAAGACACCTCTCCGGTAAATAACCAATAGCGGAACCTGGATGCTCATATTGGTTCCCACATATTCTACGAAGATCTTTATCGGTTGAACCGCTATGTCAACATACGTTATTCCCTTTGTCATCGGTATGTTACTTGCCCGAGATTCGATCGTCGGTATCTTCATACCTTGTTCAGTCTCATTACCGGCAAGTCTCTTTACTCGTTCCGTAATGCATCATCTCGCTACTAACTCGTTAGTCACATTGCTTGCAAGGCTTCATATGATGTGCATTACCGAGAGGGCCCAGAGATACCTCTCCAATACTCGGAGTGACAAATCCTAATCTCGATCTATGCCAACCCAACAAACACCTCGGGAGATACCTATAGAGCATCTTTATAATCACCCAGTTATATTGTGGCCTTTGATAGCACACAAGGCATACCTTCAGTATCCGGGAGTCGCATAATCTCATAGTCGGAGGAATATGTATTTGACATGAAGAAAGCAGTAGCAATAAAACTGAACGATCATTATGCTAAGCTAACGGATGGGTTTTGTCCATCACATCATTCTCCTAATGATGTGATCCCATTCATCAAATGACAACACATGTCCATTGCTAGGAAACTTAATCATCTTTGATCAACGAGCTAGTCAAGTAGAGGCATACTAGGGACACGATGTTTTGTCTATGTATTCACACATGTATCAAGTTTCCGGTTAGTACAATTCTAGCATGAATAATAAACATTTATCATGAATAAGGAAATATAAAATAACAACTTTATTATTGCCTCTAGGGCATATTTCCTTCATTTGATTCAAAACAAAAGGACCGTAGGAATCAAATGAATCCCCCCTTTGGATTTAGCTTCCTATCCATGCCCTTCGAATTTCAAGTATGCTCATTTCCTCTGCTATTTTAGCAATATAGGGTTTGTTAATTTGATTCATAGGAAATGTATAGGGAAATCGTAAGAGTAGGAAATTTCCCTATGTTGACACTACTCATAGGAAATGTATAGGAAAATCATCTCTTTTACACATGTCAATCAGGGAAAAAGTCTTAGTAGGTCGACCGACGATGTCACAACTAGAAGCAAGCGCCCTAAGAATGAAGAAGATAGAGAGATAAATTTATCAGTTTTATGAATAGTTTGTACTAAATGTTGACATGTACATGCACAAATATATTGATGCTCTTAGGTGAATAGCAAAACACATGTTATTAGGTATGGTAATCGCCTAAAACTTTCTTTAGGACTAGATATGCTATTTTCTATTTCGGTCGGTGCATGGAATATGTAAATGTTAACTGACTATCAACACTACTGATATCCTAAACATTGATTAGAACATTTAACTTACTTTGAGAGACGTGCTATATTGGCTTTTGATGCTTTCATTAAATTGTTGGTTATTTTCCTTTTCAGGTGTATGTTCATGCTCCTAAAAGTGTATACCAAAATCAAAGAACCAGTGGTGAGGTAGAATGAAGTGGTGCTTCAGTGGAGTCCTAGGTTGTATGTGTTTTATGGAACCTCTGTGACCGGTTGTCATGTTGAACCATGTTAAACTTTCTTTTCTGTGTGTGATGTGTGTATGTTGAATAGCAATGTTGTTTTATATGAATTTTAGTGTGTATGCTAATTTGGTGTCACGTACACTAGTTTCTTGTTTTATGTGAATATTAGTAGGACTAGTTACCCAAATTGAAGAAATAGAAGTGGCACTCCGAGCATTCTAGGCGGCTAGTAATAAGAATCTGTCTTTGCTACTGCAAGCATTCGAGGCGAATTTAAAATAACAAACCACCTATGGTGCTGCGAGCATTCGAGGCAGCTTTAAAATATGCCGTGTTGTGCCGAGTATTAGCTGGCACCGTATTTGAGGCTGATTTCTAGGCTATATTTACGACTTTATGTTTGTGTAACGCCTTGGCGGCCTCCAAAATATTATAGAGTGTGCTGCATACACATTATGGAGGCTGCCATTATGGGGACTCTGCTGAAGTTGCTCTTAGTATCTCTAAGCAGCTTGTAAAGTGTAGCCTATAAACAACCAACTTTAAAACTTGGAGTATAATTTTTTATAAAGTCTATTCACCCCCTCTCTTGACTACAGATTCGATCCTCTTTAGTGTGGTACTGGAGCGACCGACGTATTATTAAGATAATAACATGTAGGCCTTCAACATATTGCAACTGAAGTGAGCTTTCTCGAACAATATGTCGATCAGAGAATTACAACAGAAGCATTGCATCGGTCTTATCATTACAAACACCTATTATAAAATGAGAAATAAGCTACAACCAAAGCTTTGGTAGCAAGCTGCAAGAAGAACTTCAAAAGTACCAAAAAATTAAAGCAAACTTCATATTACAACAAAAGATGTCTCACACTACTCCCAGCTGATATGCCCTAATTTACCACATCTATTGAGAAAACTATATTTCTCATTGACGACTAGATAGTAGTTGACTCCTTCCTCTCCTTTAGTAGGTGGCTGCTCATCGTGCTCCTCCTGTTGGACTTTTGGGTACTCTTCTCTAGCATCCACCGGCTCACAATCTGGCAAGGATGTATTCATCAGAGTCTGTTATAATATATACAGGTGATGTCTTGCGTGACAAGCCAACTAACCCTACAATATCTCTAGTAGTTAATCTATACAAGGCTAGAGATCATAGAAGGATCAATTGGTAATAAATACAGATATGTCACGTTCAACACCCCCAATAGTCGAAGCATCAGCGTTGGTGATGCAAAGACTGGAACGAAACTCCTGGAATGCAGTAGTTGGCAAACCCTTGGTCATGATGTCGGTGAACTATTGGGCAGCCAGTACATGAAGAACACAGAGCTGACCCAACTGAACCTTCTCGCTCACAAGGTGAACATCCAACTCAATGTGTTCGGTGCACCTATGTTTCACTGGATTGGCTGCAAGATAGGTGGCCGACACA
This sequence comes from Triticum aestivum, assembly GCF_018294505.1. Classification (NCBI taxonomy): domain Eukaryota; kingdom Viridiplantae; phylum Streptophyta; class Magnoliopsida; order Poales; family Poaceae; genus Triticum; species Triticum aestivum. Next base: position 517,180,886 of record NC_057810.1, read on the forward strand.
TTATCACAAAGACTATAGTAGCCTTTGGAAGTAAGACCCAAAGTTCACAAAGTAGGTGACATAGCCAACAAGTCTCAGTGACAACGTTGGCAACAGCCTGGTACTCAGCCTCGGCACTTGAACGGGAGACGGTGGGCTGCCGTTTAGAGGACCACGAGACAAGAGAGTCACCAAAGAACACACATTAGCCAAACATGGAACATCGGGTGTCAGGATAGCCAGCCCAATCTGCGTCGGTGTAAGCAATGAGCTCGACCAAAGCGGAGATGCGGAGACGTAGACCATAGTGAGTGCATGTGCAAGCAAACTTGTTGCACCGCAAACTAAATGTCTGATCTAGTGAGCGTAAGGTACTGAAGAGCAACCAACAATACCACGATAGAGGGCAGCGTCAGTGGCAGGCTATCTAGCTATGGCAGAGAGCTTCGGCTTGGACTTAGCAGGTGTGGTGGACGGCTTTTAGTCGGCCATGCCAACACGGTCCAGGAGATGAAGAGCATATTGCCACTGATGAAAGAAGAACCCAGAGGCATCGCGTCGCACATTGATGTCGAGGAAGACGTGTAACGCGCCTAGGTCCTTCAGCCAAAACTCAGAGCCAAGACAACTGATGATGTCATGAAGGAGATCCTCTCGGGAGGCAGTGATGACAATATCATCGACATACAATAGGAGCATGGACACATGATCATACCGATGGAGCACGAATAATGATGTGTTAGACGTGGTGTTGCGAAACCCAAGGGTGGTTAGAAAAGCCACGATGCGCTGGTACCACATGCAAGGAGCCTGTTTGATGCCATATAAATACTGTGACAACAGGCAGACGTCATCCGATTACTAGGGGTTGACAAAACCGGCCAGCTGTTGACAGAGAACCCTCTCCCGAAGATGGTCGTACAAGAAAGTGTTGTTGATGTCGGGCTGATGTATGGGCCATCGACGAGAGGGGGCTAGCTGGAGGACAACACGGATCGTGGCGGATTTGAAAACCGGAGAGAAAGTCTTAGAGAAGTCAACGTCAACACGCAGTGCGAATCCACATACAACCCAGCGAGCCTTGTACCTATCGAGGGGGCCATCCGGAAGGAGTTTGTGGCGAAAGAGCCACTTACTGAAGATGACGTTCGCACCTAGAGAACGAGGCACGAGGGTCCATGTCCGGTTGGTGACAAGAGCATCATACTCAGCGTGCATGGCGGTGGTCCAATGTGGATCACTAAACGCAGAACGCACTGAGCGCGGGATCGGAGAGATGGTCATGACGCTGAGGTTATGGTAGCATGGGTTCGGCTGCCGAACCCCAGCCTTAGCACGCGTCACCATGGAATGATGAGGCAGGGGGGGTGGCGGGTGTGGGCCACGACAATAAGGAGCCACGACCGGCAGCTCATAAGGTGACGATATCGTGGGTGAGGCCTCGGGTGTGGGTGTATAAGGTGCAGATGATGCGTCTGAAGGAGTGCCCGAAGGCGCGGCTAAAGAGGCACCTGAGGGCCTGGCCGTGGGTGGCGATGGGGGCGCCGAGGCTGTCGAGGGCCCGACTGTGGGTGGCGATGGGGGCACCGATGGGGCCGAAGAGGCCCCCAAGGTCCTAGCCATGGGCGACGACGGGCACGCCAACGGGCCTATGGAGGCCGGTGTGGAGGCAAGCAAGGGGGACGTCGAGGCCAACGGAGTCCCGACCAAGCATGAGGAGTCCGACGGAGTCGCAGGGGGGACCAAGTGACGCGACAAAGGGAGCTCAAGGGCTCCATGAGGCCAGCGGGGAGGAACGTACGGAGACGGTGGTCAAACCATCGGTGCCTGCTGAAAAGAAAAAGCAACCTCATCAAAGTAAACATGTCGTAGAATGAGCACATGATGGGACACCAGGTCGTTGCAACGGAATTCTTTTGTATTAGGTTGGTACCCAAGAAAGACACATGCAAGAGATCGAGGCGACAGCTTATGTGGTGCGGTGGTTGTGATGTTAGGATAACATACGCAACCGAAAACATGAAGATCATCATAAGATGGAGGAGACCCAAATAAGAGATGATGAGGTGTGTAGTTCCACCGTGATTTCTAAGGCCGAATGTTGAGAAGGAGTGTGCGGCGGCTAGAGCATCGGGGAAAAACCGGGCGGGCATGTGTGCATGGAAGAGCAAAGAGTGAACACTCTCATTGAGCGTGCGAAGAACACATTCAACACGACCATTTTGTTGTGATGTGTATTGACAGGTGAGACGAAAAATTGTGCCATGAGTGGATAAAAGATTGCAAATAACGAGATTATCAAATTCTCTTCCATTGTCTATTTGGAAATGGGCAATGGTGCGATGAAAGTGGGTGGCAACATAGGCATAAAACGCAAGGAGTGTCGAGGCGACGTTAGATTTACGGTGTAACGGGAAAGTCCAAGTGAAGTGAGAAAAATCATCTAAAATCACAAGGTAATATGAAAGACCCAAATTGCTAGGCACTGGATACATCCAAACATCACAGTGAATAACATCAAAAGAAAAATTAGCAATTGATGGTGAAGATGAAAACAACAAATGAACATGTTTTCCTATGCGATAGGCATGACAAGTGTGTGCCTCCGATTTATTACATGAAAACAAAGAAGTCCGCAAAATTTTATGAAGGACGTCGGCGCCGGGGTGACCAAGGCGAGCGTGCCAAAGGGAGATATTGGCGTGAAGGGCGACGGGACCACTGCTTGCCTTTGGACTGCGTGGATAGAGATTATCGGGTGAATCACATTGGTCCAGAACCTTCCGGGAGTGAGCATCCTTAGCAGAAAAACCAAGTGCAAAGGGAACATAAGTTTTTGATTAAGGACAGAGACACAAGAACATTGTTAAGAGGTAATGATGATGATGGGCGGGGGAGGGAACATGCGCCATGGTGGGTGATGTGAAGAGTGGTGTCATCACCGACGATGATGCGAGAGAAGAAGGAATACTGAGAGGCATGAGAAAGGATACTGGGGAGCGATGCCATATGAGAGCTAGCTCCCATGTCCATGTACCAGTCCCCACTGCCATTGTAGTTGCTTGGGGAAGGGGCGGCGTGGAGGGCAGCAAGGAGCGCTGGGGCATAGCGGGAGCCACCAGGGGTGGCACCATAAGGTGAGGGTGCGGTGCCGCCATATTCCGAGGGGCCACCATAGGCCAAAAAACCACAGGAGCCGAGACTGCCAGGCGCAGTCAGGAAGACCTGATGGGCGGCCGACCGGTGGCCGAGGAGGCCTGGAGCGGGTGCCCGGGGAACCGGCATGGAGTAGGCATGGACTACACTGGTCCATGGATTGTATCCCGTGAGCCAGGGAGGCGGCAGCGCCGTGGCTGATGCAGCGGCCAGGGCAGCTGCCTGGTGGGGCGTGGAGCTCGGGGTGCGGGCCCACCCGTCACGGCCCCTCCTGATTCTTCTTCTGGCGACCGTGATCGGAGGTGGCGGGAGGTGTTGGAGCAGGCGTGCGGGGAGGCAGGGTGGGGGTGGGGAGGCCGCTGATGGTGCCGACGTGGAGTGTCGCGTGGGTCGGCTGTCGGGCCGAGTGGCGGAGATGTTTCTCCTCCATCCACACATTGGTGACCCTCTTGGCAAAGGAAGGCGTGGTGAGGGAGAGGATGGTGACAAACTGGCCAAGGTCGGGGTGGAGGCTGCCGAGGAGGTTGGTGAGGAGGACAGAGTCGTCGATCACCATGTCGACATCGCGAAGCTCATCATAGAGCACCTTCAGCTTCATGCAGTACTCATCGATCGTAAGATCATTTTGCTGCAAGGTGAAGAACTCACCTTGGAGAAACACACAATGTTGGAGCTAATTATCGAGGAAGAGGTCGCGTAGCCGTGTCCAGATGATGTGCGCGGATGGATCGCGGCAGTTCACCATGTCGAAGACCCTTCGCAAGATTGTGAGGAACAACCACTTGACGATGCATGCATCGACAACCAGCCACTCATCGTCATCTTTCATGTCACAGATCTCGGTGCTCCTATCAACATGATCGATGAGGCGGTAGGAACGGAAGAGCGACACGAAGTAGGTGCGCCATGCGTTATAGAAGGGGAGTCGAGCTTGAGAACGACGGGAACATGATCCTTGATGGGGAGGTCGTTGAGGCGTTCAGAGGTGAAGGCGAGGACGGTGGTGGACCTTGCTAGGGAGGAGGAAGATCCAACCATGATGATGGATGGGTGCGGCGGCGCCTTAAGGCAAAAGTGGCGGCGATGGGTTAGGGTTTAGGTGCGGCGGCGGCGGCTTAGGAGGAAAGCAGCAGTGGCAGCATGGTATGGTTAGGGTTTAGGTGCGACGGCGGCATCTTAGGAGGAAGCGGCGGCGGCAGCGGTAGGGAGAGAGGAGGCGGTGGCGGCCTAGGCCGGAAGCAATGGAGATCGTTAGAAAACTCATACCATGTAGAAGACTAGGATGCAACTCAACTGTATCTATCGGAGTTTGTTACAATATATACAAGTGATGTCTTGCATGACAAGCCAACTATCCCTACAATATCTTTAGTAGTTAATCTATACAAGGCTAGAGATCATAGAAGGATCAATCGGTAATAAATACAGATACGTCACATTCAATAGAGATGTACTGAGGTACTCAACAAGTCCAGGGTAGTAGAAATTTTTTGTATGCACTATCAGCTACTAGGAAATATGGTCCCAAAGTTCAATGCATTTTCGAAAACTTTTTAGCTAAAAAGAGTGTCAAGTTTTATGAGATACCTGGTGGCTGAAACAACCCCCGCGTCAGGCGGCTCGGGGGCGACTCATCCAAACTCTAGCGCCCCGTCGCCAGATCAAATCCACCGCACTGCCACCGGAAGACATTGCCGGGTGAAGCCCGTGCGGCCGACAGCGGCGGCGAGGCTTCTCCTTGTGGCTCCCCTGGGTCCATGGGCGACGTTCTCAGCGGGATCCGGCGGTGCTCCGGGAGCGTGTGTGCCTCGCGTCAGCTGCGCGGCGGCGAAGCTCGGCAAGGGGCGGTGGGGTGCGGCTGCTATGCTCCATGTGCGGCCATGCCGAACGTGGCTAGCGGGACGGGCGTTGGCCAGGGTGATTGCGTGTGGCATGCCTAATGGGTGCGTACTCTGTCCTTTGGCGGCACTCTGGAATGGCAGATGGGTCATCGAGCATTGCTTCGGTGGCCTCGCCTATTCTCGTCGGCACGCTGTACAAGACGCCTTAGTTCATGGTGGTTGATGCGAAGGGGAGGGTGTGAGCGAGTTGGGGAAACCCTATCTTGGCTTGGTGCTAGGAGTGGTGATGACGACGCTTCAGGGCACCGTAATCCTTGTTGAAGGCGTCACTACATTGCTCCCATCCTCCCCTCATGGTCTTTACTCCGGGGAAATCCTTGTTCCCTTCGTGGGACGGACGATGACGATGATTTCTTTGTCGTTGACCTTCTTGGAGGCATTGTCTAGGAGCTGACTTGATCGCCAGGGCTGAGGGAGCTTGTTCAGCATTGCTCCGGAGTGAGATCTATGGACGACAACTTGATGCATAGGACATGGATGTGCAACAGTGGCGGTGGATTTATGGCTAGGCTAGCAGTCTCTGGTTGTGAGACATCGGTGGCCACAATCCCATTGTAGACGACAACGTCTTCCTGCCGCGTCATGGTATGGTGGTTCTCCTCTCGGGCGCATAGGTGAAGGCGTGTGTAATGGCATATTTATTCCCAATATGTTTTGGTGATTGATGACAATGCTTGTGCGGACTAATCGTGTATGTTTAGTTCTTTCAGAGATTCATCCATTGGCACGAGACGATTTCCTCCCCTCGGTGTTGTAAGTCAAGACGGTGTACCTCCTTCGTTTCGTTGTTGGTGGACTAGTTTCATAGGAGTCACCGTACTATCAAGAGGAGATCCGTTTAGGTAAGACTTGGGTGGAATCACACGTACACATCCTTATCACACCCGTCGTGTTTCCTTCCGCATCTCTGGAGCTGCTGTTTTCCCCTTACTATGCTCTGCTCTGCCCTAGCGGTAGTACCGCGTCCACAGCGGTAGTACCGCCGAAACTCCACAGCAGTAGTACCGCTTGGGTTTTTCGGCCGTAGTACCGTTGTGCGTCTGGGCTACTTCCGCCTCCATTCTCGAACGAATTTCTCGTGTCGGGTTTTGCGGCACTAAGGGAGGTAGTAGGGGCGGTAGTACCGCTCTAAGCGGTAGTACCGCCCTTCCCTAGCAGTAGTACCGCCCTGGTGTCAGGGCCCTGGGCAGCGCGGCAGTACCGCTGAGTAGTAGCGGTAGTACCGCTCGGAGCGGTAGTACCGCTCTTCCCTGGCGGTAGTACCGCCCTGGGGTCAGGGCCCCAGGCAGAGCGGCAGTACCGCTGGGTCGAGCGGTAGTACCGCCCTTCCCTAGCGGTAGTACCGCTCTGTGCGGGGCTGGTGAGTGGGATAACGGTTGGATTGTTCTTCCCACTATATAAAGGGGTCTTCTTCCCCAAAGTTGACCTACCTCTTTCCCCCAAAGCTCCATTGTTGCTCCAAGCTCCATTTTTGCCCGATCTCTCTCCCTAGCCAATCAAACTTGTTGATTTGCTCGGGATTGGTTGAGAAGGCCCAGATCTACACTTCCACCAAGAGAAATTTGATTCCCCCCACTTATCCCTAGCGAATCTTGTTACTCTTGGGTGTTGAGCACCCTAGACGGTTGAGGTCACCTCAATGCCATACTCCATTGTGGTGAAGCTTCATGGTGTTGTTGGGAGCCTCCAAGTGTTGTGGAGATTGCCCCAATCTTGTTTGTAAAGGTCCGGTTGCCGCCTTCAAGGGCTCCAATAGTGGAATCACGGCATCTCGCATTGTGTGAGGGCGTGAGGAGATTACGACGGCCCTAGTGGCTTCTTGGGGAGCATTGTGCCTCCACACCGCTCTAACGGAGACGTACTTCCCTTTTAAAAGGAAGGAACTTCGGTAACACATCCTCGTCTCCACCGGCTCCACTCTTGGTTATCTTGTCCCTTTACTTTTGCAAGCTTACTTGAGTTATATCGATTGCTTGCTTGTGTGCTTATTGTCTTTGCATCATATAGGTTTCCACGTAGTTGCACATCTAGACAACCTATTTGATTGCAAGTTTTAATTTGTTAAAGAAAAGTCTAAAAGTTGTTAGTTGCCTATTCACCCCCCCTCTAGTCAACCATATCGATCCTTTCAATTGGTATCAGAGCCTCGTCTCTTTATTGTTGTCCGAAGAGTATGGTTGACGTCAACGACGGTGTGGAGGAACACTCCGGTGTGAATCCCATTTCGTCTTCGGCCGAAGGGGGAACCTCGGTCTCACATGAGGAATTCAGTGTGGCTTTAGACACATTGAAAACCTCCATGACGGCTAAGGTTAAAAGCATGTTTACTGAATTTCTAGAGGGACTTAAACTATCTACCTCACCAATGAAAGTGGGTGATCCCACTAACAAGGTGACGGATGCTAACTCCGATAAGGGGGAAGCTAACAATGAAAAAAGTCCATCTACTAGTGGTAGAAATGGCACCGGCATCTTTGCCCATGTGGAACCCCCGGTGTATAGAGGACCGATCCCCTCTACTCATTTGAATCATGTCGGTCCTCCTCCTAAATATGTGAAAAATGAAGATTATGATTCTTGGGTTTATCGCTTCAAGCTTCATTTAAAACATGTGAATACTAACCTTTGGAGAAATATTGAAGAAGGTTTCTATCCTCATGATCCAAGCAACTTCACCACTCGAGAAGAAGTGGACAATCAATTCAATGAGAGTGATCTCTTCATCATCCAAGATGCTATCCTTCCCGAAGATCTCCCTCATCTTCAACCTCATGTCATGGCTAAAGAAGCATGGAAGTGTGTCGAGCGTATGTATAGAGGAAGTGCTAGCATTCAACGCTCCAACTATGAAGTGGTGCAAGATGAAGCCGATGAGTTTGCACTGAAAGAGGATGAAGAACCTCGTGAGCTCTTTCGAAGAGTGACCAAACTTGCGGTCGCACTCCGAGATCATGGGAGTAAGGACACGGATGACAACTGGATCAAGCGCAAGTTCCTCAAGGCCATGATGCCCTATGACAAGGCCATGTCCTCCGTCATCCGCCAAAGACCGGACTTCCACTCCATGACCTCTGGTGAAGTGTTGGATGAGTTTGTTGCAATGAACATCTTGGATAAGACCGTCGAGAATGCGGTGCTCCGTTCCCAAAGGGCAAAGAAGCCCAATCTTGCCTTGAAGGCCAAGTTAGTGTGGAAGAAGAAGAAGAAGAAGAAGAGGAAGATGAGGAGAGCAACCCCGAGGACACGAAGTATGATTATCATGAGCACATGGATCTTGCCTCAAGACAGTTTTGGAGTAAGAAGACTACAAGACCCAACTTCAACAAGAACAACTCAAGTGGCCTCAAGGGGAAGCAACGAGTTAGAACTTGTTTCAACTGTGGCAATGTCAGCCATTTCATTGCGGATTGTCCATACGAGAAGCGGGAAGACAATGGTGGCAAGTTCATTCGAAAAGACAAAGCCAAGTCCTTCCCCAACAAGAACAACTTCACCAAGAAGACTCCTTCTCGCGGGTTGGTGGTTCAAGAAGAATACCGTGAGGATGACGATGATGATGAAGATGGTGAAACAATGGCCATGGCATCCTTTGCCATTGTCTCAACTCCTCGGGTGTCTCTCTTCGATGCACCTAACGAGAACATCACCGCCAAGTGCCTCATGGCTAAGGCCACCAACAAGGTAACCCCCAACATCAAAACCACCATTATTCCTAACCCTCCTTCAATGGATGACTTTGATAATGGTAAGGGGTCTAATGAGGAGATCAATGAATTTGAGTCCTTCATGAGTAAGCTCAAGGGCAAATCCAAGAAGCATTTCGTTGCTCTCTTGGAACAACTTGGTGAAGCCAATGACATGATCGAGGCTCATGAAGAAACCATCACTAAGATGGAAAGTCATAGTCGTGACTATGCCGATGAGATATCGGATCTCTCTAATGCTCTTGAGGAAGAGCGTGAGCATCGTTTGGCTCTTGAGGAGTCACACAATGATGGTCATGCTAAACTAAAGAAAGATCTTGATCATGCTCTTGTTGTGTCTCGTGTTCTAGCCTCCGAGAAGGCTAAACTTGGGGTTGATCATGTTAGACTCACGGAGGAGTTTGATGTACTTGACAAGGCCCACAAGGTCTTGAAAAGTGCTCATGCCACCCTCAAGGAGTCTCATGCTCAACTCCAAGTTAAGCTAACTAAGGAAAATGCCACATTTCCTCACATGGTCTTAATTGATAATGCAAATGCTACTAACCCATGTTGTGAGCATGTGCATCTTGAGGAGGAAAATTCCAAGTTGAAGGAACAACTCGAGAAAGGTCTTGTGTCATGCATACAAGGCGAGAAGAACCTAAATGACCTTTTGAGCAATCAAAAGGAAGTTGTGGGCAAGGAGGGAGTTGGGTTCGCACCCAAGTCCAAGAACAAGAAGAAGAACAAGGAGAAGAAGAGCAAGACCAATCGACCTCCTCCGCTCACGCAAACCTTTGTGAAGGAGGTAGAAGGTGCTCCTAAGGAGAAGAAGAACAATGGGAAGAGTGGTGAAGCCAAAGAGCGCAACGCCATCTCTCCCAACAAAGCCGGCGACTTTAACCCCTCTTATGTGTTGTGCCGTGCTAGTGATGGACATGTTTATGCTAAATTTGTTGGTTCTCCTTATGAGTACATTGAATGGTCTATTTGGGTTCCTAAGACCCTTGTTACTAACATCAAAGGACCCATTACTCAATGGGTACCTAAAACCAAGCATTGATCTCTTGTAGGTGTTTGCTTCCAGTGGGGGATCATGGTTGCTCGATAGTGGAGCAACAAACCATATGACCGGGAGCAAGGACTTGGTGGTGGACATGCACAATATCCCATCTATGCCCACCAATGTCGAATGGGGTGATGCCTCACATTCTAAGGTATTGGGTCTTGGCAAGGTTGTCATTTCTCATGATCTAACGATCGAGAAAGTCATGCTTGTTGAGTCCCTTGCGTTCAATTTACTTTCCATTCGTCAACTCGCACTCATGGGTTTTTCCACCTTCTTTGATATTGATACCGTGGCCCTCTTGTGGAGCAAGACTCTTAAAGTAGCCTTTGTTGGGCATGTCGAGAACGGTCTCTATGTGGTTAACTTCTCGGAGCAACCCACTAATACCGTGACATGCCTAATGGCTAAAGTTGATGTGGGATGGCTTTGGCATCGCCGTTTAGCCCACGTCAATATGAGATCTTTGCAAAGTCTTCTCAAGGGGGACCATGTCCATGGACTAACGAATGTTAGTTTTGCCAAAGATCGTGTTTGCAGTGCTTGTATCGAAGGAAAGCTTCATGAGACGGCTCACCCTCCCACGACTATCATCTACTCGAAGAGACCCTTGGAGCTCCTCCACATGGACCTCTTTGGGCCCCCATCCTTTGATAGTCTTGGGGGTAGAAAGTATTGCTTGGTGATAGTGGATGATTATTCAAGATACACGTGGGTATACTTCTTCAAGAGGAAGAGTGAGACTCAACAAACCGTCATCGACTTTGCAAATGAAGCTCAACGTCAACACAATGCAAATATCTTGACAATAAGAAGTGACAATGGCACCGAGTTCAAGAACTACACCTTGGATGAGTTTCTTAGTGATGAAGGGATCAAGCATCAATATTCTGCACCATATACCCCTCAACAAAATGGTGTTGTAGAGAGGAAGAACCGGACGTTGATGGATGCGGCAAGGACCATGATGGCAGAGTTCAAGTCTCCATACAACTTCTGGGCCGAAGCCATCAACACAGCTTGTCATGCATCCAATCGGCTCTATCCCCGCAAAGGCTTGAACAAGACTCCGTATGAGATACTCACCGGGAACAAGCCCAATCTCAAGTACTTCCGGGTGTTCGGGTGTAAGTGTTTCATTCTCAAGAAAGGTGTTCATTTGTCTAAATTTGAAGCTAGAGCTCATGAGGGCATATTTGTTGGTTATGCTACAAACTCTCATGCTTACCGTGTTCTCAACAAGTCCTACGGACTCATTGAGGAGACGTGTAACGTAGAGTTTGATGAAAATAACGGCTCCCAAGTGGAGCAAAGTGGTACTTGTGATATAGGTGATGAAATTCCTCCCCAAGCCATAAGAAGAATGGGTATTGGTCATATCCTACCCATTGAGGAACCCCTTGTGGCCGAAGGAGAAGGACAATACTCCACTCAAGTGGAGCCATCACCTCCCCAAGACCCACACGCTTCCGAAGAACAAAGCGAAGGCCCTCACCTTTATGAACAAGACCAAGGGCAAGATCAACCTGAAGATGGAGGTGAACCTTTAAATGCTGCCCAAGGTCAAGTTCTCCCCCTCGAGCAAGTTCAAGATCATGAGCAAGCTCAAGACGGCGCTCAACATGATCAAGTTAACCTTCCTCCTTCCACACCCGAGGAAGAATTAGAGCGTCGTGCCGCGAAGATTGCTTCCAAACTCACCACCCAAGGCCATCTCATGGAAAACGTGGTTGGAAGTCTAAGAAAGGGGGTAAGCACTCGTAGACAATTAGCTAACTATTGTGAACATCATGCGTTTGTCTCTTGTGTTGAACCCCAAAAGGTCTATGAGGCGCTCGAAGACTCGGATTGGCTCAATCACATGCATGAAGAACTAAACAACTTCGAGTACAACAAGGTGTGGAGATTGGTGCCAAGACCTTCAGGGAACCACAACGTCATTGGAACAAAGTGGATCTTCAAGAACAAGCAAGATGCTCATGGGAACATCATTCGCAACAAGGCAAGATTGGTAGCACAAGGCTACTCCCAAGTCGAGGGCATCGACTACGGTGAAACCTTTGCTCCCGTTGCTCGTCTTGAATCCATTCTTTTGTTGATTGCTTATGCTTCCCATCACAACTTTAAGTTGCAACAAATGGATGTGAAAAGTGCTTTTCTTAATGGTCCCATTAATGAGTTGGTTTATGTCAAGCAACCCCCCGGGTTCGAGGACCCCTACTTCCCGGATCATGTGTATCAACTCGATAAGGCACTCTATGGCCTTAAACAAGCCCCACGTGCGTGGTATGACCACCTTACCGAGTTGCTACAAGATCGTGGATTTGAAGTAGGACAAATCGATCCCACTCTTTTTACTAAGAAGGTCAAAGGGGAGTTGTTTGTATGCCAACTATATGTTGATGATATTATCTTTGGTTCTCCTAACAAAGCTTTCAATGAGGAATTTGCCGCTCTCATGACCTCCAAGTTCAAGATGTCTTCGATGGGAGAGTTGAAGTTCTTCCTTGGTTTGATATCAAACAAAGAAGAGAAGGTACCTTCATCAACCAAGCCAAATACACTCAAGACATGCTCAAGAGATTCAAGTTAAGTGATGTCAAGCCTGCTTCTACTCCAATGCCCACCAAGTGCCAACTTGACATTGATCCCAATGGTAAAGCTGTGGATCAAAAGGTATATCACTCCATGATTGGCTCCCTGCTTTACCTTTGTGCATCTAGACCAGATATCATGTTGAGTGTGGGGATGTGTGCACGGTTTCAAGCTGCATCGAAGGAAAGTCACTATGTGGCGGTCAAGCGAATCTTTCGATATTTGGCTCATACCCCAAACTTTGGCTTATGGTACCCAAGAGGGGCAAACTTCAAGCTTGAAGGGTTTACGGATTCCGATTGGGCGGGAGACAAAGTGGATAGGAAGTCCACTTCTGGAGGGTGCCAGTTTCTTGGGTGCTCTTTGGTGAGTTGGTCTTCCAAAAAGCAAAGTTGTGTGTCTCTCTCGTCCACAGAAGCAGAATATGTGGCGGCCGGTAGTTGTTGTGCACAACTCTTATGGATGAGGCAAACTTTAAAGTAATACTGTGTCATTTGTGACAAAGTGCCTCTTTGGTGTGACAACGAAAGTGCCATCAAGATTTCTCTCAACCCGGTGCAACACTTCAAGACGAAGTACATTGAGATTCGGTATCACTTCATCCGGGATCACATTAGGCGAGGAGAGATCGAGCTCAAGTATGTCAACACTCATGATAACCTTGCAGATATTTTCACGAAGCCCTTGGATGAAGCAAGATTTCGCGAGTTAAGGCATGAGCTAAATATCATTGATTCGAGCAATGTGACTTGAACCCTTGCACACCCCACCCCACTCAACTTGGTATCTTGCTTAGATGTAGGCATGGACATAGGGGGAGTGTTGTTCTCTCAATGAACTTTCCCTCCCCCCATTATGCATAAAACGATCAACTCTTTCACAATAGCCATTTTTGATGGTACTTGTGCTTCAAAGACGAGTTTTGGTCATGGGCCCAAGGATAATTCTTCACGGTGCCATACCAATTGACTCAAACATAGGTGGCTCCGGCCACCGCCCTCTCCTGAGAGAGGCCAGAGCTTGCTCTGTTTCGTGTGGTTGTTTGTGTTTGAGTTGTTTCTGGTCTGTTGTGTGTGTGTGTGTTGCTGCGTCGGTCCTCTTGTTCTTTTAGCTTTTCTTTCCGTTTCTTTTTGAGTGTTAGCCGTTGGTCTAGAAGCAGTGTAGTTGCTGAAGTGGTACTACCGCTGGTGGCGAGCGGTACTACCGCTCTCAGCAGTACTACCGCCCTCCAGAGCGGTACTACCGCTCCCAGCGGTACTACCGCCCTCCAGAGCGGTACTACCGCTGTGAGGCACGGGCTGGGGGTTATATCGGGGGCAGGGGGAGTTTCTTTTCCCTCATACCCATTCGCTCACCCCTTCGCCCTGTTCGTCTCTCTCTTCAGCAACCGGCACCGTGGGAGGGCTCCGGCGGATCTCCCTCTCCGGGGGCGCTCCTCTCCGTTTCCTTCGGTGGAATCGATCCCCACCTTGTCCTCTTGCCATGGATGCCGGTATTGCCCCCATTCCCTGTTTCCTTTTGTCTAGATTTCCAATCTAGCGTTCTAGGGGCAATAGCAGTTGCATCTCTAGATTTTTGTCCAGATCTAGGCTTGAGTAGAATGGAGAATACTTCTAGACTGTTTGGATTAGTGTTCGGTTGGAGTATTTTTGAAGTTGGTAGGACGGTAGTACCGGATCCGACCACGGTAGTAGGAAACTGCTGTTTCCCCGCCTCGAGCGGTACTACCACTCTCCCAGAGCGGTACTACCGCTGAGAGCGGTACTACCGCTCTCTCCAGAGCGGTACTACCGCTTGGAGCGGTACTACCGCTCAAGGGTCACGGTACTACCGCCCTCTACCCGGCTCCATCATCCTCCCACCTCTCAGTGATCTTTTTGTTCATGTTTGTGGCTTACGCTCGTTCTTTCTGGGTGTTTTGCGTGTTTGTGTGTGTGGTTCCAGGTGATGAGGTTCCTGAGCATCAGGCTCGTCGTGTCAACCCCGGCCGCGCCTCGTCCAAGCGCTACCGCACCACTGAGCCCACTGAGCCTGCCGGAGGATCTTCTAGTGCTCCACCTCCTCCCCAACTGCAGAAGAAGCCTGGGGTCAAGCCAAAGCCAAGCAAAACCGTGCCAGAAATGCCGCCCAAGGAGTTCTGGGCAAGGCGCCGTCGCAACCCATATGAGGTCGACCAAGATCCCACTTTGGTCAACCATCCGTTCTGGAACAGGTTCCAGTTTGCCATCTACTTTGATGTTCTCAAAGCCAAGAAGAATCTCTATGTTAACGTGCACTCCATCGACACCGAGCATATGGAGAACGATCCTGACTACTTTGGTGAAGCTCTTCAGATGTGCACTCAGCTGAACATTCTCGGGATCATGCAATTCAACAAGGACTATGATGCTGACATTGTGGCCCAATTCTATGCCACGGTTCACCTTGGGACCGATGAGGACAGGACTCTGACTTGGATGACAAATGGCAAGTTGCTATCAGTCAAGTGGAAAGCTTTCATGCAGTTGATTGGGGTGGAAGATCTTGGACTTGAGTCTCCTGTCGGCTTTCGCCCCCACCGTCGCGCCAATGCCACTCACAAGCAAGCTCTGTGGCCCTACTGCACTTTGAGGATCAACCATGAGACGAAGGATACCTATGAACTGCCTGCCTATCTGGACATTCTCCACCGTATCTTCAGAGAGACCCTTTTCCCTCGCATCGGGAATCTGGACCAGGTTCACTCTTATATCGTGGACATGCTTCTCTTCTGTCAGCGTGAGAAGGGGCAGAGCACCGGAGAGTCCTTGGATATCTCTCATGTTATGTGGTCTGAGATGGTTTCTGCTATCTTCGAGTGCAAGTGCCCGATTTATGGTCTGTTCATTATGCTGCTCATTGAGAAGGCTTGGGATCGTATCTATCCCAAGGTGGTGCTGGAAATTGGAGAGTTGGTTTCTCACGATGTCAAGCGTCTGAGGAAGAAGGATAACTGGGGCACTCAGGCCCCTAGGACTGGAGTTCCTTCATCTGCTGCTGCCATGGAAACTGAGGAGGAGTTTGGGGCTGAGGCTGAGGATGAAGATGATGACTAAGTGCCTTCTGAGGCAGAGCCCTCTTGGGCCAAGAAGCTCAAGATCAAGGTGAAGAAGCTGTTTTGCATGGAGTCTCACGGTCAGTACATGACTCATGTGGCTGAGAAGAAGGCCCGAGGTCGCCACAAGGAGCTCATGCGTCAGATGGGTGCTATTGTGATTAGTGGTTCTGAGGATCAGCTTACCGAGGAGGAGGAGTGGATTCAGCAGCACTGCCCTTGGACTGATTCTGATGCTGAGCACTTCCCGGCTGACGGTGGTAACGCAGATGATCCCTCTGAGATCTGATGGGTGTCCATCGTTTGTCTTCACCTAGAGCCGTAGTAGCACTCCCTCTCCTTTTTTGGTGTCTCGATGCCAAAGGGGGAGAGAGTTTAGGGATTTGCGTTTTGTGTCTTCCGTCGTTTGTGTTTGTGCTTTCGCTTGTTGCTTTATTTGGTTTGTGTCAGTGAGACCTAAGTTCTGGCTCTGTCAGTAAGACCTAAGATCGAGTCATATGGTGTGAGACATATGCTACCTTATCTTTCCGTATCATTATCTATGTCTATCTAGCTTATGAGTTCCATGCTTATCCTGTTATATTTATGTTGCTCTCATATCTTTCTTAGGTAGTTGGTCTCTAAAATGTAGGGGGAGCATTGCTCCTGGCATCTGTGCCGTGCAGTCCAAAGCACTTTTCTAGGTAGCACACATCCAGGGGAGCCCTTCGACATTTTAGGACGGTTGTGCTTTTGCGTTTATCCTATATCTAGCATATTGTGCAAATCCCGTATTGTCATCAATCCACCAAAAAGGGGGAGATTGTAAGGGCATATTTATTCCCAATATGTTTTGGTGATTGATGACAATGCTTGTGCGGACTAATCGTGTGCGTTTAGTTCTTTCAGAGATTCATCCATTGGCACGAGACGATTTTCACCCCTCGTTGTTGTAAGTCAAGACGGTGTAGCTCCTTCGTTTCGTTGTTGGTGGACTAGTTTCGTAGGAGTCACCGTACTATCAAGAGGGGATCCGTTTAGGTAAGACTTGGGTGGAATCACACGTACACATCCTTATCACACCCGTCGTCTTTCCTTCCGCATCGCTGGAGCTGCTGTTTTCCCCTTACTATGCTCTGCTCCGCCCTAGCGGTAGTACCGCCGAAACTCCACAGCGGTTGTACCGCTCTCAGAGCAGTAGTACCGCTCCGAGCGGTAGTACCGCTCTCAGAGCAGTAGTATCGCTTGGGTTTTTTGGCCGTAGTACCGCTGTGCGTCTGGGCTACTTCGCCTCGATTCTCGAACGAATTTCTCGTGTTGGGTTTTGCGGCACTAAGGGAGGTAGTAGGGGCGGTAGTACCGCTCTAAGCGGTAGTACCGCCCTTCCCTAACGGTAGTACCGCTCTGGTGTTAGGGCCCTGAGCAGCGCGGCAGTACCGGTGGGTAGTAGTGGTAGTACCGCCCGGAGCGGTAGTACCGCTCTTCCCTGGCGGTAGTACCGCCCTGGGGT
Source organism: Triticum aestivum (assembly GCF_018294505.1). Lineage (NCBI taxonomy): Eukaryota > Viridiplantae > Streptophyta > Magnoliopsida > Poales > Poaceae > Triticum > Triticum aestivum. The sequence goes on from NC_057810.1 coordinate 517,197,831, forward strand.
CAGGGCCCCAGGCAGAGCGGCAGTACCGCTGGGTCGAGCGGTAGTATCGCCCTTCCCTAGCGGTAGTACCGCTCTGTGCGGGGCTGGTGAGTGGGATAACGGTTGGATTGTTCTTCTCACTATATAAAGGGGTCTTCTTCCCCAAAGTTGACCTACCTCTTTCCCCCAAAGCTCCATTGTTGCTCCAAGCTCCATTTTTGCCCGATCTCTCTCCCTAGCCAATCAAACTTGTTGATTTGCTCGGGATTGGTTGAGAAGGCCCAGATCTACACTTCCACCAAGAGAAATTTGATTCCCCCCACTTATCCCTAGCGGATCTTGTTACTCTTGGGTGTTGATCACCCTAAACGGTTGAGGTCACCTCGAAGCCATACTCCATTGTGGTGAAGCTTCGTGGTGTTGTTGGAAGCCTCCAAGTGTTGTGGAGATTGCCCCAATCTTGTTTGTAAAGGTCCAGTTGCCGCCTTCAAGGGCTCCAATAGTGGAATCACGGCATCTTGCATTGTGTGAGGGCGTGAGGAAATTACGGTGGCCCTAGTGGCTTCTTGGGGAGCATTGTGCCTCCACACCGCTCTAACGGAGACGTACTTCCCTTTAAAAGGAAGGAACTTCGGTAACACATCCTCGTCTCCACCGGCTCCACTCTTGGTTATCTTGTCCCTTTACTTTTGCAAGCTTACTTGAGTTATATCGATTGCTTGCTTGTGTGCTTATTGTCTTTGCATCATATAGGTTTCCACGTAGTTGCACATCTAGACAACCTATTTCATTGCAAGTTTTAATTTGTTAGAAAAGTCTAAAAATTGTTAGTTGCCTATTCACCCCCCCTCTAGTCAACTATATCGATCCTTTCAGCGTGGTTCTGCGCTGCTTGGTGCTTGTTGTGACGGGGCCGGAATCTTGGATTTTCAAATCTGACGGCAATGACAATTTTGTTTTGCTGCTTGGTTCTGCCGCCATGGACAAGAACGGTAAGCATGAGGATGGTGCGAGACTGTTGGAGCGTCCCCATTTGGGATTTGATGGTGTCGGTGACTATCCTCCCCTGATTTTCGTTGCAAAGTGCGACGGCGACCTTCGTTGTTCGGAGTTTGTTGGCGGCGAGTGGCTCTTGTCGCGGCTTGACTGTCTACTTGTGCGGGCATGGTTTTCACTTGCGTGGCACCTCACGTCAAGACCGTGCTATGCATGTAGTTACTTGGGTCGGGGAAAGTGGTGGCGACATCACAACTGATGTCAACTGATGATTGGTGCGAGTATGGTTGTTGTTGTAGATTGTTGATCATTATTTTGATCGCTTTGGAGTTTTTTGTTTTGCAGCACCGAGGCATAGCTTCGGTCATGCTTAACTTTGCAATTTGCCTGTGTGATTTTTCTGTGTGTTGATGTTGACTGTGTGCATCCTAACTATGCAGAGGCCGGATGTGTACTCACTATGTTTGTATCACTTGATGCTTCGTTTTGAGCTAATAAAATCCACCCTTTGTCGAACTTTTTTGTAAAATATAATCGTGTTGTCTCACACTCTCACGGGCTGCTAGAATACCCTGTGGATTCCTTTCCTGTCACGGCTGCAATTTCTACCCGGAACAACCAGTGGCAAGTCGCGATTCATTACACTCTAGATGCGCGTTACTTTACCCACAGCCGCCCATAATCGTGTGTCAAGGGTTACAAGTCTCATTCACACTCCCATGGTCACAAAGCTTTTTCACCCATCCCATCTGTCATGCCTCACCCGCACCATATAAGTGTAATGACAATAGTAGAGGTCCTCCATGACAGTTGCCCCCTAGAGTACAGGTCACGCCCCAACAACCATTACTTGTACACACGTTCCAGGGAGATAAGACACTAGGATGGCATTACTTCAGCTCAGCCCCGCCCATATAGGGTCATGTGGTCAACGCGCTTGCTACGGAGCTTGAGCACAAGTTGGGATTTTGTTAATTGAATCCCGATGATGGTATCTTTTTTTTTTGAGGGTATCCCAATGATGGTATCGACGTGTAGTGGAACCCGCCTTCCATGGCTTGACAGCCTCCAACCAGGTTATCTACTAGGCGTTTTACCATGGCTTGACAACCTTCCATGGCTCTACTATGTGTTTAAATGGACCAACATCACAAACTTTTTGCACGCTATCTACCGGGCATCTAGATGGATCCGTACGTGGTCATTACTATCCCGCGGAAGTGAGGGAGCTTATGGCCTTTGGTGTAACCCAATGGGAAGCATGGGCTACATACAACCGGTTTGGATGACGGTCCAATAATAGGATAGGTGTTTAGGCATGGTGTCATATTTTTGCCGGTTGGCTATTTGTCTGCTTTTTTATCACGTTTACATGCTTGAGATGTTATCCGTACTTTGATACATTATTCTTTTAATAAATGGCTATGTGCATTGACTTGATGTAGAGGCCGGGATAATTCACTTTTTTGAAAAAAGCCTCCAACCAGATTTCAACTACTAACCATAATAGAGATAATGGAAAGCGATCATTGGATCATTGAAGGTTCATTCAGTTTAAAAAATATATCTTTCTTTGATGCAAGTAATAACACAATAATAGATTACAAGTACTTTGGTAGAAATAATCAAGCAGAGATGGACAAAGAACTGGACTTGCCGAGCTTCAGTTCCTGAAAAACTCACAAGTCTGATAGAGACCAAAGTCAGAGATGTTGATAACATGCTCATGACAGAAAGTAGTTGCATTTTGATGCATTACTGAATCGGCGGTAGCTATCCATGCTTAACTATTTCTTATTTACTTCACAAATGTTCATTTTCAGGTCATGCACAGATTGTAGTTCATATGGTTCAGCAGAATGATAACTTAAATTGAGTTTTAATTTTTCTTTGTTTTCTCTGAAGATTATTGAATAAAGGAATCATATAAGTTGTTCTATTTGTCTAGCTAAATCAGTTGTAACATTCTGGTTATGAGAGAAAGAGGCAAAGTCTAACTAGTACGTTCAACTTAGTTCTTAATATACCAACTAAAGATCTGCTACATTCGTGATTCTTGGGTCAAGTCTTTTTTTTTTGCGAAAAAATTTCCAATCTATTCATCGTCAATTATGGCAGTACAACGAATACCAGAAATAATAAAAATTACATCCAGATCCATAGACCACCTAACGACGACTACCAGCACTGAAGCGAGCCGAAGGCGCGCCGCCGTCATTGCCCCTCCATCGCCGGAGTCGGGCACAACTTGTTGTAGTAGACAGTCGGGAAGTCGTCGTGCTAAGGCCCCGTAGGATCAGCGCACCAGAACAGCAACCGCCGCAGATGAAGAATAACGTAGATCAGAAAGATCCAATCCGAAGACATGCGAACGTAGACGAACAACGACGAGATCCGAGCAAATCCACCAAAGATAAATCCGCCGGAGACACACCTCCACACGCCCACCAACGGTGCTAGACGCGCCGCCGGAACGGGGACTAGGCGGGGAGACCTTTATTCCATCTTCAGGAAGCCGCCGCCGTCTCGTCTTTCTGAACAGGACACAAACCCTAGCAAAACTGAAATAAACGACTAAAAACGGAGCCCTCCCGCCGGCCCTTGCCGAGATCCACCGCGTCCCCATGGCCCTAGGGCCACCGGAGAGGAGGTGGACCTGCGGCAGCGGCGGCGGTAGGCAGAAACCCTAACTTTTTTATGGAGGAAGGAGGACCGTGGAGCCCTGGGGCAAAGGTCAAACTGATGTGCCTCCCCCGATTCTTGGGTCAAGTATACAGGAACTAATTCTGGACCAGCCTAAAATGGTCACAAGACGATCATTTTATTTTGTTTTTCATAAAATTGTCTCATGTAAACTCTCGCAAACCTAACTTAGTTTTTTTTTTTGCGAATCCCAAACCTAACTTAGTTGAAGTCTTAATCATGTGTAGCTTACACGCTAAACAGAGTGGAATGATCCAATATCAGATCAGGTTTCAAGGACTTTAGGATTATTTTTTTCAATTTTTTCAGATTTTACTACACTTCGATATATGCTACAGAAACATAGGTGCCTCTCTGAATATAATGGTTCAGTGCAAATCTGAACTGTGTACAGCTATTTTATTTGACAACGGCTCCTCTACATGGCTATTCCGTGGTCCTACAATATCTCGACTGCATTTATCTCCTCATTTCTAGAAGCGTACAACGAGACACTCACAAACAGAGCAGCAGACAAGTTCCAAGTTTCAGGAGAGGTGCACACATGTCCGAATGTACAAGTGGTTTTGTATTTCTAACAATTTGGTATAGTCAAATAACCAGAACTGCGCGTGTGCTGCCACAACACACATACTTTGTGAAAAATGTTCAAGTGCATCTCTAAACTGATATTATGGTTCAGTTTTAGCTTCTACCTACACTCCTGAATGAAACCAGCAGGCGAGCATGTCCTTTGTATACAAAGCAACACCACAACAACCTAATTTGTCAAGAGCAAGAGCCTAATATATTGTCAGGGATATATACTTCAGATTGTGCAGTCAGCAACCAGAAATAAATTTTCCTACAGCTCTGTATATTTTGTTAGCCCGAGCTACGAGTAGCTAGCTCTCACTTGTACTCTAACAGAGGAAGCCTAGCTAACCAGCGGCTGCACACAAGCTGCTCTCACTGACGAACCGATGAACTCGCACACACACACACACATGTACTAGGAGTGGAGCTAACGTGCTACTAGTGAAGATGAAAGTGGCTCGTTGCCTTGTCTTGGTGTTGGATGGAGTGAGATGTTACAAAGGAGCACATGTCCTTGTATAGGTTACAGACCAGCCCTGGTCAAGCTAAGTCAAGCCAAGTAAACTCCTAGGGAGCTACTAGGAAACTAGCACGTACTACTACACTGCATCTACAACTAAAGAGACTTCCGGTCAACTTCCTTGCACTAGCTAACGAAATTACTATGTTACTTTCAGTTCCATGCAATTACTTAGAGACATGCGGTGAAGCCCACAATCTCGCCCCTCAACTCTGTCGAACGGGTTGGATGTTGACAATCCAGACCTTGTCGCGCAGCTCTTGGAACCGGACGCGGTCAAGAGCCTTTGTTAGGATGTCCGCCTTGTCTCATCAGTCCTGATGAACTCCACGACCACCGTGCCCTTCTCGACGCACCCACATATGAAGTGATAGTCGAGATCGATGTGCTTGCTGCGATCGTGAAGCACTAGGTTCTTGAAGAGGGAGATTGGCGATTTGTTATCGACGAAGATAAGCACGCGCGCGCGGGGGGGGGGGGGGGTATCTTGTTCAGCATCTCGCCGAGAAGGCAGGCTAGCTAGATTCTCTGAAATGCCGGTGTAGCTGCCGCAGTGTATTCGGCCTCATACGAAGAAGCGGCGAACCTTTTGCCTCACTATAGGTGCTAAATTCGGCATATCTCGAGGTAAGGGTCGTATGCTAGGTGTCTTGGACCAATGGTAACATGTACACGGGATTTTATCCAGGTTCGGGCTCTCTCGAAGAGATAATACCCTACGTCCTGCTTTTGATTGTATTCATATGAGGGATGGTACATAGTACAAGTATCTATCACGAGATTGTTGTGTATGATTCTAAGATGACTTATTGACTAGCCCGACCTCTGTTTATATAATGTACCAGAGGCCTAGGATTTAGAAGAGTCCTCGTCTTATGCGCCAAGTCTTGGAGAGTCTTCCTTGTATGCTTCATGGGCTGCCCGAAGTGGCCCATGAATGAACCACCATGGGGGTCCTCGACTCGATCCACCTGGCCGGGAAACGACATGATGAGTACCCCATAGTTCAGGACACCATCAGTACCCCTTCTACCGGTCTTCAAATTGGGGACGCTCTCGGTTCTTCCGAATTGTTCTTCATCTTTGGCCGTCGGTCTTGAAAGTTAGTTCAACAAATATTCCCATCTTGGATCTTGAGGATCGCTGAGGTGAATCTGAAGAGTTCACATGTCGAGCATCCGAGGAGTTCACACGTCGGGTATCCGAGGGCCCCCTTTTAAGCTTTTGGCCTTTATCAATGCATTGTTATTTTTATGCCACATCTCCGGTTTGAAAATGTTCCCATGCGATAGTGTCCTCTTGCATCCGAGCTCCAACTCCGGACTGCATGCGAGGTGTCTTTTTGTAGCCAAGCTCCAACACCGTTCGGCATCCGAGGTGTTACCTTGGTCTTGAAAAAGTTGAAAGGGTTCAGCCGAGCTTAATGCCGGAAAGTCCTCTAGGGAGCCGGCCACTCACATCCGAACTCTATGTCGGAGTGCTTCTGAGGTGGTGCAATTTATTATCTGTCGAGATGTATAGCCAGTAGCCCTTAAGGTGTGTGCCGTCTCAAAGCTCTGATATGCACTTGAAGGACAGAATAAACCATTGGTCCCAGTAGCTCCTGATACTCAGGGTGATTCGCAAAATTGGCCCGAGGATCAAGTCCTTGCTCGGTAGCATACTTTTTGGAACGGAAACGCGCTGCGCAATAGCTTCTGAGACTCGGGTTGGGTACGGACGACCAACCTGAGGATCGTAATCTCCTCAGAAACTATCTTGCACTTTTAATTTCTACATTGAATTGTCAATGCAGTAGCCCCCGAGCCACTAGTCAGGTGGTAAGACCAGATCAAGGGATCGATGTGCCCCTTTAATGACTTTCAATTGAGAAGCGGGAAGCCCAGTAGCCCCCGAGCCTTAATCCGGGCACGGATGGCCGAATTAAGGATCGATATCCGTTTGACAAAAATTTCTGTTACCTTTGAGATAGTCTTCTTGGCAAAATAATAAAGATCTCTTAAAGGAGTTGAAGCTAGCGAAAGCCAAGCTTGCCAAGGTTGGCCCCAAGGGGCTTAATAGAAAGGAAAGGAAAGCCAACGACAATTATGAGAGCATTATGTCAGCAGCTTGGTTGTCTCAGCAAGACTGTGCCCTTAACTCTTTAGTAGACTGGCTGTAGTAAATCGACTTTAATCACAATTATGTGTAATGATTTTATGTATCCAAGTAATTTATATCGTTAATATTCGGATCCGCATTGTACAAACTTTTTTGACGGATCATCGGCTTCAACCTCCTCGGCTAGTAAGCCGAGGAGTGTTTTCCTACTTTATAAAGCCTTTATGAGGGCAAAGATTTATGGAAAACAAGGCAATCCGGACATACAGTTTTATAAACAAAGGTACGCGGAGGAAATATGTTATATTACTATTTAACATAAGAAACATCTTCTAGGAAAAATAAATCATTTATAAGTTCCTTTTCCTAGGCTATCATGTTGACCATGATCATGAAACCCCACCTCCGATCAATGTGGGAGTAAAAATATTGAGGATTTAGTTTGGGAAAGTTCCTGAACTCTATGGTTTTTAATGAACCTAAATTTTCACTTCCGTCATTGTTGACTAATTATATTCTTAAGACATCTAGCTTTTGGCTTCAACCGTCTAAGGTACAAACCCGGATGACCCTATAGTAACAATCACATAGGTGCTCCCCTTACCCCCTAGCCGAACAATCGGTAACGTAAGGGGTAGGCACGAGAGCCAGGCAACCTAGCTTGGCCAAAATCTTAAGTCAAATTGATGCATAATTATTACTTTATAACGATGATTACGGAAGGCAGCGGTTGTATATGAATACAAATGCTGAGGATATGTTGTGATAGTTAGCTTTTAAGCTGTACTTTGCAGCTTTATGCTACATGTTTATTTTGACTTGTTGCGACCATTTATCATTTGGAAGTGGCCCATCGTCAGCTTCCACCCCTTTGTAGATGCTATGCAGGGTGTTTCCGCAGTAACAAGACAACACTTAGCCGATGTCTCGGTGCGTGGAGGCGGTTTTGTTAGCAGAAATGAGGCAATCAAATATGCAAGCTTTATAACTTTCACTTAGTCATAGGAGCTTAAAATTGGGAGGCCAGTTACTAGCTCCCGGTTAGTGTTCGGCGTCAACCAAGGTCAAGCCATTAACACTTCGGCCAATTTTATGAAAGGCCCATCAATTAACTCGGGGTAACCTCTATCGATCTATACTTGACATAGTCATCGGATCGCTGACCAGTTTACGCTCATTGTGACAGTCAGTTTTTGGCTTTCTCCACTCAGGTTCTTGGCCATTTAAACCAAAAGTACAATTGTAGTGATTCTCCCTTTACCCTTAGCCGAACAATCGGGAACGTAAGAAGTAAGCATAGGAGCCGGTTAACCCATCTATTGACCGAAGACAAAATTTGAAACTGATGCATGTAAAGCAATATCCGAGAACATTTTTCCAAGGACTCCATGGAGTACCTTGGCTTTGGGTGGGTTCGCCTCTAGTTGCTGCCCCCCATTAATATTGCCGATGCTTTAAAGGCGTTTGGTATTGCACTGCGAGAGTTATGCTCGAAAAAACAAAAAAACTTACATAAAAACTTTACGTCTAAATTAACTAGTCAAGTTTTTTGGTGCCAATCCGAAATTGGTCTTAGAATTTATTTGAATTGTGTCATGCTTTTAACATGATACATCCAATCTCTAGAGTTCAAGTGTGTCAGCCTTCGGCTTCAATCCCCCTTCCCGAAGGCGGAGTGTTTCTCAGAAGCCAGTTTAGCAAACTAGACTCGAGCGGCTTTAGAGAGAAACCAGGCCATCCGGCTATTGACCATACACTCAAGTCAAGAAAGGAGTGGTAACATGGACACGGGATTTTACCCAGGTTCGGGCACCCTCGAAGAGATAATACCCTACATTCTGCTTTTGATTGTATTCATAATGGAGATAGTACAGAGTACATGTATATACCATGATATTGTTGTGTATAATTCTAAGATGATCTATTGACTAGCCTGGCCTCGGTTTATATAACACACCGGAGGTCTAGGATTTATATGAATCCTCGTCTTGGCGTTGATACGTCTCGAAGGTATCTATAATTTTTTTATTGTTCCATGCTATTGTAATATCAATCTTGATGTTTTATATGCAATTATATATCATTTTTTGGGACTAACCTATTGACCTACTGCCAAGTGCCAGTTGCTGTTATTTACCTATTTTTGGTTTTCTAGGAAATCAGTGACAAACGGAGTGCAAATTCTAGGAAACTTTTTGATGATTTTTTTCTGGACAAGAGAGACCTTAGAAGCTTCGGGAGGAGGCTAGAAGGCAAACTAGAAAATGGCAAGGAAACAGGGCGTGCCCTGATGTCTTGTGGGCCCCACATAGCTCCATCTGACCTAATTCCGCCTCTATAGATTTTCTAAAATCGGGAAAGCAACAAAGAGCCACCAAAAATACTTTTTCTACCGTCGCAAGTTTCTGTTCTTTTGCGATCCCATCTAGAGGCCATTTTCGGTACTCTACATCAACCCATCTACCCTTTCAATGATGTGTGAGTAGTTTACCATAGACCTACGGGTCCATAACTAGTTGCTAGATGGCTTCTTCTCTCTCTCTCTGATCTTCAATACAATGTTCTCCTCGATGCTCTTGGTGATCTATTTGATGTAATATTCTTTTGCGGTGTGTTTGTTGGGATCCGATGAATTGTGGGGTTTATGATCAGATTATTCGTGAATATTGATTGATTCTTCTCTGAATTATTTTATGCATGATTATTATAGCTTTGTATTTCTCTCTGATCTATCCATTTGGTTTGGCCAACTAGATTGATTTATCTTGCAATGGAAGAGGTGCTTTTTAATGGGTTCAATCTTGTGGTTCTCAATCCCAGTGACAGAAGGGGACATGGCACGTATTTATATTGTTGCCATTAAGGGGAAAACAACGGGGTTTATTCATATTGGTTGGATTTACTTTGTCTACATCGTGTCATCCTGCTTCACGCATTAATCCGTTTTTCATAAACTTAATACTCTAGATGGATGCTAGATAGAGGTCGATGGTTGGAGTAATAGTAGTAGATACATGCAGGAGTCGATCTACTTGTCTCGGACGTGACACCTATATACATGCTCATTGCCTTGAATACCGTCATAACTATGCAGTTTTCTATTAGTTGCCCAACAGTAATTTGTTTACGCACCGTATGCTTTTTATTCGAGAGAGAAGCCTCTATGAAAACTATGCCCCCCGGGTCTACCTTTATCATATATTAAATCCAAAAATACCTTACTGCAATTTATTTACCGTTCTTTTATTTTGCTTTTTATTTATCTATCTATCACTATGAGAATTGATCCTTGCAAATAACCACCAAGGGGATTGAGAACCCCCTTGATCGCGTTGGGTGCAAGTATTTGCTCTTTTATGTGTAGGTGTTGTCAACGAGGTCTCGCATGGTTCTCCTACTGGATTGATAACCTTGTTTCATAACTGAGGGAAATTCTTATCTCTACTGTACTGCATCATGCTCTTCTCTTCCAGGAATCCCTGTCGGCATTTTGGATACGGGGGTACCCAAACTTGCCTGCCTGCGGCCCACTGCATGGCTCCATCAACGTCCTGGTCGGCCCAGCTTCAGCTGACGTGAGCCATGAAGACCAAGGCTAGGCGGGTGCCAGTGGGCGCAGAATACTAGTTTCCTCTTTGGTGCAAAGGAGGCAAGAAGCAGGCGCGGAGTCCCGAGGAATCAGCCAAAGGCTTCCATTCTGGTGCAACAAGACCAAGACCGCCAGGATGGCGGGACGGAGGTCATCGCCGAGTCCACTGCAGCGTCATGACCAGAGGCTTTTCGCAGGCGAAGACCACTTTAGTTAGGATAGGATGTACTTCCTGTCCCCCTTCAAATCCGGCCATTGTGGGATCCCTTCCCACCAAACATTTGGGAATAGGACCAAGGCCACTATAAATAGGACTTAGCCACCACTATAGAAGGGGAGAGATCCGAACGGAGCAAAGCCATTCCTCCCTCACCAGCTCACCCGAGCTCAAGAACACCTCACCTCCTAAGGCTTGTTCATCCACTGTATTAGTTCATCCTCAGCCCCTCGAGGCAATCCACGAAATTGCTGGACTGGAATATTACACCACAAGGTGGCCCGAACCAGGATAAACTGCTGTGTTTCTCTGTCTCTTTGAGCTTGACGCACTAGGCTTAGAGGGTCACGAGTAGGTAGGCTAGGTAGGTTGAGATCTCCACACGCGCCCCAGAGTTCAAACCTATCAAGGGCTTGCGGAACCCGAAATCCGACATTTGGCGCGCTAGGTAGGGGTGTGTTGGATCCTCTCTTCCGACGATCGATCCATCGCTACTCCGACACTTCCATGGCTGACGCACGTCGGGATCGCACTGAGCGCCGGGCTGCGGTTGCCGCCCGTGTCTCTCAGACGGCTCCAGCGGGCGATGGCTGTCCTCGTCACCCTCCGTCACCGGCAGCCAACGCCGCCACGGGCCCTGCCGGCCATGAGCAGCAAGCTTCATCGCTGCACCCCTCGGTGCGCCGCGATGGGCGCACCACCACTCCATCGCTGACCCCGGCCGCTTCATCCTCCCACACGCGTCACGGCCCGGCGAACACGCAAGCTGCTCTGCTCATGGCGTGGGAGCTCCTTCGCTACCGCCCAGTCGACGACTTCTATGAGGAGTGTCTTGAGCGCATCGCCGAGCTCGTCAGCGTCGCCGGAGACTCCACTACGCTGGCCCGCTGCTACGTCTTGAGCTTGCGTTGATTTTCCTCGAATAGGAGAGGGTGATACAGCAGAGTAGCGTAAGTATTTCCCTCAGTTTTTGAGAACCAATGTATCAATCCAGTAGGAGGCTCCTCAAAAGTCCCACGCACCTAAACAAACAAACTGAGAACTCGCAACCAACGCAATAAAGGGGTTGTCAATCCCTTCACGGCCACTTGCGAAAGTGAGATCTAATAAAGATAGTAAGATAAGATAAATATATATTTGGTATTTTATAATATAGATGCAAAAAGTAAAGATGCAAATAAAAGTAGATTGGAAGCAAATATGATAAGAGATAGACCCGGGGGCCATAGGTTTCACTGGTGGCTTCTCTCAAGATAGCATAAGTATTACGGTGGGTGAACAAATTACTATCAAGCAATTGATAGAAAATCGAATAATTATGAGATTATCTAGGCATGATCATGTATATAAGCATCACGTCCTCAACAAGTAGACCGACTCCTGCCTGCATCTACTACTATTACTCCACACATCGACCGCTATCCAGCATGCATCTAGAGTATTAAGTTCGTAAGAACAGAGTAACGCATTAAGAAAGATGACATGATGTAGAGGGATAAACTCAAGCAATATGATATAAACCCCATCTTGTTATCCTCGATGGCAACAATACAATACATGCCTTGCAACCCTTTCTGTCACTGGGTAAGGACACCGCAAGATCGAACCCAAAGCTAAGCACTTCTCCCATGGCAAGAAAGATCAATCTAGTAGGCCAAACCAAACTGATAATTCGAAGAGACTTGCAAAGATAACTCAATCACACATAAAAGAATTAAGAGAAGATTCAAATATTATTCATAGATGAACTTGATCATAAACCCACAATTCATCGGATCTCGACAAACACACCGCAAAAAGAGTTTACATCGAATAGATCTCCACAAGAGAGGGGGAGAACATTGTATTGAGATCCAAAAAGAGAGAAGAAGCCATCTAGCTAATAACTATGGACCCGTAGGTCTGTGGTAAACTACTCACAACTCATCGGAGGGGCAAGGATGTCGATGTAGAAGCCCTCCGTGGTCGATTCCCCCTCCGGCAGAACACCGGCGAAGGCTCCAAGATGGGATCTCACGGATACAGAAGGTTACGGTGGTGGAAATTGTGTTTCGTCTGCCCCTGGATGTTTTCGGGGTACGTAGGCTTATATAGGATGAAGAAGTACGTCGGTGGCCGCCCGAGGGGCCCATGAGACAGGGGGTGCGCCCTATGGGGGGGGGGGGGGCGCCCTCCTATCTCGTGGAGGCCTCGGCTGCTTCTTGACTTGCACTCCAAGTCCTCTGGATCACGTTCATTCCAAAAATCACGCTCCTGAAGGTTTCATTCCCTTTGGACTCCGTTTGATATTCCTTTTCTTCGAAATACTGAAATAGGCAAAAAAACATCAATATGGGCTGGGCCTCCGGTTAGTAGGTTAGTCCCAAAAATGATATAAATGTGTAAAATAAAGCCCATAATCATCCAAAAGGGGTAATATAATAGCATGGAACAATCAAAAATTATAGATACGTTGGAGACGTATCAAGCATCCCCAAGCTTAATTCCTACTCGTCCTCGAGTAGGTAAATGATAAAAAAGAAATTTTTGATGTGGAATGCTACCTAGCATAATTCTCAATGTAATTTTCTTTATTGTGGCATGAATGTTCAGATCCAAATGATACAAAATAAAAGTTCATATTAACATGAAAAAATGGTGAAACTTCAATCATACTAATCAAAGTAATCATGTCTTCTCAAAATAACATGGCCAAAGAAAGTTATCCCTACAAAATCATATAGCCTGGCTGTTGCTCTATCTTCATCACACAAAGTATTTAATCATGCACAACCTCGATGACAAGCCAAGCAATTGTTTCATACTTTAATAATCTCAAACTTTTTCAACTTTCAAGCAATACATGAGCGTGAGCCATGGACATAGCACTATATGTGGAATAGAATGGTGGTTGTGGAGAAGACAAAAAGGAGAAGATAGTCTCACATCAACTAGGTGTATCAACGGGCTATGGAGATGCCCATTAATAGATATCAATGTGAGTGAGTAGGGATTTCCATGCAACGGATGCACTAGGGCTATAAATATATGAAAGCTCAACAAAAGAAACTAAGTGGGTGTGCATCCAACTTGCTTGCTCACGAAGACCTAGGGCACCTTGAGGAAGCCCATCATTGGAATATACAAGCCAAGTTCTATAATGAAAAATTCCCACTAGTATATGAAAGTGACAACATATGAGACTCTCTATCATGAAGATCATAGTGCTATTTTTGAAGCACAAGTGTGGAAAAAGAGATAGTAGCATTGTCCCTTCTCTCTTTTTCTCTCATTTTTTATTTTTCTCTTTTTTTCTCTTTTTTTTCTTTGGCCTTTTTTGGCCTTTCTTTTTCTTTTTCTTTTTTTTCTTTTTGTAAAATCCGAAGTCTCATCCCGACTTGTGGGGGAATCATAGTCTTCATCATCCTTTCCTCACTAGGACAATGCTCTAATAATGAAGATCATCACACTTTTATGGATTTACAACTCAAAACTAAAACAAGATATGACTCTATATGAATGCCTCCGGTGGTGTACCGGAATATGCAATGAGTCAAGAGCGACATGTATGAAAATTATGAAGGTGGCCTTGCCACAAATACAATGTCAACTACATGATCATGCAAAGAGCAATATGACAAAAGTAATGCGTGTCATATGAACGAAACGGTGGAAAGTTGCATGGCAATATATCTCGGAATGGCTATGGAAATGCCATAATAGGTAGGTACGGTGGCTGTTTTGAGGAAGGTAAATGGTGGGTGTATGGTACCGGCGAAAGTTGAGCGGCACAAGAAAGGCTAGCAATGATGGAAGGGTGAAAGGGTGCGTATAATCCATGGACTCAACATTAGTCAAAAGAACTCATGTACTTGTTGCAAAAATTTAGAAGTCATCAAAAACCAAAGCACTACGCGCATTCTCCTAGGGGGATAGATTGGTAGGAAAAGACCATCGCTCGTCCCCGACCGCCACTCATAAGGAAGACAATCAATAAATAAAATTGTGCTACAACTTCATCACAAAGCGGTTCACCATATGTGCATGCTATGGGAATCACAAACTTCAACACAAGCATTCTTTAAATCCACAATCACCCAACTAGCATGACTTTAATATCACTACCTCCATGTCTCAAAACAATTATCAAGCATCAAATTGATCATAGCATCAAATTCACTTTCTATGATAGTTTTTATTATACCCAACTTGGATGCTCATCATTCTTGGACCAACTTTAAAACCATAGCAAATACCATGCTGTTCTAAGAGACTCTCAAAAAGATATGAGTGAAGCATGAGAGACTAGTAATTTCTTCAAAATTAAGACACCACCGTGCTCTAAAAAATATAAGTGAAGCACTAGAGAAAAAACTATCAAGCTCAAAAGATATAAGTGAAGCACATAGAGTATTCTAGCAAATTCTAATCAAATAGGCTTCCCCCAAAAGGTGTGTACAGCAAGGATGATTGTGGTAAACTAAAAAGCAAAGACTAATATAATACATGACTCTCCAAGCAAAACACATATCATGTGGCGAATAAAAATATAGCTCCAAGTAAAGTTACCAATGAACGAAGACGAAAGAGGGGATGCCTTCCCGGGGCATCCCCAAGCTTAGGCTTTTGGCTATCCTTGAATATCTTGGGGTACCTTGGGCATCCCCAATCTTAGGCTCTTGCCACCCTTTATTCCATAGTCCATAAAAGCTTTACCCAAAACTTGAAAACTTCACAACACAAAACTCAACAGGAAATCTTATAAGCTCCGTTAGTGAAAGAAAACAAAACCACCACATAAGGTATTGTAATGAACTCATTATTTATTTATTTTGGTGTTAAACCTACTGTATTCCAACTTCTCTATGGTTTATAAACTATTTTATTGGCCATAGATGCATTGAAATAAACAACCACACGAAAAACAAAATCTGTCAAAAACAGAACAATCTGTAGCAATCTGTAACTAAAGCAAACTTATAGAACTCTAAAAATCCTACCAAAATAGGAAGTCCTGGACAATTTATTTATTGATCAGAATCAAAAAGAATCAACGGAAAAGCACGTTCCTGTGATTTAACAAAATTATATTTGTGCGCGCAAAGTTTCTGTTTTTCAGCAGAATCAAATCAACTATCATCATAGGTTATCCTATAGGTTCTACTTGGCACAAACACTAATTAAAAGATAAAAACACATCTAAACAGAAGGTAGATGCAAGAATTATTACTAAACAGGAGCAAAAAAAACATAAAGAAAATTGGGTTGCCTCCCAACTAGCGCTATCGTTTAACGCCCCTAGCTAGGCATAAAAGCAAAGATAGATCTAACGAGTGCCATCTTTGGCACTAAATTCGTAAGTAGCCCGCATGATAGATTCATAAGGTAATTTGACTTTCTTTCTTGGAAAGTGCTCCATGCCTTTCTTTAATGGAAATTGGAATCTAATATTTCCTTCCTTCATATCAATAATCGCGCCAATCGTTCTAAGGAAAGGTCTACCAAGAATAATAGGGCAAGAAAGATTGCAATCTATATCAAGAACGATAAAAATCTACGGGCACCAAATTTATATTTGAAACAATAAGAACATAATTGATCCTTCCCATTGGCTTTTTAATGGTGGAATCCGCAAGTGGTGCAGCGGCCCCAAGAAGATGCACGTGCGCTTCCACCACTCCCAAGTCAAGACCGTGTGCCGACTATGATGGTGGCGGAGCGCGAGCACCAAGACCAAGCTCCACCTCCTCGACGGGCTCCCATGACCACAGCAGGGTGCCGCACGTTGATAACCCACAAGTATAGGGGATCACAACAGTTTTCGAGGGTAGAGTATTCAACCCAAATTTATTGATTCGACACAAGGGGCGCCAAAGAATATTCTCAAGTATTAGCTGTTGAGTGGTCAATTCAACCACACCTGGATAACTTAATATCTGCAGCAAAGTATTTAGTAGCAAAGTAGTATGGAAGTAATGGTAACAGTAGCAAAAGTAACAGAAGCAGTTTTGTAGTAATTGTAACGGTGGCAACGGTAAAGTAACTAAGCAAAGAACAATATGTGAAAAGCTCGTAGGCACTAGATCAGTGATGGCTAATTATGTCGGATGCGATTCCTCATGTAAAAGTTATAACATAGGGTGACATAGAACTAGCTCCAGTTCATCAATGTAATGTAGGCATGTATTCCGAATATAGTCATAGTGCTTATGGAAAAGAACTTGCATGACATCTTTTGTTCTACCCTCCCGTGGCAGCGGGGTCCTATTGGAAACTAAGGGATATTAAGGCCTCCTTTTAATAGAGTACCGGACCAAAGCACTAACACTTAGTGAATACATGAACTCCACAAACTACGGTCATCACCGGTAAGTATCCCGATTATTGTCACTTTGGGGTTAACGGATCATAACACATAATAGGTGACTATAGACTTGCAAGATAGGATCAAGAACTCACATATATTCATGAAAACATAATAGGTTCAGATCTGAAATCATGGCACTCGGGCCCTAGTGACAAGCATTAAGCATAGTAAAGTCATAGCAACATCAATCTCAGAACATAGTAGATACTAGGGATCAAACCCTAACAAAATTAACTCGATTACATGGTAAATCTCATCCAACCCATCACCGTCCAGCAAGCCTACGATGGAATTACTCATGCATGGCGGTGAGCATCATGAAATTGGTAATGGAGGAAGGTTGATGATGATGACAGCGATGGATTGCCCTCTCCCGAGCCCCGAACGGACTCCAGATCAGTCCTCCCGAGAGAGTTTAGGGCTTGGGCGGCGGTGAGGGAGTCCTGGATTAGGGGGTATCCGGACAGCCGGACTGTGTACAATGTCCGGACTATTGAAGCATGAAGATACAAGACTCAAGACTTCGGCCCGTGTCCGGATGGGACTCTCCTTTGCGTGGAAGGCAAGCTTGGCGATCCGGATATTGTGTTTCCTTCCTTGTAACCGACTCCATGTAAACCCTAGCCCTCTCCGGTGTCTATATAAACCGGAGAGGTTGGTCCTTAGAAGGCCGATCACAATTACAATCATACCATCGTAGGCTAGCTCTTAGGGTTTAGCCTCTACGATCTCGTGGTAGATCTACTCTTGTACTACCCATATCTTCAATATTAATCAAGCAGGAAGTAGGGTTTTACCTCCATCGAGAGGGCCCGAACCTGGGTAAACATCTGTGTCCCTTGCTTCTTGTTACCACCAGCCTTGACGCACAGATCGAGACCCCCTACCCGAGATCCGCCGGTTTTGACACCGACATTGGTGCTTTCATTGAGAGTTCCTCTGTGTCGTCGCTGCAGGGCTTGATGGCACCTTCAATCGTCAACAACACGGTCCAGAGGGAAACTTTCCTCCCCGGACAGATCTTCGTGTTCGGCGGCTTTGCCCTGCGGGCCAATTCGCTTGGCCATCTAGAGCAAATCGACAGCTACGCTCCCGGCCATCAGGTCAGGTTCGGAAACTTGAACTACACGGCGGATATTCGCGGAGACTTGATCTTCGACGGATTCGGGCCTGCGCCAGGAGCACCAAACAGTCATGATGACCACGGCTTAGACCTGCTGTCAGACGATGCACGGGATACCACCCCTACACTAGACCCGGATCTAAATCCGGAGCAGGTCGCATTGCCTGAGGACGGAGGGGTGGACCCCGCTCTGCAGGCTGCATATCCATCGACGGTGGAGCCGAACACAGGCCTCACTTCTGAGGAAGCCTGTGACTTCGGACCCCCGGACTCGTATCCAGTTGTAGGTTCCAGTCCGCGCGCTCCCGAGCCCGCCGAACCTGGTTGGGCTCCGGTAATGGAGTTCACCGCTGCAGACATCTTTCAGCACTCGCCCTTTGGCGACATGCTGAACTCATTAAAGTCTCTCTCTTTGTCAGGAGGCTCTGGGCCGAACTATGTCCGGCTTGAGTGGGAAGCAGGCGACGACGGAATTCGTTGCCCACCCACCACCCACTTCATTGCCACGGTCGATGATTTAACTGACGTGCTTGACTTCGACTCCGAAGACATCGACGGTATGGACGACGATGCAAGAGAATTACCAGAGCCACCGCTCACAGGGCGGTGGATGGCACCTCCTCATACGATATATACACGGTGGACACTCCAAAGGAAACCAATGGCGTCGAGGCAACGGAGGATAACCCCTTAGGAGGAAAAGCAAAGCATGGGCGTCTTCGACGCCACTCGAAGCCCCGCCACATCAACACCGGCCCCGGAGATGAAAGCAATCCGGATGGTGCCGAAGAGGAATACAACCTTGATCAGCCTACCTTCAAGCAGGCCGGAACAACCACAATGGGATACCTGGAGAGGGACAACTGCACACCCCCCTTCGAAGACGAGGAAGCCTCGGTAGTGATGAGTTCGGCGTGCCTGAAGATCCAGTGGAACAAGTTCGCTTCAAGCGACGACTCATGGCCACGGCAAGGAGCCTGCAAAGGAAGCAAGAGCAGCTCAAAGCTGACCAATATCTGCTAGTGGACAGGTGGACCAAGATCCTGGCCACCGAAAGGTATAGACTCGACCACCCTAAGAAATGGAATACCCGGCACAACTGGCTACCTCAACCTAAGCAGGAGAACCACATGCACACACCCAGACGTCCACACATCACTACGGTCCAGGACAGTAAGAAGAATACACGAAGAGGCATCCTCAAGCCTCGGCGCAATGGTCATAAACGTCAAGACAGGGAAACTGGTGCCAAGTCCAGCAACTCTTAGTCCGGTAAACGGACAAACAACAGCTCAAGCCTACTCGGCCCAAGCCACACACTCGATCAACCGTGTGAAATTCACGGTACTCCTAGAAGGATGACAAATCATGCCAATTGAGAATGTTGGATCCTCAAAACAAAGCGGCTGGTTGTGCACCGGAAACAAAGGGGAGTCGTCTCGTCTAGAGCCCCCCAGGGCATAAAAGTACGGCCGATCGCCCATGATCACATCAACCATAGCAAGTCAATTGCAGTACCTCTAGACCTAGTAGTCCGGGGGCTCCATAACACATAAAGCCCACACGGGTATGAAGCCACAAATAACATCTTCTAAAAGATGCAAGGCACAAAGGCCAAGTTTTATTGTCCCACCACTCTAACGGTTGTCTTCGAATCACCCAAAAAAAATGCTACGCCAAAGAATAAATCTTCGGCACCTTCCCACCATGTGGTAGTTTACCGTATGCCAACAGGATAAACCACGTTGACTAGATTCCACGTGGTAAATCACTCATGCCAACTATCGGGACACCCACTGAGGAGTCCGCGCTACCTCACGGTACAGCGGCTGGGTCCACCGCGGTCCGATCAGGGACCCTTGGACCAACCACAAGAGGACGCTCAGCTGCCTTCAAGCATTTGCCTTTACAAACTAATGTTGACATAGAACAGGATTGGCAGCGTGGAATCAGCCCGGACACACAATGGCAGGAATACGCAGGTAGAAGGCAGTTTTGATTCACTCTTGATCCACTCACAACCCCCTCCAGTCTGGCCATCACAGGTTCTGCTAAACAAAACACCTCTTTTCATACATCGTACTCATATGCATAGACATATCATCCTACTGCAATGCGTAGATTCAAATAACACTTACCGGCCGTCGTTTATCGCCGACACCTCTTTGCCAAAAATGACAGCCATGCTTCGTGTTCACCTAGTTACGCCAGGGGCTTCACAGTACGACAATAAAGTCCGACCACCTTTTCGGTCGCTCGGCACCCCGAACTTATAGCACTATATGCATCAGCTCCGAATCATGTATTGGGTCATTGGTTGGGTTTGCCCGGCTCCCATGTTTTGGTACCTTATGTTCCGTTCTATCAGCTAAGGTAGCACTGGGAGAACTACTGCGATTGTGTCCCGGTTCCGCCGGACGAGCACCTCAGTAGAGAAAGCCGAAAACTGACTGTCATGATGCAGCAAGAGCTGGTCAGCTGTTCGAGAGGTTGTAAAATCCTTAAAGATTTATTCCGCACAACGCCATTATAAATGCAGAGTGCGACGGATCGGTCTTCTGATCAAGTGCCAATAGAGCCCCTAGTTCGGCCTTCCGAACACTAGGGGCTGCGCCGACCATACTCGAATTCCTATGGCTAAGTGAGAGTAATAAAGCCTTATAGTCTGATTGCCTGGTTCGCGGAGAGAAACACCTCCTTAAAGGGACCCAACTATGGGATAAAGAGCGTTCAGATATATCCCGAACACCCCCGTATTCTTTTTACGTGGGGGCAGAAGCCGATGACTGGCCAACTCTCAGGATCTACATATAATAAATAGCCGCACAAGAAGAACATATGTTCAAACAAAACATGCAATATACAATACAAAATGCCGTTATCCCATATTACAAAAAGCGGCACAAATGCCCTCAGGGAAATATAATGTCTTTGGCACACTTATCCGCCGCAAGGCGGGCCCCTTTTAGTACACCTTCATAGTACAGTTCGGGCTTGCGATGTTCCTTACCCTCCGGCGGCCCCTCAGTCATCAGCTTCTCCGCGTCAAGCTTCCCCCAATGCACTTTTGCATGGGCAAACGCCATGCGTGCACCTTCTATACAGACTAATCGCTCGATAGCATCTAGCCGAGGACAGGCGCCCACAACCCGCTTCACGAGCCCGAAGTAACTGCTCGGAATCGGCTCCGCGGGCCACAGCCGGACAACTAAGTCCTTCATGGCTAGTTCGGCCGCCCGGTGCAGTTCGACCAACTGCTTCAGCTGATCGATAAAAGGCACCGGATAGTTCGGCGCCAAATACTGCGACCAGAAATCCCTTTCCGCAGACTTCTTCTCCATTGTTCGGTAGAATTGGGCGGCATCTGATATGCTGCGAGGAAGATCTGCAAAAGCCCCTGGAAAAATAAGAATTCAGCTTGCCGCTTAGGATTCTTCCCATTACCATGTACAAAGGGCTAAGAATATAGAAGGCCTTACCAGCCGCAACTTTCCGGGCCTCCTGAATGTCCTGCACAAAACCTCAGGCTTCTTCCTGAGCACCTTCCGCAGCCTCGAGAGCTTGGGCGAGTTCGGATTCTTTCCCCACTAGACTCTGCTCCAAGCCCTCGCTTTTCTTCACAGCTTCCTGGAGCTCTTGCTCAGCTGCGATGACCCTGGCCTCGTGTTTTTCATGAAGCTCCTGTTCAGCATCAACCTTCTTGCTGGCATCGGCCATAGCCTTCTTTAGTGCCTCGTATTCGGCACTCGCTCCTAGAGCATACAATACAAATACTTCTCACTATGCACAACTATTCATTCATGCCTACTTCAAGACAAATGTTTTCAACATACCTTGCTTGTCTTCCAGTTGCTTCTTCACACGGCCGAGTTCTTCCTCGGCCCATGCAAGGTTCTGCTTCAGTTCGGACATCCTCTCGGCAGAAGCCTGTTTTCACATAAAGGGGTATACGTCATTCACATAAGCTCCCGCGAAAGCAGAGGATTTGATACCCTGCCCGGCTCCGTCTTCTCCGCCGAACAATGTATCAGGGGCTACTACTCATATTATAACAATTCCTCAAAGGTTTCTTAGGAAACATACATCAAAGGCCTTTATAAGGCCAAAGCAGGACTTGTTCATCCCGCTCTCGACGGACTGAATTTTCTCAACCACCACGCCCATGAGAGTCCGGTGCTCATCAACGATAGATGCGTTCTTCAACGCTATCGATAGACCGCCGGGCAGCTCTGCTTGAACAGAGGATGCCGGCGGGGTAGGCAGGCCTCCCACCATCGAAGGTGGCTGTTTGCTCGACTCTGGAACCTTAGAGGTCCTGGGGGACTTATCCGCCCCCGTGTGTCCGGCAACAGGGATATGTCCTCCCTGGTTTGGGTCCTGTCGAGATGACACCTCAGTGTCGCGCCTGGACTTTGGGGAAGGGGCCTGCGGAGGCGTATCGCTCGCCAAGGAGTTTGAGCCCAGCGAATCCTCCGATGAGGACTTTCCGGCCTGAGACCTTGCCGAGCTGTGCAAAATATGGCAACGGTTAAAGCTACTATATACAAAAACAATCCCGGACGCATATGCACGTTCGGATTACGTATACATACGACTTCTCCAGGGGCTGGGCCCTAGGATCCCACTCCGGGCTACTGTCGGCAACCGTGGTGGATGTCTCTGGGAGGGAACCTTTCCCCCTCTTGGACGATTCGGCCTCTAGGGACGGGGAAGCTGCGCGCTTCCTCCCACCTTCAGAGTGAGGCTCGTCCTCCTCTGCTTCCTCCTCTTCGCCTTCTAAAGAAGGAGCATCGCTTGAGTCTTTGGATTTTGCGTCCGAAGGCTCACGGCGACGGAGGCCACTCCGGGTCTTCTTGACCTTCTTGGAGGCCTCTTTCTTTGGCGCCTCATAAGGCGCATGGACCAGCATCTTCGTCAGAAGAGGTCCGGTCGGTTCCTCTGGCAGTGGGGCTGGACAATGTATCCGCTCCACCTTCTTTGTCCACCCCTGAGGTCATGATTTGTACTTCACCTGTTGAAGAAACTTTGGAGCACCTTTTCTTCACCTGTCCATTTAGCCAAGAGTGCTGGTCACATATTAATATTAACTGGATAAGACATGGTACAAGACTTCAATGGATTCAGCAAGCAAAAACTACGTGGAATAGCCCGATGTTCATGGACATTTTCCTACAGGCTTCTTGGAGCATATGGAAAGAGAGAAACAACAAACACTTCAGAGGGATATCACCTTCGAAATCATCCTGGCTGGCTAGGTTGAGAGATGACCTCTCCCTTCTTCATTACAAAGTGGGAGAAAAACTTCAACCCTTTTTGTCCTCTTTTGTAAATAGTACTTAACTTTACTCTTGTCTTCCTTCCTCTTTTGTTCCTTCTTTCTAGTGTTTACCTCTCCCCAATAGTTGCACCATGGCAATGGATGTAAGGTTATGACTTTGTAAGACTTTTTGTCACTTTATTTAATTCATACAGTAGGAGCCTCTCCTACTGTTTCAAGTGTCAAATAAAAAATGATGAAACATGATTAGGATGTCTCCCTCATGACATGCCAACTGAAGCATGGATGGACAGAGCACAGCTATAACTTACCGGGCTGGCAGAATGGGATAATTAATACCCACGGTCCTCGGTGGAGCCCGACCACGATTTGCCGAACTTGAAGAGCACCTTCCAGATATCCTTGTGGGAGGAATCATAAAGCTCCTGAAGGGTTTGGTGCTCGGTTGGGTCGAACTCCCATAGAGTGCAAGCTCGGCGCTGACAGGGGAGAACCAGGAGAACTAGCATCACCTGGACTACGTCGACGAGTTTGACGTCCTTGTCAACCACACTCTGAACGCGCGTCTGGAGCAGTGACAGCTCATCGAACGAGGACCAGTTCGGGCCCTTCTTAGGCCAGGACGTGAGCCGCAGTGGAGCTCCGGATCTTAACTCTGGAGCTGCCGCACACTTTTTGCCGCGTGGTTCAGTGATATAGAACCACTGCTGCTGCCACTCCTTGACGGAGTCGTTGAAAGCGCCCTTCGGCCAAGCGGCCTTGGGCATCTTGCTTACCATGGCGCCGCCGCACTTGGTGTGTTCGCCACTCACCACCTTGGGTTTCACATTAAAGATCTTCAGCCATAGGCCAAAGTGAGGTGGGATCCGGAGAAAAGCCTCGCACACGATGATGAACGTCGAGATATTGAGGAAGGAGTTGGGGTAAAGATCATGAAAATCGATTTCGTAGTAATACATGACTCCATGAACAAATGGGTGAAGGGGAAACCCGAGCCCGCGGACAAAATGGGGAAGGAACATGACTCTCTCGTGAGGTTCTGGAGTGGGGATGACCTGTGCCGCCGGTGGGAGATGGTGTTCGATCTTTTGGGCCAGATACCCGGCTCCCCGGAGCTTCTTGATGTCCTTCTCCTGGATGGTCGAGGCCATCCATCTGCCTCCTGCTCCGGATCCGGACATCTTTGGAAAACCTCTCTTCGATGGAGAAGAAGAGTACTTGTGCGTTAGGGCTCGAACAGAGGGGAATGGGCTAACGAAAGGAGAAAGAGTGGGTGAAAAGAAAGATACCTAATCTCTTTATAGGGGCGGTAAATGCTTTTTGCACCTCCCCACTTGCCTGGTGGAACCCGTCTGCCTCCCACTCGCCGCGATTAGCGGCGCGGTTAGATTACCCATACCCGTGTTGATGGGAATCCCGTGATAAGGGGACATGATCTCTTCTTTGACAAGACGTGACAGGGAAACCGCCTCGCAATATCCGTTGTGGCTGGTCGTGGGAAAATGGTTCGAATAAATGATCCGACCGTAATAACATGTCACGTCGTCTAAAAAAGTTGTCAGCAGATTGCATTTGTGAAATATCATTCTCTCTACAGCGGTGTGTAAAGATCATTTTGTGGATCCGGACATGATTCAAGTGTTCGATAATTACTTCGGAGTATTCGGAGAAGGAACCCGCCTTGCAAGGCCGAAGACAATACTGCGCGCCAGACTCATCGTCATTGAAGCCTGGTTTAGGGGCTACTGAGGGAGTCCTGGATTAGGGGGTATCTGGACAGTCGGACTGTGTACAACGTCCGGACTATTGAAGTGTGAAGATACAAGACTCAAGACTTCAGCCCGTGTCCGGATGGGACTCTCCTTTGTGTGGAAGGCAAGCTTGGCGATCCGGATGTTGTGTTTCCTTCCTTGTAACCGACTCCATGTAAAACCTAGCCCTCTCCGGTGTCTATATAAACCGGAAATGTTGGTCCTTAGAAGGCCGATTACAATTACAATCATACCATCATAGGCTATCTCTTAGGGTTTAGCCTCTACGATCTTGTGGTAGATCTACTCTTGTACTACCCATATCTTCAATATTAATCAAGCAGGAAGTAGGGTTTTACCTCCATCGAGAGGGCCCGAACCTGGGTAAACATCTGTGTCCCTTGCTTCTTGTTACCATCAGCCTTGACGCACAGATCGGGACCCCCTACCCGAGATCCGCCAGTTTTGACACCGACAGACTGTTCCGTATCGTAAAACATGATGAATCCTTTTCTCTGATTTTTTTCTCCCCGAACGTGAATATATGGAGTTGGCGTTGACGTCGGTGGAGCCTCAAGGGGCCCATGAGGCAGGGGGCGCGTCCTGGAGGGGGGGCGCCCCCACCCTCCTTGACAGGGTGTGGCCCCCCTGGTGTTGATTCCTTTTCTAATATTTTTTATTAATTCCAAAAAGTTGCTCCGTGGATTTTCAGGTCATTCCGAGAACTTTTATTTCTGCACAAAAATAACACCATGGCAATTCTATTGAAAACAACGTCAGTCCAGGTTAGTTCCATCCAAATCATGCAAGTTAGAGTCCAATACAAGGGCAAAAGTGTTTGGAAAAGTAGATACGACGGAGATGTATCAACTCCCCCAAGCTTAAACCTTTGCTTGTCCTCAAGCAATTCAGTTGACAAACTGAAACTGATAAAGGAAAACTTTTACAAATTCTGTTTTCTCTTGTTGATGCAAATATGTAAAGCGAGCATTCAAGTTTTCAGCAAAGATTATGAACTAACCATATTCACAATAACACTTAGGTCTCATGTTTACTCGTATCAATGGCAGAATCAACTAGCGAGCAATAATAATAAATCTCAGATGACAACACTTTCTCAAAACAATCATAATATGATATAACAAGATTGTATCTCGTTAGCCCTTTCTGAGACCGCAAAACATAAATGCAGAGCACCTCTGAAGATCAAGGACTGACTAAACATTGTAATTTATGGTAAAAGAGATCTAGTCATAGTCATACTCAATATAAATCAATAATAATGGATGCAAATGATAGCTGTGCTCTCTAGCGGGTGCTTTTTAATAAGAGGATGATGACTCAACATAGAAGTAAATAGATAGGCTCTTCATAGAGGAAATCAAGGATTTGTAGAGGTGCTAGAGCTCGATTTTGAAATAGAGATAAATAACAATTTGAGCGGTATACTTTCATTGTCAACATAACAACCAAGAGATCTTGATATCTTCCATGCTACACACATTATAGGAGGTTCCCAAATAGAATGGTAAAGTTTATACTCCCCCTCCATCAACAAACATCAATCCATGGCTTGCCCGAAACAATGGGTGCCTCCAACTAACAACAATCCTGGGGGAGTTTTGTTTGCAATTGTTTTGATTTGAGGATGGGAGTGGGCATCCCGGTGACTAGCCATTTTCTCGAGAGTGAGGAGCAGAGTCCACTCCTCTTGAGAATAACCTGCCTAACATGGAAGATATAGACAACCCTAGTTGATACATGAGTTGTTCGAGCATACAAAACAAAATTTCATTTGAAGGTTTGGAGTTTGTCACATACAAATTTACTTGGAACGGCAGGTAGATACCGCATATAGGAAGGTATGATGGACTCATATGGAATAACTTTGGGGTTTATGGATTTTGGATGCACAAGCAGTATTCCTGCTTAGTACAAGTGAAGGCTAGAAAGAGACTGGGAAGCGACCAACTAGAGAGCGACAACAGTCATGAACATGCATTAAAATTAATCAACACTGAGTGCAAGCATGAGGAGGATATAATCCACCATGAACATAAATATTGTGAAGGCTATGTTGATTTTGTTTCAACTACATGCGTGAACATGTGCCAAGTCAAGTCACTTGAATCATTCAAAGGAGGATACCACCCTATCATACCACATCACAACCATTTTAATAGCATGTTGGCACGCAAGGTAAACCATTATAAACTCCTAGCTAATTAAGCATGGCATAAGCAACTACAATCTCAAATTGTCATTACAAACATGTTTATTCATAATAGGCTGAATCAGGAACGATGAACTAATCATATTTACAAAAACAAGAGAGGTCGAGTTCATACCAGCTTCTCTCATCTCAATCATTCCATCATATATTGTCATTATTGCCTTTCACTTGCACGACCAAACGGTGTGGATAATAATAAAATTGCACGTGCTTTGGACTAAGCTGGAATCTGCAAGCATTCAATTCAAGGGAGAAGACAAGGTAATATGGGCTCTTGGTTAAATAAACAATAATGCATATAAGAGCTACTCAACATTTTCATCATGGTCTTCTCCTCTCGACCCCCAAAGAAAAGAAAAAGAAATAAAAACTATTTACACGGGAAAGCTCCCAACAAGCAAAAGAAGAACGAGAAATCTTTTTGGGTTTTCTTTTAATTACTACCACTACAGGCATGGAAAGTAAAGTAGCTAAAAGCTACAACTAATTTTTTTTGTTTTTTCTTAAGGTTATTCAAACACACAAGAAGAAAGCTAGAAAAACAAAATAAACTAGCATGGATAGTACAATGAAAGAGTATGAGCATCGACAACTACAATGAGTGTGTGAACATGAATGTAATGTCGGTGAGAAATACATACTCCCCCAAGCTTAGGCTTTTCCCTAAGTTGGTCTATGCCCATGGATCAAAGCGGTAGCTGGGATCATACTGAGATGCAGCAGCCATTGCCTCATGAGCTACAACTTGGAGACGAGCTACTTCCGTCCTCCTCCCGTACTCGTTCGCCTCCTCCCTGGTTATAATATATCTCCTTTTTTCTTGAAAGTCAAATAAACTAGGAGCTGGGAGAGCAACATGGACAGTGCGACGCCTGTCAAAGATTAATTGGTATTCGAGGAACTGTTCATTCCTCTCTAGAAACTGATGGCTAACCATGGCATTATAATCAAGATAAGCAGGAGGCAACTCCATATCACTTCGATGTATGGGTATACCAAGATAATTAGCCACACGAGTTGCATAAATCCCACCAAAAAAATCTCCACATGTACCATTAAGATGTAGCCTACGTGCAACAATAGCCCCCAATTTATATTGTTTATCACAGCACTCTTGAGAACACTAAGATCTGGAACACACATGTGACAGGCTTCATCTTTACCGTTAATGCATCTACCTATGAAGTGAGCAAAATAATGTATAGCAGGAAAATGAATGCTCCCTATGGTAGCTTGTGTGATTTCTCTGGATTCACCCACAGTGATACTAGCAAGAAAGGCTTTATATTCAGATTTACGAGGTTCATTGACATTGCCCCACTGCGGGAGTTTACAAGCAGTATTAAAATCTTCTAGGTCCATTGTATATGATTTATAATAAAAATCAAATAAGACAGTGTTAGTATTGCGTGTAGACGTGAATTTAAACCTTCTCACAAAGGAGTCAGTAAGGTAGTAGTGTTGGGAGCACTTATCTGACATGAAGTCCTCAAGATCGGCATTACGCACATACGCGTCAAATTCATCCTTAATGCCTGCTTTGACCATAAACTCCTTTGACGGCCATTCACAAGGCCGCACTTGAGCTTCCCTCGGTGGTTCATCATCCTGCTCATATATTGCGATCCTGGGTCCTTGCTTCCTTGAAGAACTGCCTTGGTGTATTTTCCTAGACATATTTTTTCCTCTGAAAAATTTCTGAAAAATTTAGTATCTCAAAATAAAAGTGAACCAAACTCAACAAAATTGATAGCAACTACTCCCACAAGTTCCTAGAGACTATATCATGCATTGGAACTACTTGGGACCATATAAATTTGACATGCAAGCTCAAGAACAGGGTCACCTAGGCAGCACAAATTTGCAATGAATAAAGCACTAGAACAAAAACTAATTGGACCATTGGAGGAGTCACATACCAAAGAACAATCACCCAAAGCAGTTTTGTGAGTGGAGCTTTGAGCAAGGAGATCGAAAATGGCAGCAAGATGAGCTAGAACTCGTGCTTGAGCTGGTTGGTGATTTTTTTGGGAGGAAGAAGAAGTGTGTGGGTGCAGGAATAAGTGGAGGGGGCCCACCGTGGGTCCACTAGGCAGGGGGCGCTCCCCAGGGGGGTGGGCGCGCCCTGGACCCTCGTGGTCAGGTGCTTGTGCCCCCTGCTATGTTCTCAATGCAAGATATTCTCAAATATTCTAGAAAAATCATATTAAATTTTCAGGGCATTTGGAGAACTTTTATTTTTGGGGTATTTTTATTGCATGGATAATTCAGAAAACAGATAGAAAATACTATTTTTGCTTTATTTAATCTATAAATAACAGAAAGTAAAAGGAGGGTACAGAAGGTTGTGCTTTCTAACTTCATCCATCTCGTGCTCATCAAAAGCAATCCACTAACAAGGTTGATCAAGTCTTGTTAACAAACTCATTCCGAATAACATGGATCCGGAGAAATTTCGAATAACACTAGGTTACCTCAACGGGGATATGTACATCCCCAGTTATAAGAATATCATTTTTCTTCTTGACAGTAGGAAGAGGAAATTCAAAACCTCAAATAATAATCGATGGAATTTTTCCAATAGAATTGATATTGTGAACTTGAGGTTGTTTCCTAGGAAAGTGAACCGTATGCTCATTACCATTACATGAAAAGTGACATTGCCTTTGTTGCAATCAATAACAGCCCCTACAGTATTCAAAAAGGGTCTACCAAGGATAATCGACATACTATCGTG
The DNA here is from genome assembly GCF_018294505.1 of Triticum aestivum. NCBI lineage: Eukaryota > Viridiplantae > Streptophyta > Magnoliopsida > Poales > Poaceae > Triticum > Triticum aestivum. Next base: position 517,227,979 of record NC_057810.1, read on the forward strand.
CTCGGGAATATAAAGAATAATAAAGGCTGTTAAGATAGTAACATTTGCAACCACAACAAGCACATCCTCACAAATACCGACAGGTATAGCAGTTGATTTATTGGCCATTTGCAAAGATATTTCAGTAGGTGTCAACTTATTCAATTCAAGTCTATGATATAAAGAGAGAGGCATAACACTAACACCCGCTCCAAGATCACGTAAAGCAGTTTTAACATAGTTTCTTTTAATGGAGCATGGTATAGTAGGTACTCCTGGATCTCCAAGTTTCTTTGGTATTCCACCCTTAAAAGTATAATTAGCAAGAATGGTGGAAATTTCAGCTTCCGGTGTCTTTCTTTTATTTGTAACAATATCTTTCATGTACTTAGCATAAGGATTCACTTTAAGCATATGAGTCAAAGGCCGCAAAAAGATAGGTCTAATCATTTCAGCAAAGCGCTCAAAATCCTCATCATCCTTTTTCTTGGATGGTTTAGGAGGAAAAGGAATGGGTTTCTGAACCCATGGTTCTCTTTCTTTACCGTGCTTCCTAGCAACGAAGTCTCTCTTATCATAACGTCGATTCTTTGATTGTGGGTTATCAAGATCAACGGCAGGTTCAACCTCTACGTCATTATTATTGCTAGGTTGAGCATCAACATGAACATCATCATTAACATTATCACTAGGTTCATGTTCATCACCATATTGTGTTTCAGCATCAGAAATAGAAATATCATTGGGATTCTCAGGTGTATCACTAGAAGCATGTAAAGTCCTATCATTTTTCTTTTTCTTCCTCTTAGAAGGACTAGGTGCATCAACAATATTTCTCAGAGAATCTTGCTCAATTCTCTTAGGGTGGCCCTTGGGATATAAAGGTTCCTGAGTCATTTTACCTCCTCTAGTTGCTACTCTAACAGCAAAGTCATGTTTATTATTATTCAATTCATTGAGCAAGTCATTTTGTGCTTTAAGCACTTGTTCTACATGAGTGGTAACCATAGAAGCATGTTTACTATAAGTTTAAGTTCACCCTTAATTCTAGACATATAATCACTCAAGTGTCCATTCATATAAGCATTACTTTTCAATTGTATACCAACATAAGCATTGAAGTTTTCTTGTTTAGCCATAGAGTCATCAAATTCATCCAAGCATTGGCTAGCAAACTTAGTAGACGGGGTTTCAACTTTATCATATCTATAGAGAGGATTTACCTTTACTACCTGTGTCGGGTTATCAAGACCATGTATTCCTTCAATAGGTGGTATATTAAGGCCATGTATTTCTTCAATAGGAGGTAACTTTTTAACATCTTCAGCTTTAATACCTTTTTCTTTCATAGATTTCTTTGCCTCTTGCATATATTCATGACTGAGAAATAGAACACCTCTTTTGTTCGGAGTTAGCTTAGGAGTTTGTTCAGGAAGTGTCCAATTGTTTTCATTAGTCAACATATTATTCAATAACAATTCAGCTTGATCAACAGTTCTTTCCCTGAAAACACAACCAGCACAACTATCCAGGTGGTCTCTGGAAGCATCGGTTAGTCCATTATAAAAGATATCAAGTATTTCATTTTTCTTAAGAGAATGATCAGGCAAAGCATTGAGTAATCGGAGAAGCCTCCCCAAAGCTTGTGGGAGACTCTCTTCTTCAATTTGCACAAAATTATATATTTCCCTTAAAGCAGCTTGTTTGTTATGAGCAGGGAAATATTTAGTAGAGAAGTAATAAATCATATCCTGGGGACTACACACACAACCAGGATCAAGAGAATTAAACCAAGTTTTAGCATCACCCTTTAATGAGAATGGAAATATCTTGAGGATATAATAGTAGCGAGTTTTCTCATCATTAGTGAATAGGGTGGCTATATCATTCAATTTAGTGAGATGTGCCACAACAATTTGAGATTCATAGCCATAAGAAGGATCAGATTCAACCAAAGTAATTATCTCAGGATCGACAGAGAAATCATAATCCTTACCAGTAACACAGATAGAGCAGGGTCATATTTCATTCTAGCATTCAGAGACTTTTGTTTCAGCTTAGCTAATAACTTCTTAAGTCAGATCTATCATTGCAAGCAAGAAAATATCTAGCAGTTTCTTCATCCATAACATAACCCTCAGGCACAACGGGCAATACATATCTAGGAGGAGAATCTTCATCATCAGTTTCATCAATATTATCAGTTTCAAGAATTTCATTCTCTCTAGCCCTAGCATGTTGTTCATCAAGAAATTCACCAAATGGCACAGTAGTATCAAGGATAGAAGTAGTTTCATCATAAGTATCATGCATAGCAGAAGTGGCATCATCAATAACATGCAACATATCAGAATTAATAGCAGAAGCAGGTTTAGGTGCCGCAAGTTTACTCTTAATAGAAGGAGAATCAAGTGCAGAGCTAGATGGCAATTCCTTACCTCCCCTCGTAGTCAAGGGATAAATCTTAGTTCTTTCGTCTTTCAAGTTCCTCATAGTGACCAGCAGATATAAATATCAAGTGACTCAAACGAATAGAGCTATGCTCCCCAGCAACGGCGCCAGAAAATAGTCTTGATAACCCACAAGTATAGGGGATCACAACAGTTTTCTAGGGTAGAGTATTCAACCCAAATTGATTTGACACAAGGGGAGCCAAAGAATATTCTCAAGTATTAGCGGTTGAGTTGTCAATTCAACCACACCTAGATAACTTAATATCTGCAGCAAAGTATTTAGTAGCAAAGTAGTATGGGAGTAACGGTAACAGTAGCAAAAGTAACAGAAGCAGTTTTGTAGTAATTGTAATAGTGGCAACGATAAAGTAACTAAGCAAAGAACAATATGTGAAAAGCTCGTAGGCATTGGATCAGTGATGGATAATTATGTCGGATGCGATTTCTCATGTAAAAGTTATAACATAGGGTGACACAGAACTAGCTCCAGTTCATCAATGTAATGTAGGCATGTATTCCGAATATAGTCATACGTGCTTATGGAAAAGAACTTGCATGACATCTTTTGTCCTACCCTCCCATGGCAGCAGGGTCCTATTGGAAACTAAGGGATATTAAGGCCTCCTTTTAATAGAGTATCGGACCAAAGCATTAACACTTAGTGAATACATGAACTCCTTAAACTACGGTCATCACCGGTAAGTATCCCGATTATTGTCACTTCGGGGTTAACGGATCATAACACATAATAGGTGTCTATAGACTTGCAAGATAGGATCAAGAACTCACATATATTCATGAAAACATAATAAGTTCAGATCTGAAATCATGGCACTCGGGCCCTAGTGACAAGCATTAAGCATAGGAAAGTCATGGCAACATCAATCTCAGAACATAGTGGATACTAGGGATCAAACCCTAACAAAACTAACTCGATTACATGGTAAATATCATCCAACCCATCACCGTCCAGCAAGCCTACAATGGAATTACTCAGGCACGGCAGTGAGCATCATGAAATTGGTGATGGAGGAAGGTTGATGATGATGACGGTGACGGATTCCCCTCTCCGGAGCCCCGAACGGACTCCAGATCAGCCCTCCCGAGAGAGTTTAGGTCTTGGCGGCGGCTCCATATCGTAAAACGCGATGAATCCTTCTCTCTGATTTTTTTCTCCCCGAACGTGAATATATGGAATTGGAGTTGACGTCGGTGGAGTCTCAAGGGGCCCATGAGGCAGGGGGCGTGCCCTAGGGGGGAGGCGCCCCCACCCTTGTGGACAGGGTGTGGGCCCCTGGTGTTGATTCTTTCGCCAATATTTTTATTAATTCCAAAAAGTTGCTCTGTGGATTTTCAGGTCATTCCGAGAAATTTTATTTCTGCACAAAAATAACACCATGGCAATTCTGCTAAAAATAGCATCAGTCCGGGTTAGTTCCATTCAAATCATGCAAGTTAGAGTCCAAAACAAGGGCAAAAGTGTTTGGAAAAGTAGATATGACAAAGACGTATCACACGTTCACCTCGAAGCTTCGCAACGTCATCTGGACGGGCAAGTTCAAGCCTGACCTGCCCCCAACTATGATGGCACCGCCAGCCCTGCTGAGTTCCTGCATCTCTACGGGCTAAGCATCAAGGCGGCCAGCGGCGATGAGAAGATCATGGCGAACTGGTTCCCCATGGCCCTCAAGGATGGTGCACGCTCCTGGCTCCTGAATCTCCCCGTGGGATCCGTCTCCTCCTGGGATGAGATGCGTGAGCACTTCATCACCAACTTTCAGGACACTCGTAACCGCCCACCGGTTGCGGTTAACCTACGACGCATCAAGCAGCAGCCAGGGGAGACCCTGTAGAAGTACATCCAGCGCTTCAATAATGTTCGCCTCAAGATCCCCAAGGTGTCGGACGAGGCCATCATCTCAGCATTCACTGATGGTGTCTGCGACATCAAGATGAAGGAGGAGCTCACCATCCATGAGGACCTCTGCACAGCCCTGGAGATGTTCAACATGGCGAACAAGTGCGCGAGGGCTAAGGAGGGACGCCTCTCCCTCCTCGAGCTCCCCGATGCCGACCAAGAAGACAAGAAGGCCAAGGCCAAGGACGTGAAGCGCAATGGGCCAGCTGTGCTTGCAGCCGAGCTAGAGATGAAGCGTGGCTGCAATCACCCCGAGTCATCCAAGAGCAACTTACCGTTCTACGTCTTTCACAATGTGCATAGCCACAACACCAATGACTGCCAGGAGCTTAGGGCCCTTTGCGACGGACGCCTCGGTCGACGCCCCGAGTGCAACAATCGAGGCTATGGTCGTGGAGGCGGCCGAGGTGGAGGACGCTGGGACGGCCGCGACCATCGCCACGAGTGGTGCGACCAGCCTTGTGAGGACCGCTTGTAGGGCCAGCCTTGCGAGGGCGCCTGGAGGGACCAACCTCCCGAGGACCGACCACAGGGCGACGCTGGTCTTCCTCCACTGCCTCCACCACCAAGAAGGAAAAAGATCATCACCAGGACGAGGGGGCTGGGGGCTTCCAGGAGGCTCGAGCCATAGCCTACACCCTGAGCTGCTCTCAAGCCCCAACCTCTCACCGCATATCAAGCAGTTTGCGCGTGAGGTGAACGCAGCGCTCCCCAAGCTCGAGGCAACACGCTGGCTCAGGTGATCCAAATACGCCATCATATTCAATTCCTCCGATCAGCTCAAGTGCGCGGCCACTGCTGGCGCGCTCCCAATGCTCTGCTCGCCCGCCATCGGCAATGTGGTCGTCACCAAGATCCTCATTGATGGTGTAGCAGGGCTCAATGTTCTCTTTGTCCAGGCGTTCAATAGGCTCTAAGTGCCATATCACCAGCTTCAGCCTACCAAGCCCTTCTCAGGAGTAACCAATGGCTCCACGCATCCGATAGGGCAGGTCCGGCTCCCTGTCACCTTTGGCAAGCGTGACAACTACCACACCGAGCTCATCGATTTCGATGCCATCGACATTCATCTTCCGTACAACGCCATCCTCAGGTACCAGCACTGGCCAAGTTCATGGAGGCAATGCACCACGGCTACAACGTCCTCAAGATGGCAGGGAGCGGCGGCATCATCACAGTTGCCTGCGAGGAAAAGGACACAGTGTGCTCTCTCGAGCGCGCCTACCAAGCTGCATCGGTTGAGAACCCTTAAGACGAGGGCGGTGTCCTCCCTCCTGAGGTCGCCCCCAAGATGAAGAAGATGCAGCTGGGCCAGGGGTCTCATGAGGAGGCATCACTCGACAGTGCTGCGCTGAGCCTCGTGTCCCTGTATGGGGCGCCTTCACCTATCGCATAGGAAGGCGCGCTTGGCGCCCCTCTCAGGCTGGGCTCGGGGGCTCTCATCTGGAGGGCCTCAGATCTAGCCGACGTCACGAGGGAGGCACTCGGACACCAAGTGGAGTTATGCTTCAGCGCACGCTTCGCAGGAGAAGACACAGGGCGTGAGGCGCCAGGCATTCAGGAGTTCATCAGCAAGGCAATCGAGGAGATTCAAGAGGCAAGGGTTCTGCAGGGTGATCGCCGCCCACTGTCGGGCGCGGCTTGTTGCCCTAGAGAGGGTAAGGAGTTTCGCGTCTGCATCGACATCCCAGGGCTCAATCGGGCCGCATCTCGACAGCTCTTCTGGTCGTCCCGTGTCGGCCGATGTGAGGACCCCCCTCACAGCTATGTTCGCATGCCCTTCGGCCTGCCGAGCACGGCTGTCGTGTTTCAGCACAGTATGCGAGACGTCCTAGCGAATCGAGAGGCTAGGCACCAGGCGATCCTGACAGAGATGGAGATGCATCTTCTGGAGCATCCCGAGGTTCAGGGCCAAGGCGGCTCGTGAGGAATAACTTCAGCAGCGCGCATCTTTGGCTACCCCAACATCTCTTCAGCAACGGTGCTAGGTGACATCTTTTTAGTTCGTTCAGTTTGGGGGCGCCCCTCGGGCTGCATTATCCCCAAGTCGTGTGGGTCTGTCCATGCGACATGTATCTCTTTTGCATCTATCAGAATTAGTTTATCTTCCCTTATGAGGTGCCTTGAAATTATCAACTGCCTGACCGGAGCTTCATCGCCAAGAATGTCTCGCGCCCTTATGAGCCAACACACGACCGCCTCATGATTAAGGACTGGCATGGCGTCTGTGCTCGGGTCCTTCCCTGTAGCGTTGCTAAACCCAAGAGGCTGAGCTCTGGCTCATGGGCCAGCTCCCATGTACGTCACCTCCTATGGCCCTTGGTGCCTTGTTCTTGCATGAGCTAATCGCGGGTGGATGAGTGAGGGTGCGCGACCTGGTGCCTCATCACCACGGGAGCCGTGCATCGATTGTTTTTCTTTAGGACCTTTGCATGAGAAGACTAGGCATGGCGTCTATGCTCGGGTCCATCCCTGCAGCGTCGATAAACCCAACGGCTGAGCTCTGTCTGGCGGACCAGCCCCGTTCACGTCACCTCCTGGGGTCATTGGTGTCTGGCCTTCTCATGCAATAACCTCAGGAGACTCATTTGGCGCAGGTTGCCTAACCATCTTGCAGGATTGACACAAGTGTTCCCGATCAAATTCAGGTGCAACCCGCCTTGAGTTAGGGCCTGGTGAGTCCCGCGTTGGCTCATGAGTGCCCATACACACCTCCTCTAGCCCTGTCATGCAAGCCACGTGTCAGGGCGGGGCTGTACACGCCCCGGGGGCTCTCCTCAGAGGGAGCCCCATCCCATGCACCAGTAGAAGCACAATGCTCCGCCCTGGCCGTCGACACTGCCGAGGAGCGGCTATGCCCGTGCAAGAGCGGAAGTGCCATGCTCCGCGCTAGTGATAAACAACTGATGGTAGCCTTGCAGCTGCAGCAACCTCAGGGAGCTTCCGGGCTCAATGCTTAGCCTCACCGTGCTGCTCTCCCTCGGGAGGGTAGTGCGAGGAGGCTAGGCACGGGGGCTACGCTCAGGTCATGCCTGGCATACGCCACCTCGCCAGGTCCCATGGACCTGGTCTTCGCGTGCCCCTCGCGAGCGAGAGCCCGGTGAGGAAAGGTATGATGGTCTGTTCGTACGTCAAGGGGGACTCCTAGCATCGTGCCTCAAGAGTCTAACTGGCCGTGTATCCCCTCACCCCTTGGTCTCGTCCTAGCAATCCGGACGACCCAACGGCGGCTGAGGTACATGTGAGGCCGGGCCCTGCTGAGGCAGAACGCCAGGGCTTGCCCTCACACCTCCTTTCCATAGTTGTTCGCACATCAAGGGGGGCTCCTGAGCATCATGTTTCAGGAGCCTAACTGGCCACGTAGCCCCTCACCCCCTGACCTCGTCCTGGTAATCCGGATGACCCTGCGCCAGCGGAGATACGCATGGGGTCGGGCCCTGCCGACGCAGAACAATAAAGCAAATGGAAAAAGAAGTCGTACAACCATAAGCTAGTTATTACAAAACACATTGTTCCAAGGATCAGTTTTAACGCCTCCACGAGGCATGGTACATATTGCAGAGTAAAAAATAGGAAGGAGCACCACCGCCGTGCCACTTCTTCAGCCTTGGCTGCTGCCGTCACCCGCCTGAGGAGTCTCGACGTCGCCCTTGCCTTCGGTTCCAGCAGCTCCAGCCGCGGGGCCAACGGCGAGGAAATTGTCTAGCAGGGTCCCCACCGGGCCCTTCACAGCGTCGGCAGCAACATCGCAAGAGTCGGGGTCCACGGGCTCGAGCAAGGCGGTGAAGTCGAAGCTCGCGTCCCGGAGATAGAGATGGCTGAAGGCGTGCGTTAGGGCTGAGGAAGAGAGTATGCGAGCCTCACCTTCCACCATGGAGCCAAACCTGTCGATGATGTCCTCGAGCGCCTCGACGACCTCCGGAAGCAGGGCGGCTGGGCACTCTTTCGTGGCCACCACCGTCCCCTAGGGATCACTCCCAAAGAGCGCCTGCCGAGCCTTGTGAAACCTCGCCTCGAGGAAGACAAGGGTGTCGCGCTCCATGGCAGCCGCCCCCTTGGCCTCAGCAAAGGACATTTGGGTTGCTTCTGCCTCCTCCTTCAACTTCTTCAAGCGATAGCACTCCGTGGCCTGCTCCTGGGCTACCTGCTTCAGCTCAGCATCGCGATTAATGACGGTGGTCTCCTGGGCCTTCAGCTTCTCCTCTCGCTCCTGGAGCTGGCTGGCCTGGGTGGCCTGCTGATCCTGTAGGGCCTTCAGCTCGGCCTCCACTGTGTGGTACCGTTCCTGGGTGTCCTTGATCTCCTTCCATGTGAAGTCACGCTCGGCAGCGGCTACACCGGCCACCTCCTGGTCATCCTCCGCAGTGCTCCAGTCCGCCTGGACAAATGCGTCGGCCAGGAGCCACCCCGAGATCAGCTCTAGGCGCCCCATCGCTGCGCGCCGGGTCGGGCCTCGAAGATCACCTTGGAGCTGGTCCAGCGCGGTTCGGGCCTTCTCCAGGGCTCCAGAGGTGGCCGGAGCACCATGTCCCAATGGCATGGTGGGCGTAGGAAGAGATGCTCTCGGCACCAAGACTGGTGGAGTTGCGGCAGCAGGAAGGACAGGGGGCTCCAGAGGCCTTGCGACCTCAACAGCCGCGTCGGCGATGGGTGCCGCCAGGGTCAGCCCTGCCGCGGACGCCAGCTCCTCCCGAGGCTGGGCCTCCGAGCTCCGAGGAGACGACGCCGCTGCTGGAGCCACAGGAGCAGCAGCGCCCTTTTGTGCCGAAGCCGCGACAGCCGCCATGACATGCTCGACCACGGCGACCTCAGCACCCTCCTTCTTCTTCTTCTTCGCCGACGAAAGCGACCTAACATCAAGCAAAGGTACTAAGAACCGCATCATGATTCAGGAGCAAGGCCAAGAAAGAACACTTACAAGTCTGAGGCGACGTAGCTCCTCTTCAGGCTCATCAGCAGGGGCTTCACCGGTGCAGCTGGAGCTGCGCTCTTGGGAGTAGGAGAGCACGCGGACAGCGCTGCGCGGGATGGCGACCATGAAGGAGGAGTGCTGCCTGGGGGGATCATCGCCGACCCGCCCCTCCTCCTGGCCGCCCGCTTTTGCTGCTTTGAGGAGGCCACCCCAGATCTCGTGGTGATCCTGGCAGGACAAGCCAGCTCCACAACTGGATGCACGTCCTTGTCATCGTCGTTGGAGAAGTTGCGGAAGAGGTCTCCTTGCTGCGAGGCAGAAGATTCCGCCTCCCCCTCCTCCTCCTCGGTGGCTTTGGATGAATGGTCGCCGAAGGATAGATTCGCCAAGGAGGTGGCTGGCGGGGGAGGCCCCGTCGACACGGGCCCGAGCTTGTTGAAGACAGGCATGGCGGTGGCGGTCTTCTCCCCGTCTTCTCGACGGTACACCATGAGGCAATCATTTGGAGGGCCGCTTGGGTCCTTTCCAGTCAAGGAAAGCAGCACCTTGCTCAGCTCCTCGTTAGGCAGGCCATCCTGGCGCAGCCAAATCTTGTAGTCAACACCCCCTTTCTTCCACAAGGAGAGGGAGCGATCCTGCAGTTGCGCCAGCCACTGCGTTAGGAACTCCTTGACGATCATGGCCCTCTTCAGCTTATCGGCCTTCAGGACAGCCTCCATCTTCCTCATCAATGGCCTCAGCTAGGGGTCGGTGATCTTATCCGAAAACCACCCCTTCTCGGAGGTCGGGAGCTCGGTCGGCAACTCCAGTTGGTCGTGGGATCACTTGGCGTCCATGAGGACCCTCTTGTTCCGGACGTCCTCTACCTTCTTCCCGGCGCGGGAAATCGCATTGCCGCCACGGGCCGCGATGAAGCCAACACACCCTACGGGCTTGTGTCCAGTTAAGCGAAGGTAGAAGATGTGGTGGAGCATGGCGATGGAGGGCATCACTCCCATGAACGCCTTGCAGTAGAAGGCGAAGATGGACAAGAGGAGGACAGAGTTGGGATGGATGTGGAGCGCATGGAGGCCGTAAGGGTGGAGAACAGCGTAGAAGAAACGGGAGAAGGGAGGAATCAGCCCTGAGTAGACGCTATGCAAGAAGAAGGGAAAGAAGGTACTCTTCACAGGCTCCGACACGGCGGAGGTGACCCGGAGCATCGTCTTTCCCCACTCGCTATCATCCCTCGCCGTCAGGAGAAGCGCGGCCTAGAGATTCTCCTCAGTGATGGAGGGCGTGATCAGCGCTGGCTCGAACCAGGCGGGGCTGACACCCGGGTCAGGAGCTTTGGCTTTCTCAGCGGCCATCGGATGAAAGCTTGCTGGGGAGGATCGGCATATCTGGATGATTTCTTCGGCATTGGGAGAAGGGGATCTGGAGCAAGACGTAGGGATGGCAATGCAGGCACGATGGCAGGTGGCAGCCTTTTTGCCAGGCGGAAACGGTTGCCGAGGCAACATGGGGAAGTGGAGACACCCACGTCCCATCGATCGCCACGCGTCGTTCAAGGCCACATGTGGTTAGGGCACGTAGCGCTCCGCACTTGCCCTTTGGCTTCGCCTAGAAGCCAAGTCCAAGCATGCCTTGGGCCCGGGGGCTACTGTCGCTGTTTTGGATACGGGGGTACCCAGACTTGCCTGCCTGTGGCCCACTGCGTTGCTCCATCAATGGCCTGGTATGACCCAGCTTCAGCATCAACAACTCAAGACCCTCGTGAGGGGCCAAGCATCACGAGGCGGACGACACCAGGACCTCCAAGGGGATCGGCCTCCTCAGGATGGCTCCCGAGGGGCGGATACTTCTATGCAAGGTGCACCTCACGAAGCTCAGCTGACGTGTGCCATGACGACGAAGGCCAGGCGGGCGCCAGCGGGAGCAGAATACCAGTTTCCTCTTTGGTGCAGAGGAGGCAAGCAGCAGGCGCGGAGTCCCGAGGAATCAGCCAAAGGTTTCCATTCTAGTGCAACAAGACCAAGACCGCCAGGATGACAGGATGGAGGTCATCGCCGAGCCCACCACAACGTCATGGCCAGAGGCTTTTCTCAAGCGAAGACCACTTTAGTCCGGATAGGATGTACTTTCTATCCCCTTTCAAATCCGGCCGTTGTGGGATCGCTTCCCGCCAAACAGTTGGGAAGAGGACCAAGGCCACTATAAATAGGACTAAGCCACCACTATAGAAGGGGAGAGATCCGAAAGGAGCAAAGCCATCCGTCCCTCACCCGCTCACCCGAGCTCAAGAACACCTCACCTAGTGAGACTTGTTCATCCACTGTACTAGTTCATCCTCAGCCCCTCGAGGCAATCCACAAAAACACTAGAGTAGGGTATTACACCATGTAGGATCGAAAGTATGTCTAGAGGGGGGGTGATTAGACTACTTGACCAAATAAAAACTTATCCTTTTCCCAATTTTAGTCTTTGGCAGATTTTAGCTATCTTAGCACAAGTCAAGCAAGCTCAACACAATTCAAGCAAGCATGCAAAGAGTATATGAGCAGCGGAAAGTAAAGCATGCAACTTGCAAGAATGTAAAGGGAGGGGTTTGGAGGATTCCAACGCAATTGGAGACACGGATGTTTTTGTCGTGGTTCCGATAGGTGGGGCTATCATACATCCACGTTGATGGAGACTTCAACCCACGAAGGGTAATGGTTGCGTGAGTCCACGGAGGGCTCCACCCACGAAGGGTCCACGAAGAAGCAACCTTGTCTATCCCACCATGGTCGTCGCCCACGAAGGACTTGCCTCACTAGCGGTAGATCATCACGAAGTAGGCAATCTCCTTGCCCTTACAAACTCCTTGGTTCAACTCCACAATCTTGTCGGAGGCTCCCAAGTGACACCTAGCCAATCTAGGAGACACCACTCTCCAAGAAGTAACAAATGGTGTGTTGATGATGAACTCCTTGCTCTTAGAGTCATGTTGTGATGCCATGTTGTATTTGCACATATCGAGCATATTGTGTGTATGTTATTGAAATGCTTGGTATGTGTGGGATCTGACTATCTAGTTGTTTATCCTTGGTAGCCTCTCTTACTGGGAAATGTCTCCTAGTGCTTCCACTGAGCCTGGTAGCTTGCTACTGCTCCAGAACACTCAGGCTGGCCGGCTTGTGTCCTTCTTCGTTCTTGTGTCTGTCCCTTCGGGGAAATTTCACGCGGTGTCTACCGGAGTCCTGTTAGCCTGCTACAGCCCGGTTTATCGGAGTCCTGCTAGCCCAGCTGCTACAGCCCGGATTCACTCGCTGATGACTGACACGTTCGTTGCTGGGTCATGTATGCCTGCCCTGTAAGTTAGTGCCACTTTGGGTTCACGACTAGCCATGTCAGGCCGGGCTCCTTGTCATATGGATGCTAGCGACACTATCATATATGTGTGCCAAAAGGCGCAAACGGTCCCGGGCAAGGTGAGGTGACACCCATGGGGATACCATGCGTGAGGCCTCAAAGTGATATGAGGTGTTACATGCTAGATCGGTGTGGCTTTGAGTCGGGGTCCTGTGTGCTTCAAATGATAGTCTCCCAAACACTCAACTCTCTCTCACAGGATTTGGATTTGGTGGAAAGAAGATTTGAGTGGAAAGCAACTTGGGGAAGGCTAGAGATCAAGATTCATATGGTAGGAATGGAATATCTTGGCCTCAACACATGAGTAGGTGGTTCTCTCTCAGAAATAGCAAGTTGGAAGTGTAGGTTCGTTCTGATGGCTCTCTCCATGAATGAAGAGGAGGTGGAGGGGTATATATAGCCTCCACACAAAGTCTAACCGTTACACACAACTTGCCAAACTCGGTGGGACCGAATTGGTGAACTCGGTTGGACCGATTCAGCAAATCTAGTGACTTGGGATTTTCGGTGGGACCGACATGCAACTCGGTAGGACCGATATGGTTAGGGTTTAGGGCTTAACGTAATCTCGGTGAGACCGATTACACAAACTCAGTGGGACCGATTTTGGTAATAAGATAACCAGAGAGTTGGTTAGGTAAACTCGGTGGGACCGGTTCGCTCATTTTGTATGGGGACCGATTCTCCGGGTATTAATTCCCAGAAAATGGCCCTTGTGCTCATCAGCCCCAGGATAACTGTTAGTTGATGAGGCACCAACCTGATACAGAAAATTGCAAGCAAATACAAAATATGTAGTACAAGACCATTCTAGTCTGTGAGTACAACAAATGGTTTCTAGTGGTTGGTGGCGGAAGCGGGCTGTAAATCATCAGTGTCTATGGGACTCCATTTCCCACGGGAACAACTGACCAGGCTAGCTCCTATCTTCGCGAGACTTGTATCACCGTTGCTTAGGTTCCGGGGATGTCATCACACCGCTTCTCTCCATGCAAGAAATCTGGCCAAGACAATAGCCAGGGACAAGCCAGTGAGTACTTTGAATGTACTCACGAACATAATGAACACGGGTATAATATAACAATGATGTGCTAAAAATATTTTATACTCATGACGTCAGTCACAAAAATATAAATATAACTCTGATGCATGTAAGCATGTTATATATGAATATGTAATATCATAGAAGTATTGAAAAAATAATGAAATAAACAACAAGCCTGCCACAGTCGGGAGTCTGAGCGACACCACATAAAGGGCTTTAAAAGAAATGCCACAGTCGGGCGTCTAAGCGACACCACATAAAGGGCTTTAAAAGAAATGCCACAGTCGGGCGTCTGAGCGACACCACATAAAGGGCTTTAAAAGAAATGCCACAGTCGGGCGTCTGAGCGACACCACATAAAGGGCTTTAAAAGAAAAGACACAGTCGGGCGTCTAAGCGACACCACATAAAGGGCTTTAAAAGAAATGCCACAGTCGGGCGTCTAAGCGACACCACATAAAACGCTTTAAAAGAAATGCCACAGTCGGGCGTCTGAGTGACACCACATAAAGGGCTTGAAAAGAAATGCCACAGTCAGGCGTCTGAGCGACACCACATAAAGGCCTTTAAAAGAAATGCCACAGTCGGGCGTCTAAGCGACACCACATAAAGGGCTTTAAGAGAAATGCCACAGTCGGGCGTCTAAGCGACACCACATAAAGGGCTTTAAAAGAAATGCCACAGTCGGGCCTCTGAGCGACACCACATAAAGGGCTTTAAAAGAATAACAATCATAGTGAATATCCAGGAGGTAGAACCGTCCCAGGGATATTCGATAATACCAATAATATCATGGGTTAGTCCACAACAAAATAATAATCATCATCATCACATGTCACAAGTCGTGATACCAGTTCTGATTTAACAGTTTCACCTCCGAAAACCGACACTAAGACCGACACTCGACCCATCCCAGACTGTAATCCTTAACCATGGGCTATTCGAATAGGTTTAATCTCTGCAGAGGGTGTACTCTTTACCCGTGAGTAATGGATTTCTTTAGTCCATCGGGACTAATTCCGTCTATGGTCTTTTTGTTGAAAACACACCTAACTTGCACACACCAGCTTAACTCACACGTGTCTGGAATCACCCAAGACACCTGTCAAGCAAACTCTAAGTGGGGAGGCTACAACCTCGCGTAGCATGGGATCGAATTTATATTGCGCGCTCTAAGGGGTGGCCTCCCCTCTCGGTCTCAACCGGAAACACCCATGCCCCCGGACCAGGTGGCCTGCCTACCAGCTACAACCGGTATCTTCCACCCTGGCCTCTCTATACGGTGTGTGCTAGGAAGAGGTTGACAACTTACTGAACCGTACTCTACTTGTTGTAGAGACGAGTGGTAGTACGAAACAAGTATGGGGGTTACTGGAACAAGACTCGATCTATGGTCGACTCAGGAGGTTTAGGTATTCCCTGCATGATTAACATAACGAAAATATTTCAACCAACAGAGTCACTGCTCATATTACCTTACCATGCCATACCAGACATAACCATCCCGACGGAGACCGGCGACAAATTCATGCCTACCCAAGGCAGAGGTTTTCCCGGGTTCCTGCCGGTATGCATGCAAGGCACATGAGGATGGTCATCATCACAAGTGTGATCATTTCCAACAGCATGGAAATCACAAATATGCATCCATGCACATGACCATCTCACATGAAATAAAAATTTCTCCAAAAAAGAGGTAGTGTGATGAATGCGTCAACAAACACTCAAAAATATCATGCCAGGGTTTAGAATGCTTGCCTTCAGGTCAAGGGAAGGCAGGGTGCATTTCAACCTCTTGAAATATTTCTCCTTCCTTCAAAATCCTATTTTAAACATATAAAAGAATTAACACACAAAATTAAAAATAGCACAAAAAGTTGTTTGGAAATTTTTTCAATTAAATCTTAAAATAAACTAGATCAAATTTGAGAGAGGTAGGAAAAAGAATTAATTCATTTGGAGTCATATTTAAAAACATAAAGCCAGTCAAAGGTTTGGTCAAAATCTGTTTTTAATAATAAACAGAAAAGAAAACGCTTCGGGCAGAATACGCCTTCAAAACGGGGAGACGTACTTGGGGTCTTTACGCTTCCACTTAACGGGGCTCGGTCACTGACAGTGGGTCCAAGGGGCCCACTGGTCAGGTTTGACCAGTCCCCGCTCCCTCCTCTTCTCTGCCCGAGCAGAGGCGGGGCGTCCGGCGATCGTCGCCGGAGAACGGCGTCTTCTCGCGGGCATCTAAGAGTAGGGATGGATCTGCCACTCCTCGGCGGTCCTTCCGGTGGTCGCAGGGTCGCCGGAGGTGGAGGGAGTCGCTGGCGGCGAGTATCCGACAAAAATTGATCGAGGGGTTGCACTCGCGAGAGGGAGGGAGAGTACTTGGTGGATAGATTGGAGAGGGAGAGGCCCTGGTGGCGACGGAATCGACCGAGGCTTGGCGGCGACCAAACTAGTTGGACTTGAGGAAGAAGGCCTTCCCCTCCTCGAATGCTGGCCAGGGTAGCTCTAGGAGGATCACTGGAGGTTGATCGAGGACTTGATTGAGCTCCGGGGCCCTTATATAGGCGGTGGAGGTCGGTTCAAGGAGGCCGGCGATAAGGACGACGACGAACCGCCTCCCTGTAGCGTCAGGGCGTCGTGGCGACGACGGTAGCTAGCCGACGGGCGAGGGGATAAGATTGCGTTGTTCACAGGGGCAGGTGGCGAGTCGGGGTGGCTTGGGCGGCGCTGGCCTGAGCAGGGCTGTCGGGCGGCCGTGGCGGCTAGTCCTTGGCTTGCCGGGGACGCGGCGAGGCTCTGCTTGGCGCGTTGCGGTGAGGGGGAGCTTGTAGCGCGCAAGGGGACACGGCGTGCCGGCTGCGGTCGGTCACGGGCTGGGGTGAGTGCGGGGCGCGTCCAGTGCATGCACGGAAGGTGTTCGACACAATGTCGTGGCACGCTACAGGTCACAGGTGAGGTTGGCAAGCAACATAACTAGGCTAGTGATAGAGGGAAGCCCAAGGGACACGATGGTTTGGTCAGGCTGTCATGTTCATAGTGTATACTTGAGATCATGCCAAATCAGTCCATGCACTCCAGGTGTTTGTCAAAATGCCAAAGGCACCTAGGCTATTCTTGGAGGGGCCAAATCTTCCAGATCAGTGTCTCCTTGGATGCACAAGAAGGTGGTGAGGTTAGTTGGTGAAAAGCACAAACTTGCTGGTGCAAGTTTTGAAGAACTTCAAATCTGGACAGGATGTGAGTGGCATTATTTCATGAACCAAAAACATGCCAATGGTTGCATGCTCCTGGACTTAGGGGTTTAGCATGGAGGACTACAAGTAGGAGAAGGAATCTAGGGCCAAAGAGTAAGCAATAATAGGGATGCTTTACAAACCATCATGATGGACCAGAATGAAGATTAGGTTGATTCACTCAAAATTTTCAAAGAACATCCTTGGTTCTTTGCATATAATGGAATGATATGCTGCTACTGACATCCCATAATTTTGGTGGGGGCTCTAGGGAATTTTTTAAATGGGTTGCAGTGCAAAACTGTCCACTGGACCAGAGAAGAAAAACAGGCACCAAACTCATAATATGCAATGAAATAGATATATAATTGCACATAAATGATTTTGAGACCTCACATGGTGTCTCCAAATTTTGGTTGAATTTTGGGCTAAGTTTATCAACTGGTTGAAGTAGAAAAAGAGCTCCAAAACTCAAACAAGTCATTTTAATGATTAAAGCTCAGGGTGAACTAATCTAATAAATAAACCTATTGATTTATAAATAGTTATACAGAGAGCATAGAAGTTTAATATTTTGGAGAGCTCCACTAAAAA
Source organism: Triticum aestivum (assembly GCF_018294505.1). Classification (NCBI taxonomy): domain Eukaryota; kingdom Viridiplantae; phylum Streptophyta; class Magnoliopsida; order Poales; family Poaceae; genus Triticum; species Triticum aestivum. Next base: position 517,245,506 of record NC_057810.1, read on the forward strand.
ATAATAATTATCCTCTATATTAAAATAGATGCTCTGAACTCCATAGAAATAATCCAAAAGGAAAATTTTAAAAACTCCTGGAATTTTTTTAATTTGCAACAAAAATTTTGGTTAAATTTTTGGGGTGTTACAATTACTAACCCCCTTAAAAAAATCTCGTCCTCGAGATTTGCTAAGGTTTGTGAAACAAAAGAAAATACTTTTACTAGACCAAAAGATCATTTACCCAAGCGGTAAAAGGGGCTACACTGAGAGGGCAATAAGTGTTGAATAAATACTGTGTGGGCACTGGCGTTGTGTGGAGAAATTCCACGTTCCTGACAATGAGTGATTTCTACGCGGGACGTAGTGAATTTAGAATAAATTCTAAATTCAACGATATGCTGGTCGTACCCGAGAGCACAATGCTCCTTCTGGCTGACAGGTGGGACCAAGGCCCACTATCAGTCCCTCCTTCTACCTCTATCTCTCTCTTCTTCCTCTCTCCCGCGCGTTTTCCCAGCTTTCTCCACCAGTGACGACTAGCACGTAGGGCATCTAGGCTGTACTGCGGTAGTGCGCGGCATGCTTGCTGCCGGTGTAGTGTGCACTCACGTCGCGGGCCAGTGCGCTGTTGGCACTGCTCGTGGATTCGTCTCCGAACACCGGCGATCTGGTGACGAGCGGCGCTGGTGGACTTCGTCCACCGTACACCGATCCCGAGCTATAAAACAACCGCGGTGCACCTTCTTCATCTTCTCACCTGGCCTCGCTTCTCCTCCTTCTTCTCCTCCATTACCGTTCACCGGAGCTCAAGACAAGGCTCCAATGGCGGAGACGGTGCCGGACTGGTACATGATCCTGGTGTGTGGAGGGCTGGCGGCAGTGCTGGGGCTCTCGGTGCTCCTGTGCGCGATGATCTATGATGATCGTTGTGATGCTGCCGCTCGGGTGTTGGCTCTCCGCGGTGGCGGTGATCACAAGGATTAGGCGTAATCCCGAGTGTTTTACCGCTATCGATGTGTTGGAGGTGGATAGTGTCCGGATGATTATCTGCTAATCTCTCCCTTGGCGGCATGTGGAGTGCTTAGAAGGGTGGTTGGTGAGATGCAACATGGTTGCGTGTATTTCAGGTAGTGTAAGAGTCCGTGTGGTTGTGGGTCTGCTGCCGTGGTGCTGCGTGAAATAAAACAAATAATCCATGCAGCGAGAGGATAAAAGATGTAGCAAATTCTGGAAGAAGAAAATCTCATTCCAGGATTTTTCGCGGTTACACAGGTTGCTCACGAAGAAAACCACTCACAAACGTAAAAACTAAATACTCGACTCGTCGCACAAATTCGAGGTACCATGCATAAGTTACAACATAATAGTAAATGCTGAAATAACAACTACAGTAGTGACGTCTAAAATGAGAATGGTAACTGGACAGGGTCCCGATAAAATGTCTCTGGTAAAGGGATATACTCCTCCTCAATTGGAGGAAGTGGATTGACCAGTCGATGTATGAGTCTCTCCAGATCGGGCCTCAGTGGTCTGCCGATTGCAATCTGAGGGTTCAGATCAGTGAGATTCTGGAGATAATCCATCACTCGCTGATTCAAATGCTCTTGCATGATGATATACTGGATGAGGTTGTCCAGTACTGGGTCTCTCTCAATCCGCCCACCGGGGAAAGATGTTACTCCCCCAGGCGTTGCACGGCTCGGAAAGTAATAATATCCTTGCTCGCGGGCATAGGGCACTGCGGATCGAAGACGAGTAATCGCTTCGTTCGCAGCAGCCTCTATGGCCAAACGTGGGGTTGGCATAGATTTCCCTATGAAGGAAACCTCCGTTGGATCTTGGTTGGGGTCTACGGGGGGAATGTGTACTGCTGCCCAATATTCTGAGGTGGAAGGGGTGATTCTCTATTTGAACATCTCATACTGGGGTGGCTGGGTAGAACCCATGGTACTGCAGGTAAAGTCCCACAATATTTTGACAAAGCTACCTGGGGTTGCATCTGGGGTTCTCCGATAAATACTAGGGCTCGGCATGGCAAGAAATGGCTGTGAGAATGGTGCACGAGGTGAGGGTTGCTGGGTAAGGTCACGAGAGAGCCTTCTTATATAGCGTCTGGGCTGATTTATTTACCGTGGTGAAAGGTAATAAATATGCCAGATTAGCTCCAAAGGACGGGGTCAGTGTCAGGAGATATACATATCTCATAAAGAGACGCGTTACTGTGCGTGTCGTCGGGGTTGGTTTTGGTAGCTGTGCCCGGAAAATTTGCACTATGTGCTGACAAAAAATACGCGTGGCTACCATTAAAACAGGGGCACAATGACAGGCTGCGTTAATACACAAGATTACATGATTACAAAGCGGGGATACACTGAGACTCGGCACTACTCGTACAGCTTAGTCTACCTCGTTTACGTCTAAACGGGCGTGTCTGGTGGATGTCGAGGTTTCTCCATGTGTCCCAATGCTGGGATTAGTCGGAGATGGCGGAGGAACTGCAGGGTCGGGGTAGCGATGATGACCATCGCGGGGATTGTTGGCCACAATCCCGTTGGAGTGTGCTCCCAAAAGGTGACGAAGCACTTCTGGGGTCATCAAGACACCTTGGCTGCTGGTTGGAGCTGACCTCAGGGTCTCGATCGGGTGTCCAAACATCACGACTGGGTTGTCGGTGTCGGACTCAGCTTCCCTGCTTGTCGGGGCTCGGCGAACCAGCTCTCCTCGAGCTGCGATCAGATCAATAGTGATTTGATCAAACAATGCCTCTAGTGCACTTACATAGTGCACTAGGTGCAACAATGCGGGATCCGTCTCGTGGTCTCCGTTGGCAACTTGGGGTGGTCTGCCATACCCTTCATGCCTGGGGTAGTAGTAGAATGAGCGACAGTTAACTCTAGGCGACAACTGCCGGAGTTGAACTATAGCTTCTCGAGCGGCTAGCTGGATGGCTTGTGGCTCGAAGGAAGTTGTTCTTCCGGTGAACCTATAGGGGCGTTCTGGCGACAAACCCCTACCGTAGATGTGCACAGTGAAACAGAATTGGCGGTCTTCACCGCTCATGGGTCCTTGGTACACAACATATTCTGGGGGCTCTTCTAACGCGTAGGCACGACGGGTGAGGTTTGCGAGTATGGTCACGAAACCTCCAAGATTGTTGTTGTGGTCTCATTGTGCACTATGGGACCAGGCATTGTGGCTAGGTTGGGGAAGAGGCCGTGCTGGGCCGGGTTGCGGTTAGCGTGCCCTTTTTATAGAAAAGGGAACGGAGTCTTCCTTCGCACGCTTGCGAATGAGACATTTTTGCCATCAGTCATTTGCGTGTGATCGATAGGCTAGACTGATAGGTTGGGCACCGACTGCCAAAAGTGTTGGAATTACTGTGTGGCTATCTTGCACGGGAAGCTTGGCTGGGGTTTTGGTTAGGGTCTGTTAGGTTGGTTTACCTAAATTATCCGACCTGGCTAAGATAGGATTAGCCAATGGTCAGCCTGGCTATGGTACCAAGTCTATGGGGACCGATTCTCCGGGTATTAATTCCCAGAAAATGGCCCTTGTGCTCATCAGCCCTAGGATAACTGTTAGCTGATGAGGCACCAACTTGATACAGAAATTCCAAGCAAATACAAAATATGTAGTACAAGACCATTCTGGTCTATGAGTACAACAAATGGTTTCTAGTGGTTGATGACGGAAGCGGGCTATAAATCATCAGTGTCTATGGGACTCCATTTCCCACGGGAACAGCTGACCAGGCTAGCTCCTATCTTCGCGAGACTGCTATCACCGTTGCTTAGGTTCCGGGGCTGTCATCACGTTGCTTCTCTCCGTGCAAGAAATCTGGCTAAGACAATAGCCAGGGACAAGCCAGTGAGTACTTTGAATGTACTCGCAAACATAATGAACACGGGTATAATATAATAACGATGTGCTAAAAATATTTTATACTCATGACGTCAGTCACAAAAATATAAATATAACTCTGATGCATGTAAGCATGTTATATATGATTATGTAATATCATAGAAGTATTAAAAAAATAATGAAATAAACAACAAGCCTGCCACAGTCGGGCGTCTGAGCGACACCACATAAAGGGCTTTAAAAGAAATGCCACAGTCGGTTGTCTAAGCGACACCACATAAAGGGCTTTAAAAGAAATGCCACAGTCGGGCGTCTGAGCGACACCACATAAAGGGCTTTAAAAGAAATGCCACAGTCGGGCGTCTGAGCGACACCACATAAAGGGCTTTAAAAGAAAAGCCACAGTCGGGCGTCTAAGTGACACCACATAAAGGGCTTTAAAAGAAATGCCACAGTCGGGCATCTAAGCGACACCACATAAAGGGCATTAAAAGAAATGCCACAGTCGGGCATCTGAGCGACACCACATAAAGGGCTTTAAGAGAAATGCCACAGTCAGGCGTCTGAGCGAGACCACATAAAGGGCTTTAAAAGAAATGCCAGAGTCGGGCGTCTAAGCGACACCACATAAAGGGTTTTAAAATAAATGCCACAGTCGGGCGTCTAAGCGACACCACATAAAGGGCTTTAAAAGAAATGCCATAGTCGGGCGTCTAAGCGACACAACATAAAGGGCTTTAAAAGAATAACAATCATAGTGAATATCCAGGAGGTAGAACCGTCCCAGGGATATTCGATAATACCAATAATATCATGGGTTAGTCCACAACAAAATAATAATCATCATCATCACATGTCACAAGTCATGATACCAGTTCTGATTTAACAGTTTCACCTCCGAAGACCGACACTAAGACCGACACTCGACCCATCCCAGACTGTAATCCTTAACCATGGACACGACTATTCGAATAGGTTTAATCTCTGCAGAGGGTGTACTCTTTACCCACGAGTAACGGATTTCTTTAGTCCATCGAGACTAATTCCGTCTACGGTCTTTTTGTTGAAAACACACCTAACTTGCACACACCAGCTTAACTCACACGTGTCTGGAATCACCCAAGACACCTGTCAAGCAAACTCTAAGTGGGGAGGCTACAACCTCGCGTAGGATGGGATCGAATTTATATTGCACGCTCTAAGGGGTGGCCTCCCCTCTCGGTCTCAACCAGAAACACCCATGCCCCCGAACCAGGTGGCCTGCCTACCAGCTACAACCGGTATCTTCCACCCTGGCCTCTCTGTACGGTGTGTGCTAGGAAGAGGTTGATAACTTACTGAACCATACTCTACTTGTTGTAGAGACGAGTGATAGTACGAAACAAGTATGGGGGTTACTGGAACAAGACTTGATCTATGGTCGACTCAGGAGGTTTAGGTATTCCCTGCATGATTAACATAACGAAAATATTTCAACCAACAGAGTCACCGCTCATATTACCTTACCATGCCATACCAGATATAACCATCCCGATGGAGACCGGCGACAAACTCATGCCTACCCAAGGCAGAGGTTTGCCCGGGTTCCTGCCGGTATGCATGCAAGGCACATGAGGATGATCATCATCACAAGTGTGATCGTTTCCAACAGCATGGAAATCACAAATATGCATCCATGCACATGACCATCTCACATGAAATAACAATTTCTCCAAAAAAGAGGTAGTGTGATGAATGCATCAACGAACACTCAAAAATAGCATGCCAGGGTTCAGAATGCTTGCCTTCAGGTCAAGGGAGGGCAGGGTGCATTTCAACTTCTTGAAATATTTCTCCTTCCTTCAAAATCCTATTTTAAACATATAAAAGAGTTAACACACAAAATAAAAATAGCACAAAAAGTTGTTTGGAAATTTTTTCAATTAAATCTTAAAATAAACTAGATCAAATTTGAGAGAGGTAGGAAAAAGAATTAATTCATTTGGAGTCATATTTAAAAACATAAAGCCATTCAAAGATTTGGTCAAAATCTGTTTTTAATAATAAACAAAAAAGAAACGCTTCGGGCAGAATACGCCTTCAAAACGGGGAGACGTACTCGGGGTCTTTACGCTTCCACTTAAACGCGTGGAGGCGGGGCTGGGTCACTGATAGTGGGTCCAGGGGGCGCACTAGTCAGGTTTGACCAGTCCCCACTCCCTCCTCTTCTGTGCCCGAGCAGAGGCGGGGCGTCCGGCGATCGTCACCGGAGAATAGCGTCTTTTCGCGGGCATCTAAGAGCAGGGATGGATCTGCCACTCCTCGGCGGTTCTTCCGGTCGTCGCAGGGTCGCCGGAGGTGGAGGGAGTCGCCGGCGGCGAGCTCCGCGGCGGAGGGGGCTTCGGGAACAAAGTGATTTTTGGGCTGCGGTGGTCTCCGACCAAAATTGATCGAGGGGTTGCACTCATGAGAGGGAGGGAGAGTTCTTGGTGGAGAGATTGGAGAGGGAGAGGCCCTGGTGGCGACGGAATCGACCGAGGCTTGGTGGTGACCGAATTGGCCGGACTCAGGGAAGAAGGCCTTCCCCTCCTCGAATGCTGGCCAGGGTAGCTCTAGGAGGATAACTGGAGGTTGATCGAGGACTTGATTGAGCTCCGGGGCCCTTGTATAGGCGGTAGAGGTCAGTTCGAGGCGGCCGGTGATAAGGACGATGGCGAACCGCGCGCAAGGGGACATGGCGTGTCGGCCGCGGTCGGTCACGGGCTGGGGTGAGTGCGGGGCATGACGCAGCGGCTCGGGCGCCGCTCGTGCAATACGCGCGCTCTGGGCGCGTCCAGTGCATGCACGGAAGGTGTTCGACACAATGTCGTGGCACGCTACAGGTCACATGTGAGGTTGGCAAGCAACATAACTAGGCTAGTGATAGAGGGAAGCTCAAGGGACACGGTGGTTTGGTCAGGCTATCATGTTCATAGTGTATACTTGAGATCATGCCAAATCAGTCCATGCACTCCAGGTGTTTGTCAAAATGCCAAAGGCACCTAGGCTATTCTTGGAGGGGCCAAATCTTCCAGATCAGTGTCTCCTTGGATGCACAAGAAGGTGGTGAGGTTAGTGGGTGAAAAGCACAAACTTGCTGGTGCAAGTTTTGCAGAACTTCAAATCTGGATAGGATGTGAGTGGCATTATTTCATGAACCAAAAATATGCCAATGGTTGCATGCTCCTGGACTTAGGGGTTTAGCATGGAGGACTACAAGTAGGAGAAGGAATCTAGGGCCAAAGGGTAAGCAATAATAGGGATGCTGTACAAACCATCATGATGGACCAGAATGAAGATTAGGTTGATTCACTCAAAATTTTCAAAGAACATCCTTGGATCTTTGCATATAATGGAATCATATGCTGCTACTGACATCCCATAATTTTGGTGGGGGCTCTAGGGAAATTTTTAAATGGGTTGCAGTGCAAAACTGTCCACTGGACCAGAGAAGAAAAACAGGCACCAAACTCATAATATGCAATGAAATAGATATATAATTGCACATAAATGATTTTGAGACCTCACATGGTGTCTCCAAATTTTGGTTGAATTTTTAGCTAAGTTTATCAACTGGTTGAAGTAGAAAAAGAGCTCCAAAACTCAAACAAGTCATTTTAATGATTAAATCTCAGGGTGAACTAATCTAATAAATAAACCTACTGATTTAGAAATAGTTATACAGAGAGCATAGAAGTTTAATATTTTGGAGAGCTCCACTAAAAAATAATAATAATTATCCTCTATATTAAAAGAGATGCTCTGAACTCCGCAGAAATAATCCAAAAGGAAAATTTTAAAACTCCTGGAAATTTTTTAATTTCCAATAAAAATTTTGGTTAAATTTTTGGGGTGTTACATTTCGGTGGGGCTGACATGTTACGAAAAGTAAACAGGGAGTTTCCATTGCAATCTCGATGGGACCGATCGCTCATCTCGGTGGTACTAAAACGTTACGAAGGGAAACAGAGAGATCTCCCTAGGGTTTGTGGCAGTGGCTATGACATCTGAACTCGGTGGCGCCGGATAGAAAGAATCGGTAGGGCCGAGTTTGACTTTTGGTTTAGGTCATATGTGGATGTGAGAAAGTAGTTTAGGGCTTTGGAGCATATCACTAAGCATTTTGAGCAAGAAAGGCATTAAGCAACACCTCATCCCTCCTTGATAGTATTGGCTTTTCCTATAGACTCAATGTGATCTTGGATCACTAAAATATAAAATGTAGAGTCTTGAGCTTTTGAGCTTGAGCCAATCCTTTTATCCTTAGCATTTTGAGGGGTCCACTTTTCTCATCCATGCCATGCCATTCATTGAGCTTTTCTTGAAATATTCATCTTGGAATGATGTTAGCTCAATGAGCTATATCTTGTTAGGAATTACCAAAACCACCTAGGGATAGTTGCACTTTCAATCTCCCCCTTTTTGGTAATTGATGACAACATATAGATCAAAGCTTCAACAAATGATAATAAGAGTGAAAAACATTGTCGCTTTGAGAAGTATGTGATAAGCAAGAGCTCCCCCTAAATTTGTGCATAGTTTAAGATTTGCTTTGGACTGCAAATGCACAAAGAGTTAGGCTCATGGGTTACCTTTCCATGTCACATACATCTTGGTGGAGTGCTCAAAATGAAAATAATTGAATACATGCACTCATCACCAAGCAAAGTGAATGATCATATAGAGATAAACGGGATAATGTCATCCAACAAGCATAAATATAGCATATGATCATCCAGGTATCACACAGACATGATGTATCTCAAACAAGCAAATAAAGTTTAACCACCAAAGCAAGAGAGAATAAAAAGCAAAACACTCTCTCTCGAAGCCTATGATCTATACATTTTTCTCCCCCTTTGGCAACAAGTTACCAAAAAGTTCATAGAAAATGCATAGCGCTAAATCGTCTCTCAGGCTTGATCTTCAGGAGGTGGTGTAGAGATGGCTCCTTGGACGAAGACTTCAGTAGATGTGGATGGAGCTGGAGGTGTAGGTGCTGGAGCTGGTTGCACTGGAGCTGTAGGAGCTGTAGCTGGTGCACATGAAGGGGCTCTGGTGTCTATCACTGGCACTGCAGCTGATCTCTAAGCTTTAGGCACTCTGGCAAATGCATCAGTGGTAGTCTTTCCCTTCCTCTCCTGCATATCATCCTGAAGCTGCTTAACCACAGACTGGATCTCAGTTACCTTCACATCCAAGTCATAGAACTTCTGCTCCATGATCCTCTCCAGGCTCTCCTGGTTTTGAGTCAAGGTGGCCAGCCCCTTCTCAATCCTCAGAGTGGATGCAGTCAAGTAGCCTAGATGATCTTGTTTTCTCTTCAAAAAGTACTGAGATGCCTCTTCCATTGTTGGCATCTTGGTAGCCTTCTCTGTCCTTGCCTTCTCCTTCTTTGCTTGAGCATGCACAGAAGATGGTTCATCTTCATCCATAACCAGTTGGTTGTCCTCAAAGTCTGGATAGATAGGCATTTGATCCTTGTCCAACAAGTATGTGCTAGTGCCCATCTTAGAGTTAATCAGCTCCTAGATCTATGGGGCATACCCACAACTTCTCTTTTGGTCAGCTGCTGTCCTCTTGATAGTCTCAACTATGAGGCTCATGACCTTGAACTTCTATGGCACATCAAATAAGTGTAGCAAGTTTATTGCATGGCCTCTGATCATGTTGTGATCACCTGACTTGGGCAAGAGAGTGTGCCTGAGGATCCAGTTGATGGTTGGCAGTCCTGACAGAAGATAATGTACTAATCCAAACCTATGTGTTTCAACTGTAGCATCTGGGATCTCCTTGTACATATGTGCCATAGTGTTGTGATCCATCTTCTTCTTGGCATAGATATCCAAGTCATCTTCTTTCTCCTTAGGTGCATTGATCAGATTAGCCCATTCTTCAATAGATGATTGGTACCTTGTACCTTCAGACATCCATACTATCCTGCCATCTAGATAGAAGTGTGCTGTGGAGTAGAATTGCATTATGAGCTCATCATTCCACTTTGTGAGCTTCTGCCCAACAAAGTCTGCAACTCCACAAGCACTAAAGCTGTCATACACATCAGGATAGTGTTCCTCATTCTCCTTCATGTAGGTCCAGTCCACCCACCTCATGTCACACACTATAGGCTTCTTGTCCAGCAACACTATAGTCAACAGGAGTCCTTCTCCTGGCTGCATAAGGATCAGACAACCTCCACTGTCTGAGGCCTGCATCCTTTCTCAACTTCATGTTCTCAGCCACAGGATGAGCATCATTATGATCTCGAATTTTTGGCTTCAACTTTCTCAAGACATGCTCTTCATCATCTTCCTCTTCAGCAACAGTTTCAGGCACTGGGGCCTTGTTCTTCTCATCAGCAGATATGTTTCTGGTATTCCTCTTAGGTGCAATCTTGGGCTTGGAGGCAGCTTTGGGTGCTTCTTTGGGCTTTGATGATGCAGCCCCTGACTTGATAGCATCACCCATAAACTTCTGAGCCTTGGGTGCTGGTGTAGCAACCTCTTCTTCTTCTTTAGAGTCTCTCCTCATAGAGGGATTGCCAAGAACTCTGGCAGTGGTGGTTCTGACTCTCTTTTTCTTTTTGTCTTGGCCAACTACTTCATCTTCTGACTCAATAGTAAACTTCATGGTTTCTCAAGTGGCAACCTTCCTAGGTTTGGAAGAGGGTATCCTTCTTGCAGGTGCCTTCTTCTGCACTACTAGCTTAGTGGTTGCAACTGAGCCATACTCCTTTTTGAGCACTTTCTTTTTGGAAGTGGGCTCATCCTCAACTGCCACATAGTCTTCATCCTTAGATTCTGAGGTTTTCTTCTTTCTGGCCCTGGTGGCCGCTTTGGGTAAGTTGCTTGGGGTGCTCCTGCTACCATCATCAGAGGTGCTAGAGGGACTAGTGCCCTCACTCATTTGAACCTGCTCCTCTGACTTGTTCTGGCTATCACTTTGATCAGACATAGTGCAAACATTAACTGCAGACCCTGTGAATAGATATATATGAGATAGAGTGGATGAGCATCACAAAATACAGAGGTTTTTGCAAAAGAATGAGTCAAAAACTTAGTTTTAGTTTTCCACAGAAAGCATTTCAGAGCAACCGATTTGTAAACTCGGTGATACCAAAGCAGCTTTTGGAACCTAAACTAGTGAACTCGGTCACACTAAGTCACAGTTCGGTGGCACTGAGACTGCTAGGGTTTCACAAAGTGTTGAACTCGGTCACACCGATTTGCAATTCTCGGTCAGCCCAAGAATCACATGTGCAATGGCCTTAGCTGAATCGGTGGATCCAATTTCTACAACTCGGTGGGTCCGAGATGGTTTCGGCGGAAACCTAACCCTAAATTTTCAATTCATCTCTAATCTACGGAGTGTTTTGACTAGACATGATGATTTCAATCGTGGCAAGATTCATGGCGAACACAATGTGCTAGTAATCGGACGGGGATATCACAATGATCGAGTCCATACCCTAGTTCGGCGATGAACTCGCTACGACAGCAACGACAGGGATGATTTCCGTTGACGGCGGCGGAGACCAGCGACAGGAGGCGGCTGGCGACGAGGAGGACGATACGGAGACCCTGGAGGCAGAGCGGGCTACGCGCGGGTGAAGGAGTTTGGAGAAACTTTCCAAATTTTTGCCCGTGGATATATATAGCCCGACCCTGTCAGTGTGACCGAGTGGAACAACTCGGTGGCACCTAGATGCATAACTGCTGACAGTTACAGCAACTCGGTGTGACCAAAAGGTTCAAATCAGTTGCACCGAGATTGAAAACCTAGATCGACTTAGTGATCTCGGTATGACCGAAATGGAAGAATCAGTCATACCAAAACGCACAAAGAAGTTTTGGAAGTTTAAGTCTATGATGAATCGGGGACTCCGAGTGCTCCTCACACAGAGTGGTTCGAATCTGACTTGATCAAATTTTGTGATGTAGCATGAATAGAGTTTGAGACAAGAAAAGCATAGATAGCTAGAGAAGGTTCTTAGGCATTCTTGTCCATCCACTTGGCAAAAGAAAAAGAAATAAAACAAACAAAACAACAAGTGGATGTCCTCGAATGAGTTAAATATGCAACCAACATGCTCACACAATAAAATGGCAAATGAAATATGTGGCAAAGCATGCATAACCAATTCTAGCATCTATCAAGCAATTTGCGATGACTAGGTCATCTATATATGAGTATATTGACTTAGGAGTCAATGAGAACATTTGATCATAGGTCATACTCATCCTTTAAGCTCAAGTGGGGTTACCACTTTTACATAATGCATTGATGTGTTCACACCATTAGAGTTTCTTTGACTCAAGTCTTAGAGTAAAGCTCCCCCTAGATGTGAGATCCCCCCTTAGAGGGATGAACTAACCTTGGGTTTTGTCCATGATGACTTCATGTAGGTGTTGAAGATGTGGATGCTCAATGTTGATGTAGATCATTTGGAGCAATCCTTTGGAGTGAGTTGCACTTTCAATACCTACACGGGTTAGTCCCATAAGGAACAAACAAGGATATCCATAGACATAGAGTGATGCACACACAAGATGATGTCTATGAAAGCATTAGGTTACCTTGTCCCTTGTCTTACCAACAAGAGGGTTTGTGACACCTTGAACTAGTGCAAGATGTGGAAGTTGATTGCACTTGTTATTGCCAAAATGATATGAGTGGAATATGTTGGCGGAGTCACCCTCAAGAACTCTCTAGTTCTTCTTCTTCGGGATCCACATCATCTTGATGGGAATCTTTGGAGTTGTAGTTGTACTTGATGAAGTAGAGCTTGATGTAGTCTTGGGAACCCACTTGACCAAGGCCTTTGGAGATTCTTCAAATGCATCAATCTCCTCTTGAAGCTTATCCTTGCCTTTTTGCTTGTGGTCTTGTGGTGGAAGATCATCTTGAGCTTGTGTCCCTTTGAAGGAAGTAGGACATACTTCTCTTGTTGAGGAACAAACTTCGTCGTGGGGTATTGATCTTCTTCCCACTAAACTCCATTGGCATTGAACTTTCGCTCAAAACCAACACCTTGGTTCTTCCGGTGCCTTCCTTGCTTGCGTACAATTTCCTCAAATTGCTTACTCCCGGCAAGGCTTTTGTAAACACCTTTCTCTATAATTCCCTTCAATAAGCTATTTTCTTGCTAAAGTGTAACTTGGCTAAGAGAATCATTAGTGGAATCAAGAGAACTACTAGAAGCAACAATATTGGATTTAGCATGATTATTGTTACTACTAGAGGAAGAATCCTTCTTGTTCTTGTTAATAGACTTGACTTGAGGCATGTAAGTAGATAAGAGTAAATGCTTGGCAATGTAAGAAGAGCTTTTCTTACGGATATCATCATTGATTGCCTTTAAGAACTCATGCTCTTGCTCCAGGTTGAGCTTTTCAAAGCATAACTTCTCATGAGTCCATAAAAGTTCTCGATGATCTTCTAAGATAGTTTCATGAGCTAACTTAAGAGTGTTTAATTCTTTAGTTAGAAGCTCAATCTTCTCCTTATCATTGTCATTCGTTTTATCTTGATTAGCATGATTAACTGATGTTTCATCATAGTATTCATCACTAGAGTTGTCAACAAGTAAATCATCATCACCTAACAAGTCATCTTCATCACTATTGAAATCAACATACTCAGGTTGTGTTACCTTTGGGCCTTTAGCCATGAAGCATCTTCCAAGTCCTTCATTTGGTGAATCAAATATGTCATAGGAGTTGGTTGACACAAGTTCTAGACCGGCAACACCTTCATCTTGAGTATATTCGGAGTCGGAGTGATAGCTTCTCTCGGAGTGATTGTCGGAGTCGGAGCCGGATACCCATTCACCAACATGAGCTTGATGTCTTTGTTTTGTGTAGCTCCTTGATGAATTGTCCTTCCTTTCCGAATCATTGCTCCTCCGGGATGTTCTTCGTTCATAACGATCATCTCTACTCCTCCTCTCTCTTGGTGGTTATTCTTCTCTTCTTCTTCTTCTCTTGGGTGATTCTTCTCTTCTGTTGTAGGGTGTCGTACACTCATTGGAATAGTGTCCGGGTCTCCCACAATTGTAGCAATTGCGCTCTCGACTAGAAGATCTCTTGTCATTGTAGGACCTTGAGTTGGAGCTTCTCTCTTTGCTTCTATTCTTGTAGAACTTGTTGAAGTTATTCACCATTAAGCTCAATTCTTCATTCTAGGTTTGTTTCTCACTTGATGATGTGGGGGCTTCACATGAGGCTTTGTAAGCACCACTTGACTTGTTGTGAAGTTCCTCCTTATCCTTGAGTGACATCTCATGAGCAACAATTCTTCCAATGACTTCCGTTGGATTGAGATCTTTGTAATTTGGCATCATTTGGATCAATGTGCACATGGTATCATATTTTTCGTCCAAAGCTCTTAGGATCTTCTTGATGATGAATTTGTCGGTCATCTCTTCACTACCTAAGCCGGCAATCTCATTTGTGATAAGAGCAAGCCTAGACTACATTTCAGCGACACCTTCACCATCCTTCATTTTGAACTTGTCAAGTTGACTTTGGAGCACATCCAACTTGGATTCCTTGACGGAGTCGGTACCTTCATGCATATTAATCAAAGTGTCCCAAATTTCCTTTGCATTCTCAAGACGGCTGATTTTGTTGAATTCTTTGGGGAACAATCCGTTGAAGAGGATTTCACAAGCTTGAGCATTGTATTGCAGCATCTTCAACTCTTCTGCGCTAGATTCACGGTTCGGTTCTCTCCCATCAAAGAATTCACCTTGCAAGCCAATACACACAATAGCCCAAACGGCGGGGTTATGTCCAAGAATATGCATTTTCATCTTATGCTTCCAACTAGAAAAATTAGTACCATCAAAGTAAGGACCTCTACGGTGATAATTTCCCTCGCTAGACGCCATACTCTCCTAGGTTGTGAAACTAAGGCTATGACCACCAAAAGCTATGGAGAACAAAGCAAATGGAGACCAAAGCTCGGATACCACTTGTAGGATCGAAAGTATGTATATAGGGGGGGGGTGATTAGACTACTTGACCAAATAAAAACTTATCCTTTTCCCAATTTTAGCCAATTGCAGATTTTAGCTATCTTACCACAAGTCAAGAAATCTCAACACAATTCAAGCAAGCATGCAAAGAGTATATGAGCAGCGGAAAGTAAAGCATGCAACTTGCAAGGATGTAAAGGGAGGGGTTTGGAGGATTCAAACGCAATTTGAGACACGGATGTTTTTGTCGTGGTTCCGATAGGTGGTGCTATCGTACATCCATGTTGATGGAGACTTCAACCCACGAAGGGTAACGGTTGCGCGAGTCCACGGAGGGATCCACCCACGAAGGGTCCACGAGGAAGCAACCTTGTCTATCCCACCATGGCCGTCGCCCACGAAGGACTTGCCTCACTAGCGGTAGATCTTCACGAAGTAGGCGATCTCCTTGCCCTTACAAACTCCTTGGTTCAACTCCACAATCTTTCGGAGGCTCCCAAGTGACACCTAGCCAATCTAGGAGACACCACTCTCCAAGAAGTAACAAATGGTGTGTTGATGATGAACTCCTTGCTCTTGTGCTTCAAATGATAGTCTCCCCAACACTCAACTCTCTCTCATAGGATTTGGATTTGGTGGAAAGAAGATTTGAGTGGAAAGCAACTTGGGGAAGGCTAGAGATCAAGATTCATATGGTAGGAATGGAATATCTTGGCATCAACACATGAGTAGGTGGTTCTCTCTCAGAAATAGCAAGTTGGAAGTGTAGGTTCATTCTGATGGCTCTCTCCATGAATGAAGAGGAGGTGGAGGGGTATATATAGCCTCTACAAAAAATCTAACCGTTACACACAACTTGCCAAACTCGCTGTGACCGAATCGGTAAACTCGGTCAGACCGATTCAGCAAATCTAGTGACCGTTGGGATTTTCGATGGGGCCGACATGCAACTTGGTAGGACCGATATGGTTAGGGTTCAGGGCTTAACGTAATCTCGGTGAGACCGATTACACAAACTCGGTGGGACGATTTTGGTAATAAGCTAACCAGAAAGTTGGTCAAGTAAACTCGGTGGGACCGGTTCGCTCATTTCAGTGGGACCGAAATGTTACGAAAAGGAAACAGGGAGTTTATATTGCAATCTCGGTGGGACCGATCGCTCATCTCGGTGGTACCGAAACATTACTAAGGGAAACAGAGAGATTACAATCCCATCTCGGTGAGACCGAGATCCCTATCGGTGAGACCGATTAGCCTAGGGTTTGTGGCAGTGGCTATGACATCTGAACTCGGTGGCGCCAGATAGAAAGAATCGGTAGTGCCGAGTTTGACTTTTGGTTTAGGTCATATGTGGATGTGAGAAAGTAGTTGAGGGCTTTGGAGAATATCACTAAGCATTTTGATCAAGAAATCCATTAAGCAACACCTCATCGCTCCTTGATAGTATTGGCTTTTCCTATAGACTCAATGTGATCTTGAATCACTAAAATATAAAATGTAGAGTCTTGAGCTTTTGAGCTTGAGCCAATCCTTTTATCCTTAGCATTTTGAGGGGTCCACTTTTCTCATCCATGCCATGCCATTCATTGAGCTTTTCCTGAAATATTCATCTTGGAATGATGTTAGCTCAATGAGCTATATGTTGTTAGGAATTACCAAAACCACCTAGGGATAGTTGCACTTTCACACTGCAAGGTGGCCCGAACAAGGTTAAACTATTGTGTTTCTCTGTCCCTTTGAGCTCGATGCGCTAGGCTTAGAGGATCGCGAGTAGGCAGGATGGGTAGGTTGAGATCTCCGCACGCGCCCCAAAGTTCGAACCTATCAAGGGTTTGCGGAACCCAAAATCCGACAATCCCAAGGCACCTCACAAGTAGCATGTGCCAAGTCTTCGGGAGTGTTGCTTGTATTCGTCATGGGCTGCCCAAAGTGGCCCATCAATGAAGCACCATGGGGGTCCTCGGCTCGATTCACTTGGTCGGGAAACATCATGATGAGTACCTCCTATTCTAGGACTCCATCTCTCACCGATCGCCAGCTGATGGGACTGCTCTCGAGGAAGAACAACACGCTAGAGGTGCTCTTTCCCGAGTTCACGTCACTAGTGTGGTTGTGCCTGCAATGTATCGGAGCAGGTTCTTGACCATCATGAGATGATCTCTGGCGGGAGCGTCCATGAACTTACTCAGGAACCCGACGGTGAATGAGATATCCAGCCAGGTGTGCACAAGTTACCTTAGGTTGCCGATGGCAGTCTGTCGTGGAATTGTCACGGCAGATGTCCTAGTGAAAGGACTTAGTCGTGGAGCCATCACAACTAGGAAGCTTGAAGGGGTTAATCGGGACAAAGGACACGAGGTTTATACTGGTTCGGCCCCTTACGGTGAATGTAAAAGCCTACGATCCAGTTTTGAGTGGGATTGCTTATGTCTCAATAACCAGGGAGCGAATCGCTGACCTAGCTCTTGAGTTGATGTTACTTGCCCTGAACCGCCGCCGGGTCGTCCCTTTATATACAGAGGCCGACGCCCAGCGGCTCTATAGAGTCCCGGCCGACTCATAAACAGTGTCCGGCTCGGTCTCTTAATATTTCTTGTCTTAAAATACAAGTCACGCATACACAGCGGCGGTTTATCACTACGGGCCTTAAGTCACCTCCGGGCTTTGGGACCTTACTGAACTGCCATCTTCAACCTTGATCTTGGGCTTCAAGAGTACTCATAGGTGTAACCCGGCCCCTCCTGGGTGGGTCATACCTAATAGTTATATCCCCAACATTAGGCCCCAGATTGATTTGAACTAGTTCATGTCAATCTTTGATACTTAAGAAAAACCTTCTGCTCTTTGCTTATGAAGTTTTTGTAACCCGCCATGACATCATCCTTTGAATTTGTGGTAACCCGCCATGACGCCACCTGCCATAAATGCACGTTTTGTCCAATGTATCTCAACGGATCTTTGCCTTAATGACCATCCGAAAATCGAGGCGTCCTTGTAGTTGGATAACTATGTTTTTTCGTCCTCCTCATTTTTTGCACCCACTTAACAGTCTTTTCCTTATAAATAGACCTGACTAGGTCTCTTCTCCTTCTCCCCATTCCGCATATTCTTCCTCTCACCCCCGTCTGTTACTGGAGCTCCACCGCTGTCGCCACCGTCCACCTCGTCTCCGTCGAGCTTGGCCGCTGCATCGACTTGACTTTGACCAGAGAACGGCAGCATCCCTCCTCCGCAGATCTTCCGCAGTAAGTGCTTCCCCTTTCTGTGCCATAGATCTACGCTAGGGCTAGCATGTTCCTCTGTACCATGCGCAGTTCATCTGAGTTCTTGTGTTCCACATGTTATGGCTTCTTCTAATCCAAAAACCCCATAGATCTTAGGCGGTACGTGTTCCGCATCCATTTTGGATACCAGTAGATCTCCTTTCCATGTAAGAAAATCCCATTATAGCGCATGAACTCCTCTACACCCTGTTTTTATGTCTAGTAACATTTCTTTTCTGAACATTTGTTTGATCCAAAATAACAGTTGCAAATTGTGAAATTTGTTTGTTCAACACTTAGGCAAAGTCTGCACTTGTTAGATTTATCTAGTCATGGCGACTCTGAGTGCCGGCTTTATGGAGGCAATGCTCAATTAATAACTTTGAACCACCCTCGGCGGTTTAAATAATCTTGACAGCTTATAGAGCTTATGGTGGCTTAACTAACCAGGACATAATTATCCTTATACCATTAGGCCCCTTCATAAGCCGCCATTTTAATTATGCACAGAAATATTTTTATCCTGCCCGGCTTAAATTTGAACCGACACTTTTACTTTGTCTTAGGCTTTCAATCAGAAATGGCACGCAAGGCATCTACCTCCTGCAACTGGGTTAAATCCATTGTTACTGACAACACCATGGATGACTTTGTGAAAACCAGGTATCTGCCGAAAAAAGAAGTCATGCCTTATCGTGCTCCTAACCCGGATGAAGAATTTCCTCAGCCCAAAGACGGAGAGGTTGTTGTTTTTACAGATCATATGAAATGGGGATTTACTCCTCCCGGCTCAAAATTCTTCAGGGATGTGCTGAATTTCTTTGACCTTCACCCACAAGACATCGGACCCAATTCCGTGTCTAATATCTGCAACTTCCATGTGTTCAGTGAAGCATACCTTGGTGAAGAACCCAATTTGCTGCTTTTCAGAGAACTGTTCTATTTGAACCGCTAGAATGAATGTGCCAGCGGCCAGAGCTTAGAACTTGGCGGAGTCTCGATCCAGCACCGCAGGGATGTGATTTTCCCTTACGCTAACCCACCAAGCCACCCCAAAGATTGGAACATGACATGGTTTTACTGCAAGGATACCTCTCCGGCTGATGAAAACCCTCTGCCTGGCTTTCGTGCCCTTCGTCTTGAGACCACCCATCCTCTCCCTGACAAGATCACAACCACGGAAGGTAAATCACTTGCTCCTACCTTGGCCAAGATCAAGGCTCTGCTAGGGAACGGGCTGACAGACATTGACCTGGTCCGCGTTTGGCTCGCCTGGCGGGTTATTCCGTTGAGCCGCCGCACTGGCTTGATGTGCGAATATACTGGCACCAAGAATGATCCTTTATGTCACAGCCCTGACGACTTACCTGACCATGCCATTGACGACATGACCAAGTCTCTTATGAATGAGTATCTGGCGGATTGCGGCAAGGTGGGCCTAGCCCCCTTCTGCAAAGCTATCCCGTCCAAAGGTAAACCGCCCATGTGAAATGAATACTTTTAATTTCTTAATGTCTCACCCATACTTATGCATATGCTAATCTTTGCAGGCGGGTGATAAATTTTGGGAAGTCAAATATGATCATGAAGCCGCCAAGAGAGCTAGAAAAGAAAAGAAAGCCACCAGGAAAGAAGCTGTCAAAAGGAAGGGCACGAAAGCCACCGCTTCTGACCTGCTTCGGCTAGCGGACTCTTCTAAGTCGGAGGTAGCCCTTGACTCCCTTGGCTCATTTTTTAACCATCTTATTGACACTGATTATCAGTAGGAGGACACAGGAGCAAGCCGTAACAAGGCTGATGAGGTAACTATCCTTTCCTCCGACTCCGAGCCTTTACCAAGACGGAAAATCCGTAGAGTGACCCGGAAAGTAAAGTTTTCTCATCCTTTAGCTCATCACGATCCTCAATTTCTTTTGAAGCGGCAAATTCATGAGAGCCGGAGGCAGACCCGGACCAGCAAGGACGCGGAGCTCTCCTCCGGCTTACCAAACACTCCAAGAAAGCGCCGGAATGAGGTCACTTATGTTTTAAATAAATTTTACCCCTTGGCGGGTCTCTTTCGTCGAGCACTCAATTCTTCTGACTCAGATTATCAGGATACTTCCCCTTCCTCCGGCGAGTCACTACAGTCTAACCTGCCAGCTTTCAAGACTGCACCAGGGTATGATAACCCGCTCATCTTGCATTTATTTTAATCCCTTGCATCTGTATTAACCTTTATTTTGACGCGGTGGTCAAGCCAAACCCAGCAAACGGGTTAGAAAAAATAAGCTAGCTGAAGATAGAGTTGTGACTGAGCCGGTTCTTGAACCAGCCATGCCGGACTCAACCACTCATGAGCCGCCATCTGAGCCAACTCAAGACTTACCAACTCCTGCTACTGACCTACCTACTGATCAAGCTGCCGACGAGTCAGAGAATCCAAAGGCTCCTAATCCGGTCCGGACTGATGACCCTTCAAATGCTGATGTAGAGATCACCAGAACCGGCTATGTTGAGCTGGGAAGGCCGACTATGCTGGCCAAGTGCCCTGCCAAGGAAGAACTTCTGGACCAGCACCGGGTCAAGATGGATGTTGCCAACTATGCTCATATGAGTATTGGAGACATCTTTTCTGGCTATATGAGCCAAGTGCACAGCAGCTGGAACCTCGAGATTGATATGGTGAAGCAGATGCACGACAAATTCGAGGTATAACCCATTCTCTTTTGTTCATTAATCTTTACTATGCTAGCCCCCAAGTCTACTGCTTATGATGCTTATGCTATAGATTTGAAACAAACTTAGCAATCATAAATGAAAGAAATAAATAAAAGTTTCGGCTCCCGAGGGGCGGCTTAACCAATATGGTTGAGTCGGTCCTTATATAAAAAATAATTCGTATGGGTCCTTGAACAGCAATATGCATTAGCCCCCAAGTACCAAGTATTATTGCTTGCAAAATGCTTGGGACTTACTCTTATAAATCGCCATCTTATGAACCGCTATCTGATGACCCACAAGTGTAGGGGATCTATCGTAGTCCTTTCGATAAGTAAGAGTGTCGAACCCAACGAGGAGCAGAAGGAAATGATAAGCGGTTTTCAGTAAGGTTTTCTCTGCAAGCATTGAAATTGTAGGTAATAGATAGATTTGTGATAAGATAATTTGTCACGAGTAACAAGCAATGCAAGTAAATAAAGTGCAGCAAGGTGTCCCAATCCTTTATGTAGAAAAGGATAAGCCTGGACAATTTCTTATAATGATGAAGGAGCTCCCGAGGACACATGGGAATTATCGTCAAGCTAGTTTTCATCATGTTCATATGATTCACATTTGGTGCTTTGATAATTTGATATGTGGGTGGACCTGTGCTTGGGTGCTGCCCTTACTTGGACAAGCATCCCACTTATGATTAACCCCTATTGCAAGCGTCCGCAACTACAAAAGAAGTATTAAGGTAAACCTAACCACAACATTAAACATATGGATCCAAATCAGCCCCTAACGAAGCGACACATAAACTAGGGTTTAAGCTTCTGTCACTCTAGAAACCCATCATCTACTTATTACTTCCCTATGCCTTCCTCTAGGCCCAAATAATGGTGAAGTGTCATTTAGTCGACGTTCACATAACACCACTAGAGGAAAGACAACATACATCTCATCAAAATATCGAATGAATACCAAATTCACATGACTACTAATAGCAAGACTTCACCCATGTCCTTAGGAACAAACGTAACTACTCACAAAGCATATTCATGGCCATAATCAGAGGGGTAATAATATGCATTAAGGATCTGAACATATGATCTTCCACCATGTAAACCAATTAGCATCAACTACAAGGAGTAATCAACACTACTAGCAACCCACAGGTACCAATTTGTGGTTTTGATACAAGATTGGATACAAGAGATGAACTAGGGTTTTGAGAGGAGATGGTGCTGGAGAAGATGTTGATGGAGATTGACCCCCTCCGATGAGAGGATCGTTGGTGATGATGATGGTGATGATTTCCCCCTCCTGGAGGGAAGTGTCCCGGGTAGAACAGCTCTGCCAGAGCTCTAGATTGGTTCCGCCTTGTGGCGGCGGAGTTTCGTCCCGTAAGCTTGCCCACGATTTTTTCCAGGGTAAAAGCCCTCATATAGCAGAAGATGGACACCGGGGGCCACCAGGGGGCCCATGAGACAGGGGGGCACACCCAGTAGGGGTGGGCGCGCACCCCACCCTCCTGTCCAGGGTGTGGGCCCCCTGATGTATTTCTTCTGCTCAATAATTCTTATTAATTCCAAAAACAGGTTTCATGGAGTTTCAGGATTTTTGGAGCAGTGCAGAATAGGTTTCCAATGTTTGCTCCTTTTCCAGCCAGAATTCCAGCTGCCGGCATTCCCCCTCTTCATGGTAAACCTTGTAAAATAAGAGAGAATAGCCATAAGTATTGAGATACAATGTGTAATAATAGCCCATAATGCAATAAATATTGATGTAAAAGCATGATGCAAAATGGACGTATCAACTCCTCCAAGCTTAGACCTCACTTGTCCTCAAGCGGAAGCCGATATCAAAAAATATGTCCACATGTTTAGAGATAGAGGTGTCGATAAAAATAAAATACGGACATGAGGGCATCATGATCATTCTTATAACAGCAACATATATAGATTTTATCAAATGATTTCTTATACTCAAGTAACAATCAATTCACAATGTCAAGTATGGTTCAGAAACTTCATTGAGAACTAACAAACTATAATCTCAGTCATTGAAGCAATTACAATTTATCATAACATCAGAAAGAGTCAACAATATAGCTTTTCAGCAAATCAACATACTCAACTATCATGTAGTCTTCTACAATTGCTAACACTCACGCAATACTTGTGGTTATGGAGTTTTAGCAGGACACCGAGAAAGATAGGGGCTCATTGTGTTGCCCCCCAACATATTCACCTTTAGGTGATGTCAACAATAATAGCCCATGCTAACTTACATCCAATTGGATATATATATAATGATCTTTCAAACACGAGGAGGTTGCCAAAGGATAAAATGAAAAAGGGAAAGGTGAAGATCACCTTGACTCAAGCATAAAGTAAAAAACATGAAGTTAAAGATAGGCCCTTCACAGAGGGAAGCAGAGGTTGTCATGTGCGTTCAGGGTTGGATGCACAAAATCTTAATGCAAAAGAATGTCACTTTATATTTCCCCTTGTATGTGGACCTTTATTATGTAGTCCGTCGCTTTTATTGCTTCCACAACAAGATCGTATAAAGCTTATTTTCTCTGCACTAATAAGTCATACATATTTAGATAGCAACTTTTATTGCCTGTAACATGACAACTTACTTGAAGGATCTTACTCAATCCATAGGTAGGTATGGTGGACTCTCATGGCAAAACTGGGTTTAAGTATATTTGGAAGCACAAGTAGTATTTCTACTTAGTGCAAGGAATTTGGCTAGCATGAGGGGGTAATGCAAGCTCAACATGTTGGGAAGATCAATGACAATATACTTTAACTAAAATGTGAGAAAACATAAACCAATACGTTGTCTTCCTTGTCCTATGTCAACTCTTTTAGCATGTCATACTTAATGAGTGCTCCCAATCATAAAAGATGTCCAAGATAATATATTTGTATGTGAACCTCTCTTTCCTTATCACTTCCTATTAATTGCAACGATGACCAACACTATGTTTATCAACTCTCAACAACTTTTATGCCTCATACTTTCTATGTGTGAAGTCAACACTAACCACAAGATCAATATGAACTCTTTTATTCTTTCTACTTTCTCAAGATCATAGCGACATAGCAAAGCCCTTGACTCAACACTAATATTTATTATGGATAGCTCACGGACTCGATTACAAAAAGAGATCACAAGGAAAAACTCAAAACTACTTGATATCAAAACTTCAATCTACTAGATCAAGATACTACTAAAAGGATCAAACTAAATAAAACGGTAAAGATAGGAGTGTGATGGTGATACGATATCGGGGCACCTCCCCTAAGCTTGGCAGTTGCCAAGGGGAGTGCCCATACCCATGTGATTATGTCTCCCTCTTCACGGTTGGTGTTATGATCTTCTTGGCAATGATGCCCTTCAGGATACGATTCTCCTCCTCGAGCTTATTGATTTGTTGTTTGAGGTCCATAACTTCTTTGCGGAGCTTGCCCGTAACGGCTAAAGCTTCCTTTACCCAAGGATGCTGCATAGCTTCTAGAGAACAAGGGACGCTCTTTTTCATATTTTCATAAGAAAGAAATCTAAAGTTGGAAGGGATGACCAAATTTGGAATAGCCGATTTCTGTTGTTCCCCCATCATGAATTCTGCTTGGAGATGAGAGGTGACTTCTTGATCTTCCCCTATGGCATCTATCCTTTTCAAGTCAGCCTCCATCTCATCCTCTGTTGATGGTCCAAAGTGATAAGCGTCGCTATTTGCTCCTGGACCTGGTGTTGGGTGAGACACCCGACTCTCCCCGACTGACTCTTGAGAAGACATCTTGCTCTTAATCTGCAACAGGAACAGCTCGAAACGAAAACAGAGGATATTCGCATGATACGGTGGTCAAAACCTTCGGGAGTTTATATAATGAATTTTTACCGACCAAAATACGTAACGTGCAAGAAAACGGAGTCCGAGAGGCACACGAGGTGTCCACGAGACAGGGGGCGCGCCCAGTAAGGGTGGGCGCGCCCTCCACTCTCGTGGGGTCCTCGTGTCCCTCTCGGACTACTTCTTTCTTCCTAAAATTCTTAAATATTCGAATACTGATAAAAATTGCTATTGGAGTTGTTTTGGAGTCTGTTTACTTACCGTACCACATACCTATTCCTTTTTGGAGTCTGGAACATTCTGGAAAGTGTCCCTTATGTATTCCTCCGGGGTTACGGTTTCAATAATATTTCTTTCAACATTGATAGGATTACCTGAAATATAATGTTTAATTCTTTGACTGTTCACCACCCTCGGACTTGTGCCTTCGAAGTTGTTGATTTTTATGGCACCAGAACGATAGACCTCCTCAATAACATAAGGACCTTCCCATTTAGAGAGAAGGTTTCTGGCAAAAAATCTTAAACGAGAGTTGAATAATAACACATAATCACCTACGTTAAACTCACGCTTCTGTATCCTTTTGTCATGTCAGCGTTTGACTTTTTCTTTGAATAGCTTGACATTCTCATAGGCTTGGGTTCTCCATTCATCAAGTGAGCTAATATCAAACAACCTCTTCTCACCGGCAAGTTTGAAGTCATAGTTGAGCTCTTTAATAGCCCAATATGCTTTATGTTCAAGTTCAAGAGGTAAATGACACGCTTTTCCATAAACCATCTTATAAGGAGACATACCCATAGGATTTTTGTATGCAGTTCTATAGGCCCATAATGCATCATCAAGTTTTCTGGAAAAATTCTTTCTAGATCTATTGACAGTCTTTTGCAAAATTAATTTGAGCTCTCTATTGCTCAACTCTACTTGACCACTAGACTGCGGATGATAAGGTGATGCGATTCTATGATTAACATCATACTTAGCAAGCATCTTACGGAAAGCACCATGAATAAAATGTGAACCACCATCAGTCATAAGATATCTAGGGACTCCAAACCACGGAAAAATAACTTCTTTAAGCATTTTGATAGAGGTGTTATGATCACCACTATTAGTTGGAATAGCTTCTACCCACTTAGTAACGTAATCAACAGCAACTAAAATATGTGTATAACCATTAGAGGCAGGAAAAGGTCCCATATAATCAAAGCCCCAAACATCAAATGGTTCAACAACAAGAGAGTAATTCATAGGCATTTCTTGACGTCTACTAATATTACCTATTCTTTGACATTCATCACAAGATAAGACAAACTTACGAGCATCTTTGAAGAGAGTAGGCCAATAAAAACCAGATTGCAGTACCTTGTGTGCAGTTCTATCTCCAGCGTGGTGTCCTCCATATGATTCAGAGTGACACTTGCGTAGGATCTGTTCCTGTCCATGCTCAGGTACACAACGTCTAATAACACCATCTACTTCTTCTTTATAGAGGTGTGGGTCATCCCAGAAGTAATGTCTTAAATCATAAAAGAACTTTTTCTTTTGCTGGTATGTGAAACTAGGAGGTATAAACTTAGCAACAATGTAATTAGCATAATCATCATACCAAGGAGCAGTACGAGAAGCATTAAGGACCGCTAGTTGTTCATCAGGAAAACTATCATCAATAGGTAGTGGGTCATCAAGAACATTCTCTAACCTAGACAAGTTGTCTGCAATGGGGTTCTCAACTCCCTTTCTATCAATAATATGTAAATCAAATTCTTGGAGCAGGAGAACCCATCTATGAGCCTAGGCTTAGCATCTTTGTTTTCCATAAGATATTTAATAGCAGCATGATTAGTGTGAATAGTAACTTTGGAATCAACAATATAAGGTCTAAACTTATCACATGCAAACACAACTGCTAAGAATTCTTTTTCAGTAGTAGCATAATTTCTCTGGGTAGTATCAAGAGTCTTACTAGCATACTGGATAACATTCAATTTCTTATCAACTCTTTGCCCTAAACAGCACCTACAGCATAATCACTAGCATCACACAAAATTTCAAAAGGTAAATTCCAATCAGGTGGCTGAACAATAGGTGCAGTGATCAAAGCTTTCTTAAGTATTTTAAAATGTTTCTACACAATCATCATCAAAGATAAAAGGAATATCTTTTTGTAGTAAATTAGTTAGAGGCCTAGAGATATTAGAAAAATCCTTAATGAACCTCCTATAAAAACTGGCATGACCAAGGAAACTTCTTATACCTTTTATGTCCTTGGGACATGGCATCTTTTCAATAGCATCAACTTTAGTTTTATCAACTTCGATACCTCTCTCCGAGATCTTGTGCCCCAAAACAATGCCTTCATTCACCATAAAGTGGCACTTTTTCCAACTCAAGACAAGATTAGTGTCTTTGCATCTCTGCAAAACTCGATTAAGGTTGCTCAAACAATCATCAAAAGAGGATCCATAAACGGAGAAGTCATCCATGAATACCTCACAAATCTTTTCACAAAAATCAGAGAATATAGCCATCATGCATCTTTCAAAGGTAGCAGGTGCATTACATAAACCAAAAGGCATACGTCTATAAGCAAAAGTACCGAAAGGGCAAGTAAAAGTAGTTTTTGATTGATCCCACGCCGACACAGATATGTGAGAGAAACCAGAATAACCATCTAGAAAGCAGAAATGAGTGTGTTTGGATAGTGTTTGTAGCATTTGATCAATAAAAGGTAAAGGGTAATCATCTTTCTTAGTAGCCTTATTTAATTTACGGAAATCAATTACCATCCTATAACATGTAATAATTCTTTGCGGGATCAATTCATCTTTATCATTAGGAACAACGGTAATACCTCCCTTTTTAGGTACACAATGGACAGGGCTTACCCATTCATTATCAGCAACGGGATAAATTATACCTGCCTCAAGGAGCTTTAGTATCTCCTTTCTTACCACTTCTTTCATCTTGGGATTAAGTCATCGTTGAGGATCTCTAACTAGTTTGGCATCTTTCTCCACTATAATTTTCTCTTGGCATAACATGGGACTAATGCCCTTAAGATCATCCAGAGTATATCCAATAGAAGCTCGGTGCTTCTTTAGAGTTTTCAATAATCTTTCTTCTTCTTGCTCTGAAAGGTTAGCACTAATAATAACAGGATATATTTTCTTTTCATCAAGATAGGAATACTTAAGATTATCAAGTAATGGTTTGAGTTCAAACACGGGATCACCCTTGGGTGGAGGGGGATCCCCAAGAATTTCAACAGGAAGGTTATGTTTCAGCATAGGTTCCTGTTTAAGGAACACTTCATCTATTTCCCTTCTTTCCTTCATGAACATATCATTTTCATGGTCTATCAAATATTGTTCTAACGGATCAGTAGGAGGTACAACAATGGAAGCAAGACCCATAATCTCATCCTTACTAGGTGATTCTCTATCACGAGGTTGTCTATGAAACTTAGCAAAATTAAACTCATGAGACATACCCTCTAAGCCAATTGTAACAGTATCCTTTTCATAATCAATCCTAGCACTAGCTGTATTCAAGAAGGGTCTACCAAAAATAATGGGACAAAAATCATCTTGTGGGGAACCAAGAACAAGAAAATCAGCTGGGTATTTAACCTTCCCACACAAGACTTCAACATCCCGAACTATCCCAACTAGTTTAATGGTATCCCTATTAGCAAGCTTAATCGTAACATCAATGTCTTCTAATTCAATGGGTGCAATTTCATGCATAATTTCTTTATATAAATCATAGGGTATTGCACTAGCACTAGCACCCATATCACATAAGCCATGATAAAAATGATCTCCTATTTTAACAGAAATAACAGGCATGCCTATGACAGGTCAATGTATCTTAGTATCTGGTCTAGCAATATTAGCAGTCTCACCATAGAAATATATAACATGCCCATCTAAATCATCATCCAAGAGATCTTTAACCATAGCAATAGTAGGTTCAACTTTGATTTGCTCAGGAGGTGTATAAGTCCTAGAATTACTCTTACGAACAACAGTCAAAGTTTTAGCATGATCCTTTATCCTAACAGGAAAAGGAGGTTTCTCAACATAAGTAGTCAGAACAATAGGATCACTATAGGTGACAGTATTTTCTTCAACTGTAATAGGTGCAACTACTTTCACTTCAATGGGAGGATTATATTTAAACCATTTCTCCTTAGGGAGATCAACTTGAGTAGCAAAAGATTCACAGAAAGAAGCTACTATCTTAGAGTCAAGTCCATATTTAACGCTAAATCCATGAAAAGCATCAGTAGCCATAAAAGATTTAACACAATCGAACCTAGGTGTCATACCTAACTCCTTACCATTGTCGGAACCCCAAACTTCAGAGTTGCGTTTAATTATTTCCAATAAGTCCCATTTGAAATCAATAGTCTTCAGCATATAAGAACCAGCACAGGAAGTATCGAGCAGGTTGTGATCATTAAGAGAAAGCCGAGCATAAATTTTTTGAATAATCATTTCTCTGGAGAGCTCATGATTGGGGCATGAATATAATATTGACTTAAGCCTCCCCCAAGCTTGAGAGATTCTTTCTCCTTTGTGAGGCCAGAAATTATATATGTAATTATGATCACGATGAACAAGATGGATAGGATAGAACTTCTGGTGAAATTCCAACTTCAGTCGTTTATAATTCCAAGATCCCGTATCATCACATAGCCTATACCATGTCAATGCATCTCCCTTCAAAGATAAAGGGAAGAACTTACTTTTGACAACATCATCAGGAATACCTGCAAGCTTGAATAATCCAAAAACTTCATCCACAAAGATAAGGTGTAAATCGGGATGCAATGTTCCGTCTCCTGCAAATGGATTAGCTAGCAGTTTCTCTATCATACCCGAAGGAATCTCAAAGTAAATATTTTCAAAAAGTTCAGTAGGTTGAGGAAAAACTCTTTGCTCTTCTGGTCGGGGTGAAGATACCCCAAACAATCCCCTCAAAGGATTAATTTCCATAGTGACAAGTAACAGAAACATTTCAGCACACTATATAAATGTTTCCTTACCAAGTTCCACTCACCAAAAGCGCTACACTCCCCGGCAACGGAACCAGAAAAGAGTCTTGATGACCCACAAGTGTAGGGGATCTACCATAGTCCTTTCGATAAGTAAGAGTGTCGAACCCAACGAGGAGCAGAAGGAAATGATAAGCGGTTTTCAGTAAGATTTTCTCTGCAAGCACTGAAATTGTAGGTAATAGATAGTTTTGTGATAAGGTAAATTGTAACAAGTAACAAGAAATGAAAGTAAATAAAGTGCAGCAAGGTGGACCAATCCTTTATGTAGCAAAGTCCTGGACAATTTCTTATAATGAGGAAGGAGCTCCCGAGGACACATGGGAATTATCGTCAAGCTAGTTTTCATCATGTTCATATGATTCACGTTCGGTGCTTTGATAATTTGATATGTGGGTGGACCTGTGCTTGGTTACTACCCTTACATGGAAAAGCATCCCACCTATGATTAACCCCTATTGTAAGCGTCTGCAACTACAAAAGAAGTATTAAGGTAAACCTAACCACAACATTAAACATATGGATCCAAATCAGCCCCTAATGAAGCAACGCATAAACTAGGGTTTAAGCTTCTGTCACTCTAGCAACCCATCATCTACTTATTACTTCCCTATGCCTTCCTCTAGGCCCAAATAATGGTGTAGTGTTATGTAGTCGACGTTCACATAACACCGCTAGAGGAAAGACAACATACATCTCATCAAAATATCGAACGAATACCAAATTCACATGACTACTAATAGCAAGACTTCATCCATGTCCTTAGGAACAAACGTAACTACTCACAAAGCACATTCATGTTCATAATCAGAGGGGTAATAATATGCATTAAGGATCTGAACATATGATCTTCCACCAAGTAAACCAATTAGCATCAACTACAAGGAGTAATCAACACTACTAGCAACCCACAGGTACCAATTTGTGGTTTTGCTACAAGATTGGATACAAGAGATGAACTAGGGTTTTGAGAGGAGATGGTGCTGGTGAAGATGTTGATGGATATTGACCCCCTCCCAATGAGAGGATCATTGGTGATGATGATGGTGATGATTTCCCCCTCCCGGAGGGAAGTGTCCCCGGCAGAATAGCTCTGTCGGAGCTCTAGATTGGTTCCGCCTCGTGGCGACGGAGTTTCGTGTTGTAAGCTTGCCCATGATTTTTTTAGGGTAAAAGCCCTCATATAGCAGAAGATGGACACCGGGGGGCCACCAGGGGGCCCAGGAGACAGGGGGCGCGCCCAGTAGGGGTGGGCGCGCCCCCCACCCTCCTGTCCAGGGTGTGGCCCCCCTGATGTATTTCTTTCGCTTAATTATTCTTATTAATTCCAAAATTAGGTTTCGTGGAGTTTTAGGATTTTTGGAGCAGTGCAGAAT
The DNA here is from genome assembly GCF_018294505.1 of Triticum aestivum. Classification (NCBI taxonomy): domain Eukaryota; kingdom Viridiplantae; phylum Streptophyta; class Magnoliopsida; order Poales; family Poaceae; genus Triticum; species Triticum aestivum. Next base: position 517,276,602 of record NC_057810.1, read on the forward strand.
AGGTTTCCAATGTTTGCTCCTTTTCCAGCCAGAATTCCAGCTGCCGGCATTCCCCCTCTTCATGGTAAACCTTGTAAAATAAGAGAGAATAGCCATAAGTATTGAGATATAATGTGTAATAACAGCCCATAATGCAATAAATATTGATATAAAAGCATGATGCAAAATGGACGTATCACTATTGAAAATAAAACTCGTTGGTAACATTAGCCCCAAGTGCCAAGTGTTGTTCTGGCAAAAATGATTGGGACTTTAATACTGCATAAACAATTGGCTTGATTTGGACTTTGCACTTGTATAGGTCACCACGAGCCAACTCGAATCCGAGGTGACTAATCTGAAGAGCCGCCTTGAGACCCAAGAGACGGAAATTGAAAAGGCTGACACGAAGTTTAAATTCAGCATTTCTAAATAAGAAAAACTGAAGAAAGAATTTGAAGCCGAAAAGAAAGCCTGGGCTGATGAAAAGACCGCACTGATAAGCCGGGCTGAAAAAGCAGAGGCGGCTCTGGAAGAAGTCACCAGTGAATTAGCCGGTTTAAAGCGCCATGTCTCTCAAATGGTGTCAGCCATCTTTGGTAAGTTGCCCTGTAATTGTTTAAATATCTAAGCCTTTCCATTGACCATAAGACTGGAACTAACTCACCTGATCATGGTTATGCAGGCCCTCGAAGCTCAAATTTGAACCAAGACATGATGATCAAACTGAAGGCAGTATACACTTTGGTTGAACAATTGTACACCGGGTCTCAACGTGCATTAGCCACGGTGGCTCTGTCGAATGAAGTGCCAACCCTCCTGGTAGAGGTGTTGAAGAAGCTTTCCGTTCTCCCTCAACGGTTCAATGAAATGAGGCGGTCAGCTGCAAGAGCCGAAGCGGTAAACGCTTTAAGCCAGGCCAAGGCTTGGTTACCAGAATTAGACCCGGCTGACATTGCCACCGGCTACCCAAGCCTGAAGGAAGATGGCACCCCTTTTGAAGACGCAGACTTTCTCGCCTGTGTCAAAGAGATACGCCTCATGCCTACTCTGATAGAAAATGAAGTGGATCTGACTAAGTACCAGGCGGGTTACGATGAAGAGAACCGGAGAATTCCAACGCCTCGCTATCAAGTGACTAGTCTGATTCCCCCACTCCGTAAGCACACATTTGCTCCTGAAGTTGACCCGGCCGGCCTTGTTGATGCTGAAGCTGACTTTGAAGCCTTAAACAACATTGATTGGTCATCATCAACCTTCCAGGAAAGGGAGCAGGGCGAAAGCACGGAGAGGGCTAACCCGAATGCTTCAGGTCAATAATGAAGGTGAACTTACCGTGGCGGCTCATGCCTGTGATGTACTTAAAAACAATGTGAACTATTTGGACTCAGGGATTCTTTTAATAGGATAGAAATAACTTTATTTTGGCCGTGCCATCGTGCACATTTTAATGCTTAATGCCATTAAACCGCCGTGTTGGATCCATCTGTGTTACTTTTCATCTGCTTACCATATGCTTGATCAGACTTGTAAACTGTCCTGCATATGAAAACAGACTGCAAAATCCTTTGACGACTTAACACCAGGCGGGTCAAAAGGATGTAAAAAAGAGTCATCACTACAAAAAAAAGACACATCCGTGACATTTTGGACCAAACAAATTTTTTTCTGTCATACATATGACACTTCTATGACGATAATTGTGACAAAACCCGGTATCATCATAGATGTGGTGGGCTCCTACTTCTATGATAAAAAATCATGACAGAAAATGGGCTTTTCGTCCTGGGTGGGCCGGAGACGCAGCTGCATGACATTCTTTGGGCCGTCCATGACGGAAAAAACCGTGGTAGAAGCGAGGGGGAGGAAAATTTCGGGGAGTTGCCGGTTACGGTGGGAGAGCGATGCGCGTTTCTCTCGTACAGGTACGCGCGTGTGTGCGAGGCGTTGGCTCTAACTGAAGCCGAGCGAGGCGTTGGGCTCTAACTGAACCCGAGCGATTGCACTGCAAGCTACGCGTTACTGAACCCGAGGGATCGATCGATGGCTGTTAACTGAACCCAATGGAGCGATTCCTTCGCTACTGCTGCTAACTGAAGCCTATCGATTGGATGAACAGTGAGCGTTGCAGGGGGGTTTGGATGAACGGTGAGCGGTGGCGTTGCCTATGGATGAACAGGAACCCGCGCTGTGGAGGGCTGTATGAACAATAGACGATGGAGGGGTGGTTGAACAGGACCCCGTGGTGTGGACGGCTGGATGAACAGTAGACGGTGGAGGGGTGCCCGTGGAGGGGTGGTTGAACAGTAGCCGGTGGAGTAGCGCGCGGTGGAGGCTGGATGAACAGGAGCCCGTGGAGGCTGGAGGAGGTCGAGGGTAGCCCGTGGAGGCTGGAGGAGGTCGACGGTGGAGATGAACAGTATCCCGTGGAGTCCCGTTTTGCAGTACGCCACCCCCCCCCCCGTTTTGACCGTAGTCCTCCAACACAAGTCCGTTTCGTCCGTTTTGTGGTACGCCACACCCCCCGATGAACAAGACCCCTGTTTCGACCGTAGGAGGTCCGTTTCCTCCGGTTTGCGGTATGCCACACCCCTGCCAATCAACAGGACCCCCGTTTCGACCGTAGGAGGTCTGTTTCTTCCGTTTTGCGGTACGCCAGGCCCCTCCCGATCAACAGGACCCCGTTTCAAACGTGGCAGGTCAAACACAAGGCCATTTCCTCCGTTTTGCGGTACGCCAGGCCTCGTTTCCATCGCCTGTTCCGTCCAAGCCCTCCCGATGAACACGACCACGCATTCCGTTCCGACCCAGCCGGTTGGCTCCCCATGAACACGACGACGATGCTGTTTCTCTGTTCCGACCCAGCCATGTACGTATGTGCGATAGGCATTAGAGACCCTGCCCGTATGTACGTATGTGTCCGTATTTTCTTTCTTGCACCCTCGTCGTTGTACGTACGTGTACATGCTACGTGCGCGCCTCTACTACGACACGTGCGCGCCTCTACATCCACCACTATATATGTACGTACACGTTCGCGACCAGAATGACAGCGCTACGTACGCTTCGACCAGGTGGGTCCCGACTGTCAGGCACTTCCTTGCGTGCGAAGATGTAGCTGGTGGGTCCCAGCAGTTAGGGGGGCAAATCGTTTTGGTTGTTTTTTTTTCCCGGACGCACTTCCTTGCATGCGAAGATGTAGCTGGTGGGTCCCAGCAGTCAGGGGGCGAATCATTTTTTTTGCCCGGACGCACTTCCTTGCGTGCGAAGGTGTAGCTGGTGGGTCCCAACAGTCAGGGGGGAAATGTTTTTTTTGCGAAATATGGTGGCCCGTCCGGTGGGTCCCCAATATCAGGTGGAGGAATAATTATTTTGCATGTAATAAGGAGGCACTTCCATGCTGCGGCCGTGGACCCAGCTGTCAGCCTCTCCACGTACAGTCCACGTCCGATGGAAGCCGTTCCTTGACCACATTGACCACGCCGCGCCGAGAGCACCAGGGCGGTGGACGATGGCGAGGCCTAGGAAGGGGACAACGCGGAGCCCGGGAAGACGCGGTAGTGGATGCCCACGTATAGAGGAGTACGAGGGCCCACTGGTTCGATGCGGTGTGAGGCTGCCGTCGCCGCAGAATAATAGGGGGTGTGGGTTAGTAGAGGGATGGCCTGGCCAGCGGTGGGAGTAGTAGGGAGCGGTGAGGCCTCCGCCGCATCGCAGCCGGCCACGAGAGGCAGGAGCACGAGGCACGCCCGGCGCTGGTTTGGGCGGCTGGAGCAAGAAGACCAGAGGTTGAAGAAGCACTACGGCCGTTGGATGGACATCGTACGGTCACTGGATCTAGAAGCATGCATATTGACTAAGTTGACAAAGCCCTCCGTCCCCGTTAACTTAGTAGGCCCACAAGTCAGCCTGCCACTATACTGGGTCCCAGCTAACAGGGGGAGTATTCATTTTTTTGTGCATAATAAGGAGGCACTTCCTTGCATGCGAAGATATAGCTGGTGGGTCCGAGCTGTCACCGACGGTAATGTTTTTTTCGTGAAATACTGAGGCCCTTTCGATGGGTCCCTGATGTCAGGTGGACGAATCATTATTTTGCGCGTAATAAGGAGGCATTTCCTTGCGTGCGGGCGTGGACCCAGCTGTCGGCCTCTCCACATACAGTCCACTTCAGATGCATGTCGGTCGTTGACCATGTTGACCAGGCCGCCCCGACAGCACCAGGGCGGTGGATGACAACGAGGCCTAGGAAGGGAACGACACGGAGGCAGGGAAGACTCAGCAGTTGTTTCCCACGCGGAGGGGAGTACGACTGAACGAGGGTTTACTGGTTGGTCTGCCATCGCCAGAGAATAACAGCAGGTGTGGGTGAGTAGAGGGATGGCTAGGCCATCGATGGGAGTACGGTGGGGTGGTGAGGCCTTCGTGGCAGTACAGTCGGCCGCGGGAAGGAGGGAGCAGGCAGTCCCGCCGACGCTTGTTTGAGCGGCTGGAGCAGGAAGAGCAGAGATTGAAGAAGCACGATGGCCGTTGGATGGACATCCAACCGTCACTGCTTGTGCGTCAACCTTTATTTTAGGAAAGCCTCAAATATGTGGAAAACAGCATACACCCCATCTACCATTATTTCTAATAATTTACAGACCATTTGCTAATTCTTAAGGTTTTCTTTGGAGCCCATATTCTTTTTGTTAGCATTACAGCCCATATTGTGGCCACAGTTAAAAAATTATACGAAATTTTGCATATTTTGGTGCGGTCCGAACTGTTTTTAATCCTGAAATTTTGACTCACATTCAAACTGATTTTAAAAATAAATGTATATCAACATAAAATCGAACAAATTCTCCACGCATAAAAATTAATGTAATTTAAAATCTTGAAATGAAAAAAAAAATATTTGAAACTAATTGCCGGTTTGATGTGTTTTAAAAATGTACAGCCCATTTCTCATTACTGATGGGCCATTTTCTCGGCCAGCCGAATGAAAATCTCTCCTCGTCTTGAAAGATTTGCACCCTAACAGGCTTGACAAAGCGACTTAATTGGCAAATCACAAAAAAACTGGGTTGTGGCCGTGGACCCAGCTGTCAGCCTCTCCACGTATAGTACTCTTCCGATGGAAGTTGTTCCTTAACCATGTTGACCACGCCGCGCGGAGAGCACCACGGCGGTGGACGACGACGAGGCCTAGGAAGGGGACGACGCGGAGCCAGGGAAGACGCGACAGTGGAAGCCCGCGCGGAGAGGAGTACGAGGGTTCACTGGTTCGGCTGCGGTGTGAGGCTACCGTCGCCGCAGGGCCTGGCCAGCGGTGGGAATAGTAGGGGGCGGTGAGGCCTCCGCGGCAGCACAGCCGGCCACGGGAGGCAGGAGCGTGCAGCACGACTGGCGCTGCTTTGGGCGGCTGGAGCAAGAAGACCAGAGGTTGAAGAAGCACTACGGCCGTTGGATGGACATCGTACGGTCACTGGAGCTAGAATCGTTCATATTGACTAAGTTGACAAATCCCTTCGGCCCCGACAACTTAGGATGCCCACAAGACAGCCTCCAACAAAGGTGGGTCCCAGCTAGCCGGGGGAGTATTCATTTTTTTGTGCGTAATAAGGAGGCACTTCCGGTGGGTCCGAGCTGACAGCGGGGGGAATGTTTTTTCGCGAAATACTAGTGGTCCGTATGGTGGGTCCCTGCTGTCAGGTGGAGGAATAATTATTTTCCGCATAATAAGGAGGCACTTCCTTGCGGCTGCCATGGACCCAGCTGTCAGCCTCTTCACGTACAGTATTCTTCCGATGGAATTCGGTCATTGACCACATTGACCACGGCGCGCCGAGATCACCACGGCGGTGGACGACGGCAAGGCCTAGGAAGGGGACAATGCGGAGCCGGGGAAGACGCGGCAGTGGATGCCCACGTGGAGAGGAGTACGAGGGTCCACTGGTTCGGCTGCGCTGCCGTCGCCACAGAATAACAGGGGGTGTGGGTTAGTGGAGTGGAGGGATGGCCTGGCCAGTGGTGGGAGTAGTATGGAAGCGGTGAGGCCTCCGCGGTAGCACAGCCGGCCACGGGAGGCAGGAGCAAGCGGCACGACCGGCACTGCTTTGGGCGGCTGGACCAAGAAGACCAGAGGTTGAAGAAGCACTACGGCCGTTGGATGGACATCGTACGGTCACTAGAGCTAGAATCGTTCATATTGACTAAGTTGACAAAGCCCTCCGTCCCCGTCAACTTAGTAGGCCCGCAAGTCAGCTTCCCACCACGGCGGCCGGAGTATTCATTTTTTTGTGCGTAATAAAGAGGCACTTCCGGTGCGTCCGAGCTGACAGCGGGGGGAATGTTTTTTTTCACGAAATACGGTGGCCCGTCCGGTGGGTACCAGCAGTCAGGGGGGAAACGGTTTTTTTCACGAAATAAGGTGGCCTATCCGGCGGGTCCCTACTGTCTGGTGGAGGAATAATTATTTTGCGCGTAATAAGGAGGCACTCCCTTGCGGCCGCCGTGGACCCAGCTGTCAGCCTCTCCATGTATAGTACTCTTCCGATGGAAGTCGGTCGTTGACCACGTTGACCACGCCGCACCGAGAGCACCAGGGCGGTGGACGACGGCGACGCCTAGGAAGGGGATGACGTGGAGCCGGGAAAGACGCAGCAGCGGAAGCCCGCGCGGAGAGGAGTACGAGGGTTCACTGGTTCGGCTGCGGTGTGAGGCTGCCATCGCCGCAGAATAACAAGGGGTGTGGGTGAGTGGAGGGATGGCCTGGCCAGCGGTGGGAGTAGTATGGGGGCGGTGAGGCCTGCGCGGCAGCATAGCCAGCCACGGGAGGTAGGAGCAGGCGGCACAACTGGCGCTGCTTTGGGCGGCTGGACCAAGAAGACCAGAGGTTGAAGAAGCACTACGGCCGTTGGATGGACATCGTACGGTCACTGAAGCTAGAATCGTTTATATTGATTAAGTTGACAAAGCCCTTGGTACACTCCAACTTAGTAGACCCACAGGTCAGCCTCCGAAACGGTGCGCCCCAGATGTCAGGGGGAGGAATCATTTTTTGGGCGGCCGAAGCTAAGAATATCCGAGATTGAAGAGAAGCACAACATCCGTTGGATAGACATCCAATGGCCACTGCTGCTAGAACCGTGTGTTGACTATAATAAGTTGACAAAGCCTTGCATACGCGTCAACTTATTTTTTTTAGGGGACGCGTCACTTAGTAGGCCCACAAGTGTGTGGTAGAGAACTTATAGCCCATTTGCGTTTTGTAAGAATGTACAACCCATTTTTGAATTCTAATGGAATTTACAACAGCCCATTTACAGTTTGTTAAAAGTACAGCTCATTTTCTAGCTAAGACAATGATTAATAATTTCAACCAACCGTTGAAGACAGAATTCAATAAAATTTCCCACATTTTGATGGGATCCGAAATATTTTTATCCCGAAATTTCTATTCAGATTAAATATAAATTTGTATTATGTAAAAATCCAACGAAACATTGCACGCGCAAAAATGAAAATTTAAGATTTTTAAAATCCATAAATAATATTTTATAAACTAATTTCGTGTTTGGTGCATTTTTTTATAGTTACTGCCCAGTTTTTATAATTACATCCCGTTTATTCTTTTTAAAGCCCATTTTCCTGTTAAGCCTAATGCATCCCTCCTAGGAAAGATTTTCAGCACAGTGGGGCGGAGAATAACAAGTTGACCTTGCCTGGGTATTCCTCAAAAAGACGTATAGCTGGGCTAGCCATTTTCTTCTTGAAAAAAGTAGTATCTGGGCTGGATCTCTGGCCTGGGCTAGACGGGTCACAGCCCACCCAGTTAATACCCTGCTCTCCTCTGAACAACAACGAAATCATCGCCAAGAAAAACTCTGTAGTGCTCACGCCTCAAAAACACAAATACTGCTCGAGTTGCTTGGTCCCAGCTGTCGGCCGCACCTTGTGCAATTCTCTCATTTATATTGACCACATAGGTTGACAATGGTGTGGGACCGTGATGTCAGGAAACCAAGAGAAAGCAAAAAAAATATAGTTGTACATAATAAGGAGGCACTTGCGTACGTACGACTATGGCCCTAGTGGGTCCCTAGTGTCATCTAGTCAAAATAAAGTCATCTCCTGAATCCTCATGTTCGTTGACCATGTTAACAATGCTCGGCGCCACGGCGAGCGCAACAACTCGAATGACAACGGAGAGGGCCTCGCGGGCCCTACGGAGGTCTAATACAGCGCCCGCTTCTCATTCCGGAAGCCAGGATCATCGAACACCTATGAGCACCTTCGAGAAACTGAAACGGAAAGGCCGCGCTTGGGAGCTCTGGTTTATTTCAAACCTGTATTAACATACAAGTGTAATTTACTCGTCATCGGAAGGCCCGAGGTCTGTAAGTAAAACTGGCGGGTTACGCGTGTAATTTGAGAGACCAGTGTATATTTTACGAGCATTGCTATATGGACGACATTACCAGACAATACATGCACGACGTGCGTATCATGCCATCCATGGGCAAGGCTGAAACAATAGCTAACGGCTGGATTAGCAATCGTCCGAGTGTCGTTCAGCGTTTTTATCGTGTGTGAAGTACTTCCGATATTTTACTAGTCGAAATCGACCAACCAAGCGCCTTCGCCCGAGACCATCTGCTTTAATTTACAAGCGTCAGTTTTACAAGCGGTTTTGGTTGGAAAACAAAGATCCAATCACGGCCTAATATCATGAGTTGGTCGGAAGATCATATGGTTTCACGTCTAACCTACCCGACATGTCGTGTAGGCTACGAATGAAACATCAGACGATGAACTTCTTACGCACGGAAACAAAAGAAGAGGATGATCTTCTTAACAAGCAAATCACTGGTATTAGATCGACATGCAAAACAATACGAAGCATTATTCTCAGGAGGCAGGGTGAACAGCTCGTGATGCCGCATGCCACAACATTCCAAGCTCAACTTTGCAATCAAACACAAGGCCTGGCATTACATAGACAATATTCAGAACAAACTCTTAACACAGGAATATCTCAGCAGAGTAACTATTTACTTCTAAACTGAACACAGGAATAGGAAAAAACACTCGACGCTGCTCACAGCAAGGGCGTCCCACTCAAAAATATCAAATGCATGTGTTCTGGCTAACATCAATGAGCAAATTTTGACAAGGTTTTCCAATTCCAATATATTAAACTAACGTCTTCTTGCTAACATCAATGAGCAAATTTTGACAAGGTTTTCCAATTACAATATATTAAACTAACGTCTTCTTGCTAACATCAATGATTAAACTTTGACAAGCTCCTCCCCTGTCTTAGCTTCTTGTACTTGTTTGGGCACTTTTTGCCCAGGGCACTCCACGTGTTGTTAAATTGCCAATGGTCTCTGCAGACTAGTCATGACACCGGCGTCTAATAATACTCTGTAAAGCTTCTCGGTCATTCCTTCTATAAAGTACCGCATCCAGTGACTGCTTCTTTCTGCAAAGTGGAACGAACAACTGGACCCAGTAACACAGCAGTCTGCCTTGGACACATTGGCTCCTTTTGTGCAGTTCAACTAAAATCAAAGTCGGAGTAAAACCGAGCTTTAATTTTGATATCCTTGTAAGCAAGAATAGGTATAAGGGAAACAATTACTGAGAAATAACGGTTGATGACTTGTCTTAATGGGAAACAAAGCAGGAGAGGAGCAATTCTCCATCAGTGTGATTCATTCATATTGACTGAGACATTATCTTAACAATGACTTGGTTCAACATGTATAAAGAACGACAAAGCAGAAAAGTAGCATTCCTAAAACAATGCATTGAAATCAAGAAAACTGTTTCGCTTAGCGAAGCAAAATGTCGCAATAGCAACAAGTTGAATAGATATCATGTGGTAGAGACCAAGATTTGAAACAACTCGACAAGAACACTGGAAACAAATCTCGATCTCCTTTTGTGCAGTTCCACCAAAATTAAGAAAGTCACCGGTGTGACATTCAAGTTGAACTGCACAAACACTCTTAAAACGTAAGTGTTTCTAGTAGAGAAGTAAAATGTCACAATAGCAACAAGTTGAATCGATACCCCTGTTTTAACAGAGGCAAAAAAGGAAACAATTACTTGCCGATAAAGGAGGATGAAACAAACGTGATAGAAAGAAGCATCTAACTTATCTTGGATGGAAAACAAAGTAGGATAGTAGCATTTCTAAAACGGTAGCATTGATTCATATTAACAGAGACACTCTCTTGAAACAACATTCGTTAAAAAATGTAATTTACTTTTAACAGTGGCATTGCTTCAATTTTCCGGCGGCATTCTTAGATTAACAACAGGAAAATAGATGTATGGGACATGCTAGCACCATGTGCGTCCACACATATAAATGGGTGATGCAGAGTATGTAGCCAAGGAGCATATTTGTGTTGGTCCCATATTTGTTCTCTTTGAACTTTTTTCCTATGTGAGGGCAGCAAATCTAGTCCTGCACAAACTACACGACCCCCCCCCCCCCAAGTTTCTTTCCCTTTTCAACAAAGAGATCGGTTCCTTACAGATGTGTGTACTGGGTTACCCCCTTTTTCCCTTTTCAACCAACAAAGCGGCTGGATAGCCAGTCCATACTACTTTTCTTCCCTCCTCATTAAACCACGCCCTAGATTCATGCTCCACGCCACCGCACCTTTCTTTCCTCTTTGAACCAAGACCTAGATTCGACTACAGATCAAAAAAGATCCACATGCAGCTAGTGCAACGACGGTTTCAAAGAAACTTATACCTTAGGGTCGTCGGGATGTGGGAAGGCGTGCGGTGGGAGGCCGGATCTGCCCACACTACGTATGACAGCGAGGAAGAAGGGGTCGGTGGCCCTCCCGCACAGGTGCTGGGTGAAAGAGAACAGCGCAGCCAGCAGTGGATTGCCTCCCTCGCCGAAGGCGATAGAGTTAACGCTGCACCTCCTCCCCTTCCCGGTGCGACGGGATACGGACGCCTCCTTCACCAGCTGTGAGGGGGGAGAGAGACAAGAGGCCAATGCAATCTTGTTTAGATCTGGTGAAGAGAGGGTGAGAGACTGTGAATATAGCAAACCCTAGCAAATGAACGCTGAGCCTCCAGCATGTAACATATATGTATTGCGGCGAGCGTGTGGAGAGTGCAAACCCTAGCAAACAAGCGCTGAGGCTCCCGTTTATATATATACTCCCTCTATAAACTAATATAAGAGCGTTTAGATTACTAAAGTAGTGATTTAAACGCTCTTATATTAGTTTACGGAGGGAGTACTAATGTAGTACGGACTGAGCTCCGGTGCCTTCACTCCATCTGCTTTTGGCTGTATGACAGGTGAGCCAGCCACATTTTGGGTCCACCTATCATAAACCCAAAGGCAGGTGCACTAAATGAAGCTGCGTCCATATAGTACCCTCGTGTGTATACGACTAATATATAGTAGAGTGGTTTTCTTATTCTCTCCATAACAATAGTTTTAAATTGTGTAAGTACGAAACGGAACTCTTTATTTAATGTATAGAGGGAGTACTACTTCCGATGAACTAACGATCCACGCCCATGCGTCTTGGTCGCACTTCCTGTCCTTCACGTGTGGTACACTACCCTCCCTTAAGTGAATAACCACACATGCGCCAAATTATCGGAAACGTGTGAGAGTGTGTACAAATAAAGAATTTTAATTTCAATTATCGGAAAGGTTTGAGAGTATTACAAAGTTTGAATTCAGTCAAATCTAATATGCGGAGTAAATAAAAATGGAGGGCTACTACGTCCATCCGGGTTTTTAGTCCACACCATTTTTTAAATCAAAGTTAATAGCTGGACAAATAAAATTACAGGGGAGCTGGAGACAAAGTTGTGAGAAGGCTTAGAAATCAATACAAAACTTATGCTCTTAGTACCAACATCGATCCTTCTTCGAGGAAACATATGGTTCATAGCCAATTGTGTGATAAAATTGCACCAACGTGAAAGACGACTGCGTCTCCAATGCAACCAAGGTGAACTGATGAAGGATATCATCTTTGTGTGTAACAAGCAAAGAGCACTGATGGAAGACAACTTGTTTTTCATTGAAAATCGATCAGCTTCACGAGCCGACGCAACCATGAGGCGCGACCATGAGCACCGATAGGTCATGGTGGTGATGCATCATCCATTTGGCATCAAGTTTGGGTGAGGCACCTATGAAGTTCGACAAATCCTCATTGTGGTCTGTTTCTTCTCAGTAATCCAGCTCGAGGAAGGAAGAACCACGTGGCAGAGGACAGTGAGGCGGAACAACAATGGCCATCCAATTTTGTGCAGTTCCACTAAAATTGAGGAAGACATGCCCGGGTATGGAGACACGCATCGCTGTTTCCAAAAATATAAAAAAGGGTTAATGAAAAGTACACCAACAAACAGAAGCATCATAATTATATCTTGATGGGAACTAAACTAGGATACCCGAGAAAAATGCATTTCTTTATTTAACCAGTGATAGTACTACCACCATATGGACAATGACCCTACAACCACCATGTACTTTTTGTCGAAACAACATGTATACCTTCAATGAGTATAATACTACTTGTAGGTGATGTTGGACCAGCCGACGAACCCTAGCTACTATGCATGGGGAGCTGGGGAGTAGTCGCATAGAAGAAAACCCGCATGCAGCGACCTGGGGAGCTGGACCAGTACAAGAAGTTATACCTCAGGTGGGCGAGATGTTGTTTAGGCGGGCGGGCGGGATCTGCCCACACGACGGCAGTGAACAAGGGCGCGGAGGATCTTCGTCTGCGCCAGCGCCGGCTGCGAGAGGATGGTGCACATTGGCTCCCCCCGTCGCCGACGGCGACAACGTCAACGCTGCACCTCCTCACCTCCCGCAGCGGACGGGATTCGGCCGGATCTGTGACCACCGGTGAGGAGAGAGATAGACTGGACACTGTCATCTTGTTTTGATATGGAGAGGGTGAGAGAGCAAGACGCGAGAAACTCTATCAAACAAGAGGCTATAATGGAGTAAAAAAATCTCTCCATAGCAGTGGTTTTAAATAGAATACGCGCGTTCCCGGAAAAAAGAAACGAAAACTGGCAGTCAATCTTTTAAGGGTCTGTCTAGGACACATCTAGATGTGACATAGTTATGTCACATCTAAGTTGATGTCCACTCTGTTTGTGGTCTTTTTTTTGAGTCCTAGTTTTTTTTGTTTCTTGTTGCTACATTATGTACTTGTGGGAGGTTAGATGTGATATCCTTAAATAACATCTAGATGTGAATTGGACAAACTGATTTTCTAACGTGCCAAGAAAGAAAACTTGATCAAAAACACGCCCCCGCTTCTAGGTCGCGAGAGTCGTCGCACACACACACACATAGACGTAGACATGCATATCCGTGTTTACGTAATATTCCATTTCCATCTCCATCTCCAATCATATTTGTCCAACTGGCACATTATTTACGTTGTTAATTATATACGCAGCAATATTAACGTACAACATCTCTTGTTTGCGCACGTCCGGACCGCTGCCATGGTCGGTCCTGACCAACCCGAACCCTCTTCATCACCTGCGCGTGCTTCCCGCCCGAAATGGTCAGTGCCGCATTCATGCCCGGGCAGAGCGGACGCGACCTCTCACTGGCGCTGACATTGAAGTGGCGCGCCGGCCGAGAGAGCGTCGCCCGCGCCGCTTCCGGGTGCACACGGCTGCTCCGCGTTCAAAGGTCGCATTAGCCGGCTACAACATGCATGTAAAAAGTTTTTGGGAGTCCGTGCTACAGCTAGCTGTCCTCCCCCAACTCAAATCTCTTCTAGTAGTACTCCATGGTGCCATGGTGCGATCCATCGACAAGCAGGCGGAAAAGTTATCGTATACTCGGTTTGCGGTGAGTGGCATGCCGAGCGATCGTGTGGGGTCGAGCCGTCAAGGAGGGTGAGACATGAACACGACAGACATGATTTACTTAGTGATTTGACTGCTCCTTAGTGGCCCCTACACGTACTCCCCCTAAGTGTATGCAACATTCACACGTACACATGGACGCAAAAACGCGCGCGACGCCCTAATGCATGCATGTACGAGCACACGACGAAACACACACGGTCACGCTAAGTGCTCAACCTACACGTGCATGCACACACATACTCAGTCAGGGTGAGCTAGTGACCGTATAAACACCGGAAAATATATATATTGAGCGCAATGAGCATATTATGAAGTCCACTGACCGTATTTTTACAAATATACAGTGACAGACAGTGTATTTATCTCGTTTGAAATTAATCCATATTAACGGGAGAGGAGGCAGTATGGACTAGCATTACTTGCGCGCGGTGGCTCGCAGGACAAGGAGAAACTTTTGACTAATTCAAGCTCTCCCTCGCTCAGGCGGTGGACGTGCAACAGTTAATTCGGTGTCAGATTGCCAGAAGCATACACTATACTACTAGTGCTACTATTGTTCGACTTCCCGAATAGGCGAACAGCCAAGCGCAAAGTTTACTAATATAGTCTATAAAGGTACGTACTATACTAGTACTAGGAACCGGATGGAGGAGCGTCTGCACTCTTATTATAATTTTAAAATGTGATAAAGCAATCTTCAACACATTTGGTTATCTTCGAGGGTTCTCGCATGTGATAATGGAAGTTGATTGCATGGAACACTCGCCACAATTCTCGCTTAATTCTCGCTCATATCCTGTTACAAATAGTAGCACTCGGTAATATTTCCTCTTTTTTTTTGTTATTCAGCATGTAAACAGGTCAGCAAACCTTGCGGCGCATCTTCGTGCGAACCGTGCTTGCTGCACTTTGAATGTGGCCGAGAGCTGGCTTGATGAAACACCTCGCTTCCTACTTCTTTTTTTGCGGGGTACCTCACTTCCTAGTGACTAGTGTCTTGGCTGATCGTCCTAAGAATGCTTATATATGAATAAAATTCTCTCATTTACCCGCAAAAAGGATTGAGCCATATTTACCGGAAAGGAGGGAGTATGGACTAGCACTACTTTTTGGTGTGTCCCGGCAACTCGCAGAATGAGGAGAAGCTTGCAGGACAAGGTGAAGCTCGCTTACGCCTTTTGACTAATGCAACCTACCCTCGGTGGACATGCATCAGTCCATTTGGTGCCAGATTGTCAGAGGCATACACTGTAGTACCCAACATGCAGAGTACCATCATTGTTCGACTTCACGAAGAGGCGAAGAGCCAAGCGCAGTAGTACGAGTAGTACTACTACTAGAACCGCATGGTGGAGCGTTTGTAATCTTATTTCTTTTTATCTCTGAAAAAGTACACGTTTATTCCGGAGAAGGGCGGAAAACGGCAGCCCAACATGGCAACATGTAATGAATGATATCGATCAACCAACCATGCTCGAATATATCTTGGCCTCCATGCGAACCCGTCTGTGTGTTCTCGCTCCTAGTCTCTCTCAAGGAACGGCGGGTTGGCTCTTTGCCGTCAATTGAGATCGGTTTGCTCACACTCCTGTCCCACATGTCAGTGATATGCCAAGAGGAGGTGCGTTGACCGACTGGCCATACGCGTACTTGGTTTTGAACCTACATACTACTCCTCCCTCCGTCACAGTTTATAGGGCGAGCTTCATTATGATGCATTTCTCTCAATGCATTTCCACCACCAGAGAGACTTTAGACGCGTTTGGTTTAATGCTCAATTAATTAGGGCGTGGTAACCGCAATCAAGTCCACAATTTTCTCTCCATGTAACTACGGAATGGAGTAAGTGCATGCATGTGTGTAACCGGGGTGGAAGGACTGCATGCATGTGTGTATGCATTATTCCCTCTACTAGTAATAGACGTCATGCTATAACTACCAATGCTATTTTTCAGGCCGATCGCTAGTCACCTTGGTCCCACAGATCTTTTTTTTTCTGAAGCGCGCTGTATAAACAGTGACGGATGGAGTAGTATGAGCAGATTCAAAGAAGAGCGTATTGATGGTTTCTTCTCTAGAGCAACTTACAGTGGGAAAGGTGGGGCTTACGATTTGACTGCTCATTACTCACTATTAATGCGGCGCAACGACCGGGCTGAGTCTCCCATGCGGTTGTGCACTACCCCCTCGGTTCTTAAATATATTCCGGAGTATATTTGTCTTTCTAGAGATTTCAACGAGTGACTACTCAAATATTTGTCTTTTTAGAGATTTCAAATAGACTGGCACATACGGATGTATATACATATTTTAGAGTGTAGATTCTCTCATTTTGCTCCGTATGTAGTCACTTGTTGAAATCTCTAGAAAGACGAATAGAATATTTAGGAACGGAGGGAGTACACATACGAAGCAAAATGAGTGAATCTACACTCTAAAATATGCCCGTTTGAAATTTGTAAAAAGACAAATATTTAGGAACGAAGGAGTATAATTTTGTGCATGGCACATGGACCCGGATGATGAAGAGGCTTCTGGCAATGCTATCAAGCTTCCATCATTTGTTTACATAATTGATGTACTATACAAATAATTTTCCAGCGAGACATGAAATTGTACAATGGTGTGAGCTTTCAGCTTCTGTTTCGCGTGTCTTGCCATCGATGCTCTTTCGGAAACAATAAAAAACTAACTTCCTTGCTAATGCATGTCAATTATTAGCAGATCAGAGCTAATAATTACATCACAACTGAAGACAGAGTTGTGAGAAGGTGTTAAATTAAAATTGATCCATGCTTTCATTGGCAGCAACGTCCCCCCAGCTCTGTCTAAATCAACAAGGCATGTTGGGAAAAAAAGTAGCTGTCTGGAGCATGCAACATTCCGATCATTTTGTGCAGTTCCACTAAAATAGAGCTGAGCGTCCCTGTTCCAAAGATATTAAGTGTGATTACGATAATAGAGGACTGCTGATGAAACAATAAACACATAAATAGAAGCCGGTCACCTTTGCAGTCTCTTTTAAGACTAACTAGTTGGAGAAGATTAGGCTCGGAGTTGGATGAGGAGGATAGAGCAAAACCAATCTCCCTTTGTGCAGTCGCACTGAAATGTAGAGACGTTGCCCATGTGACATTTTAGTACAACTGCACAAAACACTCTTAAGAAAAAAATGATTTGTGCAGTTCACCAAAAGGTCGCAATAGCTACGAGGTGAAATGGATAGCCCTGTTTGCAAAAAAGAGGTAGAAAGGAAACAATTACTGGCCAATAACAGTTGATGACACATGCGACGACAAAAAAGAAGTATATTCCTTGCCCTAAGGGAAGATAACAACACGGTTGTGTTTGTCTAAAACGGTGTGAGGACGAGAATGCAATATGGAAAGTACGCTGGATGAGCTACGTTTTGGGCAAAGAACTATGGAAGATCCACATGCAGCGACGTGGGAAGACGGGCAGTGAAGCAAGGCCGGAGGGGATACCTGGAGGTCGTCGGGATGTAACTAGGTGAGCGGCGGCGGGCGGAATCTGCGAGCAGGTGGCGTAGGACCTGCCGCGCTAGAGCTTGGTCAGAGAGAATGGCATGTACCGCAGATCGGGACGTGCTACCTCGGCACCGTCGAACGGAGAAACGATGCACTTCCTCCCTTTCCCCCGGCGGACGGGATGTGGCCGTATTAGTGACCAACAGTGAGAGAGAGAGAGAGGCCACCGCACTCCGTTTCCCCCGGCAGACGGGATGCGGCTGGATCAGTGACCAACGGTGAGAGAGAGAGAGAGGCCACCGCAGCCTTGTGTGAGATACTCTGAAGAGCGACAAACTAGGCATGCAAGGCTCCATTGTATATAGTGAGCGGACTACCTTTTTCTCCATACAAATCGTTTTATATTCTGTGTACGTGCCATTGAGCACTATAACTTTATTTAAAAATAACGCGGCAATGCGTCAAGTCGAACTTTGTTTCGTGCAGGTGTGGTACATGACCTCCCTAGGTAAACAACCTCTACAGGCGTTCAAATTAGCACGTGGGCTGCCATTTCGTAAAGAATGAGCTCCACCGTGTACCCGCCCGGGTGTGGCTGGGCACGAAGCGTGAGTACGTGCATGGTGCACCTATTCTCTTCTTGTATACGTACACCACCTACGTGGGGTTGTCTGAGAGAGATACAAACCTAGAGAGACATAGTGTGTGGGTTCTTGAGAGTTTTTTTTGGGGGGGGGAGGTTCAATCAAAAAATGTAACATATGCAATGTGTGTGAAATAGAGTCCTGGATATAACATATATATAGAGGGGGTGATCCACGAGAAGAGAGTGGAGGTATCACCGGCTTGAGGTGTCCATAGAATCGAAAAGAGGGATGATGTGTGTGTGTGTGTGCGCGCGATCGATAAAGAGTGCCATCGAATTTGTGTGTGCCCACGTCAAAGATATAGAGTGGCTGGCCTACTGGAATGTGAGAGGGGACATGTGCATTTTGTCTTTGTGGCATGGATACCTACCTGCAGCGCTCGACTATTGGTGTGTGGTGGGGGAAGAGGGAGGCCCAATTAACTATAGAGATACAATGGCTAGTATATGTGTGGAGGAGGAGAGAGGCCTACCTCATGTATTAAGGAGATCGATCTGCCTCATGTATTAAGGGAGATCGATCGGCATCCATGCATATGTGCATGAGAGGAATAAGGTTGGGAGAGAGACAGAGCTAGAGTGTTGGAGGGGGTGGTAGTGGAGTTGCTTCTAACAAATGGTGGGATAGGCTTGCTAGACAAACGTAGGGCACGCCCGCAATATCAGTAAGAGAGCAGATGGCTGCTTGTTGTCTGTGCACGTGCGTGTGAGAGACGGGTCAGGAGGCATGCACGAATGATGAGGGGAATGATGTGGCTGTGGTAAGCAGACATAACTACATAGGAAGATCAATCGCCCTTTGTTAGAGAAAGGAGAGACATAACTTGTGAGGTACGTCGATCGATGGGGGGATAGTTAAAGTCGATCCAGGTATATGTTGGGAGATCGATCGGTATACATGCATGTGTGTGTTAGAAGCAAACGAGGCACGAGGAGAAGGATAGAGATAGAGGGATGCATGTAGGAGGTGGTACGAGAGGCATACTATATCGAGTGGGGAGGAGTGTGCGAGTATGAGAACAATGAAAAGAGTGGTGGGAGTGAGGCATGGACGGTGACAAGAGAAGAGGGGAAGCTTGTGTTTGTGCTAGGCACACCTGGCTAGAGAGGCATATCGATCGATGTGTGCCGTAAAGGAGCTGGGGGCCCTACACACACCGTGGTTGAACGACCTAAAGTGAAAAGATGAATTTGCGCGATGGAGCTAGAGAATGCTGAGGGAGGGTGAGAGGGATGCGGGCGTGTGCATGCACAAGAGAAAGTTAGCGCTAGCTACAAAGATAAGAGGGTTGTGTGGGTGTAAAAGACGAATAGAGATCATATATACTTCATTATAAAAAGCGAATTCGGATATTTGAAGAATTTATCATAGTGTTTTAAACCGACGTATGTGTGAATATATATAACGGTGATACACATGGTGTGTTTATGAACATGTTATACTACATTTAATATATTTTATCTCTACTTAAAAAACGGAGTTGTTGATGATGGTGTGCCTGCCATCCCGCAATATAGGCCGTCCGATTTATATCTGGCGGATAGCAAGCAAATTATGATGGTTGAAGTTGGCAACAATCATGATTGTAGATTCTTATTGAAATAGAGAAACGAATTCAAATTTAGTTCGAATTGCAGCGGTAGTATAGACATTTGGAATGCACTAAAATGTTGGTATGAGTAGGTTACATGCATTATACAGCAAAGCGAAAAAAATTAATCGGACATAACATGGATTCATACTCCCTCCTTCCATCTATATAGGGCGTAATGAGATTTTTAGACCGCCTTTGACTAGACAAGATTAATAGTACATGACATGCACAATGTGAAAATTATATCGTTGAAAGAACCTTTCACAGACGAAGTTAACGGTGTGCTTTGTGTAAGTTGCATGTCATATATCATTGCTCTAATATTTGGTCAAAGTTAGCATCGAAAAACACATTAGGCCCTATATAGATGGAAGGAGGGAGTAGCTTTGAATAGCATTTTTATAGTAAAACGGGGCAAGATCTCTCTAGGTGTGGTGTGAATAGTTTTATTTTTTTGTTTTCTTTTTAGTTGAGGGAAGTGCGAATTGATTTGGTACGTACAAGTACAATATTACTATGCAGTCAAAAAAGTACAATATTACTACACGTTAGGCTTGTCCCTAAAATTCAACCCGCGTCTTGTTATATCCTAAAAATTCAGATATTGTGCTCCCAAAACTGGCGCCTTCACAACCCACGCCTTGCTATCCCGAAACTACAACGCGCGCGAAAACTCCCTCCAGCTGCCAAATCCCGACACGCAAAATCCCCCTTCTAACCCTGAGCCGAAAGGGCCGCTAGTTCAAATCGGTCGGGGGTACTTTTGTAACACACCCTACATTTTGGAAAAGCGCGTCCGTAAGTCATGCTTCACCCCCTCCCATCGCCCCCTTTTCGCCATTCAAAATCCCAGGCCGCCATAACCTCTCCGCTCCAGCCGCGAAACCCCACCCTCCTCCGTTCGCGACGTCACCACTGCCCAGCCGGGGCCTGTTCCCCGACGACGTCGTCCACCGCAACAGCTCAACGTCCCTCGTCCACCTCCCCGGATGAGGATCCGTCGTCCATCTCACCGTCCCGCCGGTTCAGCCGCCCCGTCCTCCACCTCCAAGGAGCTGCTCCGACGATCGCCTCGTCTATCATGGCTGCTCGATCCCCACAGCGCCTCCTTAACCTGCTCCGCCGGAACCGCAGCATCCTCACCGACTCCTCGGACGAATCCGAGGCCTACTCGGCGCCACCAAAGAGGTTGTACACTCATCGCATCGCACCTTCTCCTTAACTCGACCTCCCGGCGCCGACGGTGCTCCATCCCGCACCCCCATGGAGCGGCTACCTTGAAGCCGGCGCCGCAGGAGACATCTCCACAGCGGCTCTCCCCCAGTGCGAGGCCCCTTCGAAAGCGGCGTCCATACCAGCCGGATCTGCTGCTGCTGCTCCGGCTCTCGCTCGCTCGCTTGCGCTGCTGCTGCTACTCCGGCTCTCGCTCGCTCGATCGCGCTGCTGCTGCTACTCCGGCTCTCGCTCGATCGCTCGCTCGCCCAGCTACTGCTGCTACTCTCCCCCTCGCTCGTCCTGCTGCTCTGCTCTGATTAAGCCACACTTCAGTCGACTGAATCGACTTTTGGGTCAGTCGATTTTCAGGGGTTGGGGGGGGGGGGCTCGCCGGAGTTAAGGAAGAACCACCCGCAGCGGGGACGGGGGCTCGCCGGAGAGGTACCCCACTATCTATCTTAGGGTTCAGGGTGGGGGGTGGGCGGGGGGCCTAGAGGGCTGGCCAGGGCGGCGGTGGCGAGTTGTTTCGGGGCAGCGAGGCGGCTTTGGGGCCGGCGGTTCGGTCGATGGTGGCATGCGGCTCAGGGGTGTGCAGGTTGAAGATGAACTGCAGGCCCTCCCTAAACTACATGTCAAGTGTCTCTCTACTACCATTGCATTCAGTTTCGACAGTAGCATTCAGATTCCACAGTTAATTTCAGTTTCGGCAGTTAAGTTCAGAGTCAACAGGTTTTTACCTCATCTGTTGTAGTCAGGTGGTTTTTGGTGATGCTAATTTTACATCCATTTTTCATCATCTATTGGAGATGCTATTAGAATCCCACTTGAGATTGACGATGTCTGTATTGTGCTGCTTCAGCCTTGACGTCTTACGGCTCACCGGAGCTGCTCCAACGATAGAACGATCCATCACAATAGAGCAGTGCCCTGGACGCCGTCTACAGATTCCTCAGATCTTCCTCCACACCTCCGACAGCCACCTCTGCCTCAACTGCTTCAGCGACCAACCAATGATGCTGAGGTCGACACGGCTACGGCAAAGAGGTTGTACACTTGTTGCGTCACTTATTACTATACATTCATGTCGATCCATTAGGGCTATTTTGGTTCAACAGAAAAACGTCGATCCACTGGTTGTTACCATCACTCTAAATTTCTGCATGCTCTCCTTACATAATCTCACCATATTTTTTTCGTATGCATGTCAGATATTGTACACAGTCATGCCGAACATGTAGAGAAAAAGAGAAGAGTTTTGTGCGGCAATACAATGTCATGCAGACATCGCTCCATGGTGGGTTCAATGGCAAACTCTCCCCACCCCTCTCTAGATTGTAATCCAGAGGAAGATATCTGTTCTGAGGCGTATTCAGATGTCGCTGACCACTCCTATTTACCCCCCAAGGTGTTTGCTCTACCTTGGCATGATGATGTTAGTCATATCATGCATATGTTGCCTTGCAGTGCCTACTTTTGACATCATATATGTCATCTTCTTAGTTTAGACATGTTCTGTAGTGACACCTATTTAGTTTCTATATCATATATGGGAATTATGCAGTCTCATGTCTTTTAGCCAGCCATAATATATGTGAAATGTGCAATGCCATCCTGTTTAACCAGACATCATATATTTGAATGATATCTTGCCCATCCTTTTCTTTATTACATTTCCATTTGTCGACAATGTTTGTACATTAAACTACTCTTCCTGTGAATCAGCCATTTGGGTGGGAGATGGAAAAATCTGGAGTGAAAACAAGGCCTTCAGAGCAGACAGTGCTACCTGTCAAAGCAGATCTCTTGTTGGGTCCTGATAGCTCCTCAGAGATGGATTCAGAGATAGATGACCAGTCCTATTCCCCCACTGAGGTGTATGCTCTAACTTGGCACGGTTATACTGCTCATATCATGCATACGGTGCATAGTTTAGACATCATATACACAATATTCAACACCATGTTCTTAGTTCAGACATCATATCGAATGCCCTCTGTTTAGCATATAAATCACATATGTGAATTAAATGATGCGATCCTGATTACTTAGATAACATGTAGGTGAATTATGTCATGCAATCCTGTTTAGTTATTCATCATATCTTTGAATTATGTTATGTTATGCTATCCAGTTTAGATAGACATCATATATGTGAAATTATGTCATGCTATCCGTTTTAGTTAAACAATATACATGTCAACTATTTCATGCCCTCTTTTTTCCACACTATCTATTGCATCTGTCTCTCATACAATGTTTGTACATTCAACTATGTTTCCTGTTTATCAGCCATTTGAATTCGAGCGGGCGATGCCAGTATCTAGCAGATTAAAAACACGGTCTTCAAATAAAACAGTGCTACCTCTTGGTGGAGATAGCACCCCGGTTGTACATGCACAAGAACCAGCCCTACCACACATAACCCAAACTCTCACAGATTGTACCCCTACTGCGATGGACAGAGAACCAGCTTCACCCAATCTAACCCCAACCCCAGCCGATAGTAACCCAGTTCCTATTGACACAACACCATCTCCACCACAGAGCTCCCAAACAACAGCAGTTAGTAAGGCAGCTCCAGTGCCCAAAGGGCCAGTACTATCACGGCAAACCCCAACTCCACCAGTTAGTACGCCTATTCCTGTGGAGGAAGCACAAGCAACCAGTCGTAGTTTAGCATCTATCGCGTTTGATGTTGTTAAATCGTATGTGCGTATCTTCCCATCTTGGAAATATTATACTGGAGATGAAGGAAAATGCCAGTTGCAGGTGTTTGTCCAGGAGTTATGTGTAAGTAATGTTATTCATGGCAATTACTTTGCTTCATCCCATACACCCTACCTCCATGATGGTTATAATACAACAAATTTTCCCATTTTTTTCTATAGAGAAGGACCGATTTGGAAACTCAGGATGAGGTAACCTGTGCTAATACCTCTGCTATCTTCAAGAATGCTTGGTGGCAGTATCGGAATTACCTGAAGAAAACGTACTTCACCGGCAAAGAAACTCATCAAATTCCCTTACGTTCTCCTGAGACACATTTACTGGATGATGACTGGGAACGCCTTATTCTGTACTGGTCCCAAACCAAGAGTGTGGTAAGGTCTATGAGCTCATTTTCTATTTTTAAGTATTTTATTCTTGCGTCTTACTGTACTCTGCTCATGTAGAACAAGTGCCTAAACCTGAAGAACAACTGTTCTAATTTAAGATTCCATTGCTATCATAGTTCAAAAAAGCGCTATGCGTTAATTCTGCGTTTTGCCACCGCCTTGCGCTTTACTGACCAAAGCGCATGCTTATGCGCAGTTATGCACAGATTATGCGTAGTTATGCACAATGCATTTTGCCAACGCCTAGAGCATAGGCGCGCTTAAGCGCTCGCTTAGGCGCGCTTAAGCGCTCGCTTAGGCGTGCCTTTTTTAACTATGATTGCTTTGCTCTTGTATCACTGTATTTACTGATACGAACTTATTTTTAAATTGAAGGATCCAATCGAAACTCCAATGGCACAACAGGTATGTTCATGCATGTTTCTTTAACAGGTTTGCTCTTATCAATAGCTCTGTTGATTTCAATTTCAATTGTGTATACAGTTGACTTTCATATCATGCACATTACTAGCATCACAACAGAGCTAATAGTGTTGTTGTACATGTAGACCCGTGGTACCCATCTGAAATCTTGTTGTGCCGTGTAGTTTCCCACGCTTTGTATTCTTTCACTTCTGCTTTGTCTTGAACTGATATGATTTGAACCGTGTCTCTATTTTGATTTGGCAAGACAATGCAGTGACCATAGGACATAGATATATGTTTGTTTGATGCTTTTATTATGTACTAGTACTTGGCAATAGAAGACTTGGTAGTTTAATCTTGTCCACCTTACTAATGAACTGGTTCACCGAAATGAGTTTCATATACTAGTACATGCTAAACTTGTTATGTGTCTGCTTGTTTCTTCTTTTAGAATGCTGACAGAATATTGGGGAAGAGTGCCTT
The DNA here is from genome assembly GCF_018294505.1 of Triticum aestivum. Lineage (NCBI taxonomy): Eukaryota > Viridiplantae > Streptophyta > Magnoliopsida > Poales > Poaceae > Triticum > Triticum aestivum. Next base: position 517,301,419 of record NC_057810.1, read on the forward strand.
ATTAAGCAATGGTAAAGGAAGTAATGCAGATAAGGTTCAGGATAGTGACACATCCTTGTTGGTCTCCAACAAAGCTGATAAAACAGCTAAGGAAGACTATCTTGAAGACAGCGAGACAACCCCAAAGTCCTGTCTTGGTTTAGTGTTCGAGTTACTGGCCACGACCGCATGCACAAGCTATTCAAACTCACTGTCTAAATCAGTTCGGTTTCTTGAGTCTCAACTACAAGCTGAAAGACATCGATCAGCTGTGCTGTGACAAGAAGCAGAAGGACTGCGGAAGTCCCTGGAGCATTCAGATGCATACTTTCTGGTGCAACAGCAAGCATTGGAGGATTTTAGCGCCAAACAGGACAAAGCTAATCAGCTTGCTAAGCTTATTGCCAGCATGGTGGATACCCAGGATAACGTTTCTTGAGCTCTTCTGAAGTTGTTTCAGTTATGCTCTTGTTTTGCTGCCGCGTTTATTTGCACTGGTGGCCAATTTTGACGGCCAAGTGTATGTAATATGCTTCTTTGTTCCCTATATTTGCACTGGTGGCGAACTTTGATGCCCAGTGGATGTAGTATCTGTAATAGCGGTAATAGGCTAGCCTTAATTGCTTGCTTATTTATTTCCTTATTGTCTTGTTTAGTTGTTTGCTTGTAGTCACTACAGTTCTTTTTCTTTGTTTTTCTAGTGGCCACAATAGCCTATTTTTGGTAACTAGGCCAAAATAATCATGGCAACACACGGACTGTTGTAACCATGGGCCTCCTGCAGGCCGTATGATCCATGGGCCTTCATTCGGCCGTAGGACCATTGGCCTTCTATACGGGCCGTAGGATCCATCGGCCTTCTATACGAGCCTTAGGGATCAATGGGCCTTCTACGGGCCGTAGGGTCCATGGGCCTTCTACGGGCCGTACTATCCATGGGCCTCATACGGGCCATAGGATCCATGGGCCTTCTATGGGGCGTATCATCAATTCGCCAATCATGGGCCGTACTATTCGTGGACCATAACGGGCCGTTAATAGGCCGTATTTAATAACTCTATGAAAACAGCCCAACTGGTTTTCTTGACATGAAAACGGCCCAACGTATTAACGGTCCGCAAACGGGCCGACTGTAACGACGGGCTGAATTTGGCCCACAAGTAGAAAATGACAGTAACGGGCCGTGTGTAAACGAATGCTGCAAATGAGCCCAAGAATCAATGGGCCCTGATAAGGCCGAAAGATAACTTGGGCTGGAAACGGCCCAATGGAATAACAGGCCGTTAATGGGTATAAAGTGATACACTGTTCATTACAGGCCAGTTTCACCACAGGCCGTTAATGGGCCAAGAGTTACAAAGGTCCTCACATGGGCCGAAAAAAGTCATGGGTCACACATGGGCCAGAAGTTAAAACGGGCTGAATCATATTGGACGGCCCAGATGACGATACTGGGCCTAATTCGGATAGGGCGTAATGGGCCATCGGTTAGCGGGCTGTAAATGGGATATAAGCAAACAGGCCATTAACAGGCTTTCCGTGGGCCGGCTTCCCACCTTTTGACCAAGTCAAACGGCCCGGCCTTTTCACCGGAATGGGCCTCTGTTGGGCCGTGCCACGTGTCGTCGTATCATAGGCGCCTTCGGTCCAATGAGCGGATGACATCTGTCCCAATGCTGAGCCGACACGTGTTTGCTCCAGCCAATGATGATTTTACACGTGGAAAATCCCCATTGGTCGGGGCTGTTAACGGGTTATCGTATCCAAAACCCGACCCGATAGCTTAACGGCGTTCCGTTACGGTGGATGCCACGTGTCGGTCACCCTTGACGAAAGCAGTTCTGTGACGTGCGATTTATTGTCATGGAAGTGGACACTTCCATGATGATAATTTTGGGAATGTCTTGGAACACTTCTACGACGACACAGGTATGACTATCTTGATTCTGTCATAAATTTGTCATGGATGTACATGCATGACAAAAAACGCAACCTACTGTGACAAACACGTATCATCACGGAAGCGTATTTTTTTGTAGTGCATAGATTAGCTTGTTTTTAAAAAAAACATAACTATGATCGTATGCTTACGACTTCTTAGATATGCACCGCCGGTTTATACGATCCGGTCGGTAAGGGTGATAACCCAGTCTTTGGATACCCAAAATTTCAAAGGTATAATGATGCTTATGTATCAGCAACTCATCAGTCGATATTGAGCCGGGTCACAAGCAACCATACTTAAACTTGTAAGCTTCAGAAAGAATCTTAAGTCAAATAAAGGGTGTTGCCAAAGAAAACTTGAACCGAAATAGAATAAAAAATTTCAAGGCTACTGATTCGAATATGATCAGTAAACCGTTCCAGAGGGGTTTGAGCTAGGATTCGAATACGATCATGTAGCCCCCAATGGCTTTGGCGTTGCGCCGATCAAGAGGGTACCGACAACTATGTTCTCTTTGGTTCGAATACGACCTATGTTTGAACAGGAAGCCCCCTAATGACCTTGAGAGTTTTTTAACGACCCTGATTCGAATATGATCAAAGTCGATTCCCAAAAGGGGTTAAGCTCTTAGTCGAATACGATCAAGAAGCCCCCTAGTGAGCTCGACAGTGTGCGAATCAAAAGGGTACCGACACCTATGTTCTCTTTGGTCCGAATACGACCTATGTTTGAACAGGAAGCCCCCTAGTGATCAAATTTTTTTAACGACTAGATTCGAATATGATCGTAAGCCGGATCAAGTGGGTTAAGCCGGATCAAATGTGATCAGCCCCCAAGTGATCATGTGAGAGAAAAATGACAATAATAATGACAAATTTACCTTGGGGGAGGGGAAAAGGATAGAGGTCATGTTTTATTATTTATCATAATATATACATTAGCAAAATATGTACATCAAGAGAGCCTATAGCTCAAGTGTAGTAGGGCCGAAGATGAGCGATATTCCACGGCCGGCGGGTCTCTTCCTCCTACTTACGTGAGGCTTTGCGCTCTCGAACATTGATAAGGTAATATGACCCGTTGTTCAAGTTCTTGTTGACCACAAAGGGCCATTCCCAAGGTGGGGATAGTTTGTGCGCATCAGTATGATCCTGGATGAGCCGGAGCACCAAATCACCTTCCTGAAAGGCTATGGACTTAACCCGATGGCTGTGATATCGGCGCAAGTCTTGCTGGTAAATCACCGAGCGAGCTGCTGCCAAGTCCCGCTGTTCATCTAACAGGTCAAGAGCATCCTGACGCGCCTGTTCATTGTCCGCTTCAACATAAGCCGCCATGCGGGGCGAGTCATGATGGATGTCGCTAGGGAGAACGGCCTCAGCTCCATAGACCATGAAGAGAGGTGTATAACCCGTAGATCTGTTAGGAGTAGTGTTAATGCTCCATAACACAGAGGGTAACTCCTCAAACCAGCAACCCAGCTTCCGCTGCAAAGGGACTAAAAGCCGGGGCTTGATGCCTTTCAAGATCTCCTGATTGGCTCTCTCAGCTTGACCATTGGACTGGGGGTGAGCCACCTATGAAACATCAAGCCGAATATGCTCTCGTTGACAAAATTATTCCATGTCGCCTTTAGACAGATTAGTGCCATTGTCAGTTATAATGTTGTGTGAAAAGCCAAAGCGAAATATCACCTTCTTCATGAATTGTACTACCGTAGCTGCATCACACTTACTGACTGGCTCTGCCTCAACCCACTTTGTAAATTTGTCAACCGCCACCAAGAGGTGGGTCTTCTTATCTTTGGACCTTTTGAAAGGCCCAACCATGTCAAGCCCCCAGACTTCAAATGGCCAAGTAATTGGAATCATCCTCAATTCTTGAGCCGGCACATGAGCCCGTCTTGAGAACTTCTGACAACCGTCACATTTACTGACCAAGTCCTCTGCATCAGCATGAGCCGTCAGCCAATAGAATCCATGACGGAAAGCCTTAGCCACTAGGGATTTTGACCCGACGTGGTGACCACAATCCCCTTCATGAATCTCACAAAGAATTTCTTGGCCTTCTTCAGGAGAGACGCAACGCTGAAACGCCCCCATAACACTGCGATGATGCAACTCGCCATTGACAATCGTCATAGACTTAGACCACCGGTTATCTGCCTGCCCAAGGTTTCATCCTCAGGCAACTCGCCTCGAGTCATATAAGCCAGGTATGTCACCGTCCAATCTGGAATGACATGAAGAGCCGCCACCAATTGCTCTTCTGGGTCAGGAACAGCCAAGTCTTCCTCTGTGGGTAGCTTGACAGAAGGGTTATGCAGAATATCCAAGAAAATATTAGGCAGCACCAGCTTACGCTAAGATCCCAGCTGGCTTAAAGCATCATCTGCCTTGTTCTTTCTGCGGTCAATGTGTTCCACTTGATAACCCTTGAAGTGTCCCGCGATTATATCGACTTCACGACGATAAGCCGCCACGAGACGATCCTTAGAATCCCACTTGCCTGATACCTGCTGAGCCACCAGATCCGAGTCGCCGAAGCACCTTACCTGGCTTAAGCTCATCTCCTTAGCCATCCGGAGACCATGGAGTAAGGCTTCATACTCAGCTGCATTGTCAATCCAGGGAAACATCAACCGGAGCACATAACAAAATTTGTCACCTCGAGGGGAAGCCAAAAAAACTCCAGCCCCTAAGCCCTCCAATTGCCTGGACCCGTAAAAATGAATTATCCAATACATGTTATCCAGCTTTTCTTCAGGCATCTACAGCTCTGTCCAATCCTTGATGAAATCCACCAGTGCTTGAGACTTGATAGCTGTGCGTAGCACATACTTTAAGCCATGAGGACCAAGCTCAATGGCCCACTTGGCGACTCGTCCTGTGGCCTCTCTGTTTTGAATGATATCCCTCAAAGGGGAAGAACTAACCACAATGATGGGGTGGCGCAAGAAGTATTGCTTAAGCTTTCGGCTTGCCATGAACACCCCATAAACAAGTTTCTGCCAATGTGGATATCGCTGCTTGGACTCAATAAGCACCTCGCTGATGTAGTACACCGGCCGTTGAACCGGGTGTTCCTTGCCAGCCTCCTTGCGCTCCACCATGATGGCCACACTGATGACACGTGTGTTAGCAGCCACATATAATAACAAGGGCTCCTTGTCAATGGGAGCAGCAAGAACCGGCGGCTCGGCCAGCTGTCTCTTCAGATCTTAAAAGCAGCACTGGCAGCATCACTCCAGGTGAAGCTATCTGTCTTCTTCATCATTTGATACAGCGGCATGGCCTTCTCACCTAACCGGCTTATGAACCAGCTTAGAGCAGCGATACGACCCGCCAAACGCTTAATGTCATTGATACACGCTGGTTTGGCCAGGGAGGTGATGGCCTTGATCTTCTCCGGGTTAGCCTCGATGCCCCTGTTAGAAACCAGAAAACCCAAAAGCTTGCCTGCAGGCACACCAAAAACACACTTGGCCGGGTTAAGCATCATCTTGTAAACCCAAAGATTGTCAAAGGTTTCCTTAAGATCAATAATCAAGGTCTCCTTCTCTCTGGATTTCACCACTATGTCATCCACATAAGCATGAGCATTGCGCCCAATTTGTTTATGAAGACAATTCTGCACACATTGCTGGTAAGTCGCCTAGGCACTCTTGATCTGATGATAACCAGAGTAAGCATCCAAAAAACTCAAACGCTCACAACCCGCTGTAGCATCAATGATTTGATCAATACGAGGGAGAGCAAAAGGATCAGCTGGACAAGCCTTGTTTAAATCCGTGTAATCCACACACATGCGCCAAGTGCCGTTTTTCTTAAGCACAAGAACCGGGTTAGCCAACCACTTTGGATGAAATACTTCAATGATGAACCCAGCTGCTAAGAGTCGGGCTACCTCCTCACCAATAGCCTGCCGCCTCTCTTCGTTGAATCGTCGAAGAAACTGCTTGACTGGCTTAAACTTTGGATCAATATTAAGAGTGTGCTCAGTGAGTTCTCTCGGTACACCTGGCATGTCAGAAGGTTTCCATGCAAAAATGTCCCGGTTCTCATGGATGAACTCGATGAGCGCGCTTTCCTATTTGGAATCCAAATTAGCATTGATACTGAACTGCTTGGATGAGTCACCTGGAACAAAGTCAACAAGCTTAGTATCATCGGCCGACTTAAACTTCATGACTGGCTCATGTTCTGTGGTTGGCTTCTTTAAAGATGTCATATCTGATGTGTCAACATTATCCTTGTAGAATTTTAACTCTTCTGTTGCACAGGCCTACCTAGCATAATCCGCGTCACCTTCTTCACATTCCAAGGCCACCTTCCGGCTCCCATGTACCGTAATGGTTCCCTTATGACCCGGCATCTTGAGCGGCAAGTACACATAACACGTCTGTGCCATGAATTTGGCATAAGCCGACCGTCCGAACAGGGAATGATACGGGCTCTTGATCTTGACAACTTCAAACGTCAATTTCTCGGCTCTGGAGTCATACTCATCCCCAAAAGCTACCTCCAATTCGATCTTACCGACTGGATACGCCGATTTACCGGGTACAACCCCATGGAGGACAGTGTTGGACTGCTTAAGGCTCTTATCAGTTAGCCCCATGCGACGGAAGGTCTCATAATAGAGGATATTGATGCTGCTGCCTCCATCCATGAGTACCTTGGTGAATTTATATCCACCCACCTGAGGGGCCACCACCAAGGCTAAATGACCCGGATTATCAACCCAGGGAGGGTGATCCTCCCTACTCCATACAATAGGCTGCTCAGACCATCTTAAGTAACAAGGAACTGCCGGCTCAACAGCATTCACAGCCCTCTTATGAAGCTTCTGGTCTCGTTTATATAAACTGGTCGTAAACACATGATATTGCCCACTATTCAGCTGCTTTGGATTGCTCTGGTATCCACCTTGTTGTTGTTGCTGACCGCCCTGGCCAGATTGTTGGTTATACCCACCTTGGTTGCCTTGAGAATTTTGAAAATTGGGATTTGACCCGCTGCCCGGGGCATGAAAACCGCCGCCACCTGAGCCGCCGCCCTGCCCATTGTTACCATCAAACATGTTGGAATTTTTGAAGGCCTTCATGATCATACAGTCCTTCCATAAATGGGTAGCCGGCTTCTACTAAGTGCCATGTCTCAGACACGGCTCGTTCAACAATTGCTCAAGTGTGGGGCCTGACCCGCCAGCCTGGGGAGGTGGCCTCCCTTTGCGCCGTTGGTTGTTACCCTGTGCACTGGTGTTAGCCACAAAATCCAGACTACCATCAGCCTTACGTTTATTGCCTCCTTGATTTGCTGGGTTTTGCTGAGGGCCCTTGCCCTTGCCATTCTTCTTTCCCTTCCCTGCCTTGTCATCATCAGACTCGGGATCCTTGGTACTATCAGAGTCGGCATACTTGACCAGAGCCACCATCAGCGTGCCTATATCATTACAATCGCGCTTGAGCCACCACAGCTTTGGTTTCGGAGGCAAAAAACGGCAATTTTTCTCCAACATTAAGACTGCAGAGCCGGCATCCATCTTATCATATGAATGTATTATGGCTTTAACCCGGCGCACCAAATGGGTTGTAGACTCGCCCTCCTCTTGCTTGCAATTCATCAGATCCACAATCGACATGGGCTACTTGCACGTATCTTTGAAATTCTGGATGAACCAGGCCTTTAGCTCGGCCCATGAACTGATTGAATTAGGTGGCAGGCCTATCAACCATGTGCGGGCGGTCCCATCCAACATAATGGTAAAGTACTTAGCCATTGCAGCATCACTGACCTCCAATAACTCCATAGCCATCTCGTAGCTTTCGATCCATGCCCTGGGCTGTAAGTCGGCCGTGTAATTTGGCACCTTCCTAGGCCCCTTAAAATCTTTGGGCAAACGCTCGTTGTGTAGAGCCGACTTCTAACAAGGGACTCCTCTGGTCCTGGTGGCCACACCTGCCTCGATAGAAGTCGTTAGGTAAGCCGGTTACGGCTGGTAAGCCGTCAATTGACACTACAAAAAAATACACTTTCGTGATGATACGTGTTTGTCATAGTAGGTCACGTTTTTTGTCATGCATGTACATCCATGACGATTTTATGATAGAATCAAGATAGTCATACCTGTGCCGTCGTAGAAGTGTTCCATGACATTAAAAAAATTATCATCGCGGAAGTGTCCACTTCCATGACGATAAGTCGCGCGTCACAGAAGTGCTTTCGTCAAGGGTGACCGACACGTGGCATCCACCATAACGGAACACCGTTAAGCTATCGGGTCGGATTTTGGATCCGATAACCCATTAACATCCCTGACCAATGGGAAATTTCCACGTGTAAAATTCTGATTGGCCGAAGGGAACACCTGTCAGCTCGTCAGTGGGCCAGATGTCGCCCGTCCATTGGAGGAGACATGCCTATGATCCATCGACATGGGGCTGGGCCCAACAGAGGCCCATATAGGTTAAAAAGGCCGGCCCAGTGAAAGGCCCGTAGTACTTAATCAGTTACTAGTGGGCCAGCCCAATAACGGTCTGCTTAATAAAGGCCAATTTACGGCCCGAAGCCAGATCTGGCCCGTTAATTGTTCACCCAATATTTGGGCCCATTTACGGCCCGAAGCCAGATCTGGCCCGTTAATTGTTCGCCCTATATTGGGGCCCATTTGCGGCCCGAAGCCATATCTGGCCCGTTAATTGTTCGCCGAATATTTGGGACCAACTACAGCCCAGTGACTTTCGGCCTGTTAGAGGCCAGATGTAGACATGGGCTCATTTCAGCATGGTGTGACTTTCAGCCTAGGAATGGCCCGTGCTGCCCATGGGCCATATATGGTCCGACGGGACAACGGGCCCACTAATGGCCCGTGCTAAAGGTGGCAACAGTTAAGCCCAACGTGACTTTGGGCTAGTTAAAGGCCTGTCGCGTAATTCGGCCCGTTGATGCTTCTACTGAGCTTTCGGCCTCTTAAAGGCCCATGATATCAGTGGGCCAACTAAGGCCCGAGATATGTTTCAGCCTGGTAACGGCCCGTGAGATAATTGAGCCCAAAAAGGCCCGGTCTACATTTCGGCCTGCTGAAGGCCCGTCGACGCCTAGTGAAAATTGAGGCCCAACATGCATTTTGGCCTGGTAAAGGCCCGTGGTTTCATCTTGACCGTAACAGGCCAGTACAATATTCAGCCTGTTAATGGCCCAACGCTACCTGGACCGAACTAAGTTATGGGTCCACAAAAGGCCGGTGTAAGTTTGGGCCTGGCGCAATGTGTGAAGCCCCCAATCATTCGGGGCCAAGAAAGACACAGGCCGGCCCAATTGTGGCCCGCTAAAAACCAAGCCCGTTAGAGTCGAATGTTTTGGCCCGGTCGACTTCATCTGATTTTTTTTAGATAGCAAATGATGGCAGTAACTAGTAGGAATTAAGAACAAACCTACTCTATGTAATAAAGAAATTACGCCATAGTAACTAAGAATAAACCTACACTATACAATAAAGGATTTAAGGTATATTACATCCACTGGGCATCGAAGTTCGCCACCAGTGATCATAAAGCGCAACGAAGAAGCAGATTACAAAAACTGGGCACCATTGCAGCGTAACAAAATAATACTAAACCGAGACCACTACCAAGACAGTTCAAGAAAGGTTAGCCTTGCGGGGGAACTGCTGCGCAAGCTGCTGAGCAAGGCTGTGAGACCAGCCTAGCATGTCGGTCATAGCTTCCAGGTGTAGCTGTTTAGCGATGAGGTTCTCATTGGTGTTCTCTTTCTTAGAGATAGGACTTCAAGTCAAAGTTGAGTTGCAGAATGCCTTTCTGCTAGAACTTGGGACTGAAGAAGTCGAAGTGATTCAAACAACGAATTCTGTGAGCTTGTCTGGCTGTTAGTCTCAACTAACTTGAAAACTGCATCAAGACAAGAATTTGGGGTTGTCTCGCTATCTTCAAGATGGTTTGCCTTCTTTGTTGCAATATATGTTGGGTTTGTCTCACAGCCTTCAGCAGACTTGTGCATTCCATCAGGCATATCACGCTGAAACAAAGCAGAGAGATGACAGGTTTTGCACGTGTATAAACAAAGATGATAACTGTGTTGTCAGTTCCATCCAGTTTCAAATTAGAAAATAAAGAGTAAGTTGAAAATATGAATAGCATAATTTGGCATTGTTCATAATGCGGGGAGCTTCACAACACTATTGGATTACCATGTCACCATAACAAGCATAGATGAAGGGTAAAGAAAATCATTGTATCTATTTTGGATAATGTGCATGGCATGTTGTTCATATCATCAGCCACATCAGTAAGATAAAACAGGAGATGACAAGGTGCAAACATGGGCTGCTTCACCACACACTGGATTATAGATCCACAAAGCAAGCATACATATAGGGAGTATTAAGTAATGTGCATGGTATGAATAAGGAATTTGGTTTTACAAGTAAAACTTAGAACTTATGGTTCTTGCGAACATGCATTTTGGTAGAAACAGCAAACTAAACAGCAGTAAACGATAGGGAGTATGAGCAAATTAAACAGCAGTTGAGGATAAATGCTTTAGAAGGATTGACTTACATTAACAGTTAACACCGTCTTTATAATGCCCTTCTCCATGTCAAGGGAAGGATAACTCAAGAATTTCAACACAGAATCTTCTTCATAGGCATTGCCTGTACTCTACATTTTGTAGAGAGTAATTATAGATATGATAATACTGGAAGGGATAGAGGATAATGAAGATAAGATGCAGAGTGATGTTACATAATCAACTACCAATCCGTAGAAGTACAAGCTGAAAGATCGTGGATGTCGCCTAGAGGGGGGTGAATAGGCGCTTTAAAATAATTACGGTTGAGGCTTGAACAAATGCGGAATAAACCTAGCGGTTAATTTGTCAAGCACAAAACCTACAACAACTAGGCTCACCTATGTGCACCAACAACTTATGCTAAGCAATAAAAACTACTTAGGTGATAGCAAGATATATGAGAAGAAACAATATGGCTATCACAAAGTAAAGTGCATAAGTAAAGGGCTCGGGTAAGAGATAACCGAGGCACATGAAGACGATGATGTATCCCGAAGTTCACACCCTTGCGGATGCCAATCTCCGTTTGGAGCGGTGTGGAGTCGCAATGCTCCCCAAGAAGCCACTAGGGCCACCGTAATCTCCTCACGCCCTCATGCAATGCAAGATGCCGTGATTCCACTAAGGGACCCTTGAGGGAGGTCACCGAACCCATACAAATGGCAACCCTTGGGGGCGGTCACCGAACCCGTACATTTTGGCAACCCATGGGGGCGGACACCGGAACCCGTCAAATTGCTCGGGGTGATCTCCACAACCTAATTGGAGACCCCGACGCTTGCCGGGAGCTTTACACTACAATGATTGAGCTCCGAACACCACCAACCGTCTAGGGCGCCCAAGCACACAAGAGGAACAAGCTCAAGGGTACCAAGCACCCAAGAGTAATAAGATTCTCAACTTGTAACTTCCACGTATTATGTGAAGAACTCAAAACCGATGCACCAAATGCAATGGCAAGGGCACACGGAGTGCCCAAGTCCTTCTCTCTCAAATCCCACCGAAGCAACTAATGCTAGGGAGGAAAATGAGAGGAAGAACAAGAAGGAGAACACCAAGAACTCCAAGATCATGATCCAAGGGGTTCCCCTCACATAGAGGAGAAAGTGATTGGTGGAAATGTGGATCTAGATCTCCTTTCTTTTTTCCCTCAAAAACTAGCAAGAATCCATGGAGGGATTGAGAGTTAGCAAGCTCGAAGAAGGTCAACAATGGGGGAAGAACACGAGCTCAAAGGATAAGGTTCATTGGGGAAGAAGACCCCCTTTTATAGGACCTCCCAAATCCAACAGTTATGTGCTAAGGTCGTGCACAAGCGGTACTACCGCTTGGAGGAGCAGTACTACCGCTTAGCACGATCAAAACAGCCCAACGAGAGAGGAAACATGAGTTTTTGGTCCCGAGCGGAAGTAGCCGCGGTAGTATTGCTCCAAGCGGTAGTACCGCTCCCAAGAGCGGTAGTAAAATATTACTTCCGCTCCTGTCCGCGGTAGTACCGCTGCAGCCTTTTCAGAACACCAAAACTGACACAACTTCTGCAAACGGACTCCAAATTCAACGAAACCAAGTTTGTTGGAAAGTTAGCAACAAGGGCTAACACAATATTGATAGAAAAATCAATAAGAAGAAAATGAGAAAAGGCCCAAAATAAAATGGTGAGAACCCTTCCTCGGATAAAACCGGTAAAACCTCCAACACCGAAAACATCATAGAAGACGCATGCAAACTCCGTTTTCGATGAACTCAAGCTTGTCATCAAGATGACCATAAGATCTAAGACTCACAAAGAGAACCAAACATGAACCAAGAAACATGATGCAAGGATGCAATGGTTTGACCTCTCGACGAACGATACGATCAAGCTACTCACTTGAGAGCCCCCCTTGATAGTACGGCTGTCGATCCTATAGCCCGGTCTCCCAACTATCACCATGAGACCGGTAAAATAGAAAACCTATCAAGGGCAAACCTTTGCCTTGCACATGATCCACTTCAGCTAGATGATGACGATCTTGTCCTCCTCAAGATGGACCACCTTTCTTGATTGCGTTGGGTCGATGGAGACTAGATGATTGCTCCCCCATACTCCACTATGGGTGAGCCACTTTTCGGCACATCTTCACAAGTCCATTGACACTACAATGGATGGCAAGCTTCAAGCACTTGATCTCTTCGTGATGCTCCACTTGAACTTGCACACAACAATCTTGATGACGATCACCACTTGATGTCATCCTTTCCATGGGTTGTATGATATCTTCCTCTTGACGCAAGCCCGTGGACACGTACCTAACCCCACATAGACTCTCACATAGAACATGGGTTAGTACACAAAGTGCAATGGACAATGCTTACCATACCATGGGATCACTTGATCCCTCTCGGTACATCCTTTACGCTTTGTGAGTTGATCAACTTGATTCACTCGACTTAGTCTTGATCAACCTTGAATCTTTCCAACTCTCTTCATTTGGATGATGTCTTGAAGGTAAACATGAATGATCACACAATCTTCTTCTTCAAGACATGCTTGCAATAAGCTCAACACTCACATGACCAATCTTTGGATAATTCCTTAATAGCACCTTGGTCAACCCATAAACTCCTTGAAACCAACACATGGACTTCAAGAAATGCCTATGGAAAAATCCTTCAAATATAACTCATGCAACCATTAGTCCATAGAGAATGTCATCAATTACCAAAACCACACATGGGGGCACCGCATGTCCTTTCACAAGCGTTACAAGACAAAATGTACTGACAAGAGCAATAGGCTACACTTCTGCACTGGCATTGTCTGTGTATTCTAGTTGTTGGTAAGATTAAACATAGATCTGATCTTTTTTAGTAAATGGCGGGCGAGGGAGATAAGATGCAGAATGCTACAAAATGAACCAATCCCTCTTCCCAGAATACAAGAGTGTTTTGAACACTGGTGTAGTGTACAAAACGTTCTTATATTATGGGACGGAGGGAGTTGCTATTAATGTAAGTACAGTGATAGACCACGTTCAGTCCTTACAAGAGGACTGCAGAGCTAAACCTCTTCAAAAGCATTGGGTTGATTCTAAATTTATGTAATAGTCCATACAGATCTTATAATGTCCACCAAATGGACGATTACGAGGCTAACATGTGCAGTGATGCTACATAATCAAACAGCTAAGAAAGTAAGTATGGTCATGCAGGGCAAGAGGTACTCACAAGAGCAATGCAGTGTGCAGTATAGTTGCAAGATTCTGTGGTCCCTTGAGAACGAATTTTCTTCTGCTAACAGTTTTCGTACAAGTGAGACATTAAGGCAAATGCAGAAATGTAGTTCAAATTGTGATGTGATATCATAAACAGTACCTTACGCTACAGCCGAGACCAATGTGTAACAAGATTATTCCAATCACCGTCGGATAAATGTAGCACCGAAGACTTTACATAAATTTCGTTCAGAGGCTTGCCATCGAAGTGCGCTTGCCTCAGTTAGGAACGATACTTCATCAACTAGTGCTTGAAAAGCGCAACCAACCCTTGCTCGTCATCACAATCCAGTTTGCTCGTCGCCTATTTAAGAATGAAATCTCGCGTCTTCTGTCAGCAGAAACATATGCAGTAATGACCATGAATAACATTAGTACATTACTTACGCGTAAGTTGTGGAGGAAGACTGGAAATTGTTCTGTGTCTGCGGTATAATCTTTCCATGAAGGAAAGATGCACACAAAGTTCCTGAGAACAACATAAGCTTCATCTTCTAAACTGGGAAGAAATGGAACAGGGGTCCTATTTGCTACAATTAGGGCTCTCTCTGGTTCGAAAAGGGATTTGGCAACTGGATTTGGTGTACTCTTTGCTGGAATGGGGGTTTTGCGTCGTATAGCTGGTGTTATGTCAACTGGCATAATCATACTGTTTGCTGTAGTTGGGATCTGCTGAGTTGGGGCATCAGAAATGACCAGTGTAGTAGGGCTAGAGTCTGCTAGAGTTGGGGTGTTTTGTGGGTCAGGTGATATTGCAACTACACCTAATGTGCTATTTGATTTATCAGGTGCCACTACCTTTTCCAAATACTTTGCTTGTGCTCCTCCACGATCAGCAATCACCCTCTTCCTTTTGAACGTCTGATACACAAGAACAACATTTGAATGGATAAATATGGTATGATGACAGATGGAATATGTACTGAAAATGAATAGGCAGGGCGTATTCACATACACGATGTGTAAACTAAGCTAATGGCAGTTCAACAAAGTAGAAGCAATGCAAAGCATCAGTTGCAATATATGTGCGAGCAATGTAACCTTGGAAAGTTAGAGCAAGTACCTTGATGGGTGGATAAGATAGGGCATCTTCCTCTGACTCCTCCACTAGGGAGTTACATTGACTTAGGTCTCCCTCTAGCTCAGAATCACTGTTAGGATCATATTCTGAGCATGAATCTGTAGGTGGAGAGCGTTTGCATTGCATTGCATCCAGACTTGATTTCAGTCCCTTAATGCCAAGTTTGACAGCCATGGCATTGTTCTGCTTTATTCTTTTCATGCGCGCAAGCTCATAATCATTATGATGCTGTTTAGAATTTGAGATTCATGAAAACATAAGAAGTAGTCAGAATTGTAACTGCAGTAAGAGACCACCCTAAAAGAATATTGACAACAAATATGACATGGCAAGCATAGAAGTAGTGAATCAATCATCTACTTGTGAGCTTACTAGGACAAGTATGCAGAATTGTAACTGCAGTAAGAGACCGTCCAAAATCTGAATGAAGAAGTTTGTCTAGCACTTATTGTTTGCAACTAATCGACGTGAATAATTGGATATTATATAGAATGAGTAAGAAAGACAAGTAAAATTGTCAACAAACCTGGTTTGCAGTAGTAATCTTGGTCAATGTCACTACGACCAACAATCCAAAATGACTAGTGTCTGTTCCGAGGGTCGGAATTTTGAAAACCCTGTGAACTTTAGAGGTACTAAAGATTACTGAAATACATCTGAACCATTAAGTGTAGGTAGCACTGAGCACACAACAAACCCTAATGACAGTCCTGCCTAATGAGTAATGAATCAATTAGAAAATGGGTGATGAGGAGTGGCTGCTGAGTGTTGAGGATGTATCTCAAGATAAATCGGGTTGGCTTGGTGGGTGCTGCATGCCTGAGCCCTGAACGGACTGGGAAGGTAGGCACGTTGGCGTGCCCGGGCAGCAGTGATGCTGTTGGACGAGCGGCTCCTGGCTTCCTGTTAGTCCGGCGTCTCCTCCTAGAGTCACGCCGTCCGGGGACGGCAAGTCGCCGGTGAGGCAGGCGGCTGGGGGCGAGTAGAGATCGAAAGTGCGCAACAGAACAGAGGGAATCGGGGCCTGGGACGACCCAAAATCCCAGGGTGGGCCAGCCCACCATGGGCACCCTGTAGAGAAACACACCCGAGCGGCGAACATGCATTTTCGAAACTAATTTAGGAACATTTAGCTGACCAATTAGACAAATCTGTTTTAATAATATCAGATTCGTATTTGAACAACTAAGCTGGTTTAGCTTGATGGTTGGACCAGTGTTATTATGACGCGAAGCACATATTCTCATTGTATAGTGATCATAAAAGGGGGAAACTCTAAGCATCTTTTTTTAGAAAAAGAGGGTTTCCCGTCTGATTTCTATTAAATAAACCACCACGGAACCAACAATGATCAATTAAACCCTAAGCATGATCAATTAAACCGTATTATGGTTGTGCCATGGAAAATTTAAAGCTGCAAACCGAAGAAATGATATTTAGCATCCATTGTTTGCTTCGAGCTAAGAACTAAATTCTAAGAGCTGAAAAGAAAGTAGAGTAACCAAGTTAAGATCTATTTTCTGGTTGAGATCAAAAAGTTGAGGAGATATGAAGTACCACCTCTCTTGCAGCGCCGTATAGGCATCTGGGGTGCGATGGCTGTCGGTGGCGTTGAAGCAGATCTACGACGGTAGATGGGTGCATTGGGGGATAAGTCCCGCTGCGGTGGAAGAGAAGGTTGTGTGAGCGGCCCCGGGAAAGAGGACGACAGTGCCGATGAAGCGAGAGGACGCGATGCAAGGCTATTGGTCCATCGCCGTGGATGAGAAACGTCCATCTCTAGCAGTGGACGATGCAGTCTTGGTAGGCGCTCCGGCATGGTGGGGGACGGTGGCGATGGATGTGGTGGAGGATAGCAGTGATGGATGGTGTGGCGGACGGCGGCTGGTGTGGGGATGGGGTGTTCTAGCGCGGACGGTGTATGAATGGGAAAATGGAGGGAGAGGTACGGGGAACCATGTTTTTGGGACGCGCCTGTCTGAAATATGGGAAAGTTATGAACTTAGCCCCCGTTTAAAATTTGGACGTCTCGTCGATTGGGGATAGGACGGTAATATCGCATCTCGCCAATATTTGCCCAGAGCGATTTCGGGCGAGGAGAGGGTGGTTGGCGCCCATGGTTGGCGCCCATGGTGTATGAACGGGGCTAACAGGTAGGGCGGTTGTGTCATGTCTGAGTGAAGTTACAAACCTGCCCCTATTGAAAATATTTACCTACATCGATTTCGGCCGAGTCGAGTTTGTTTTGCCGCCCAACGTGTATGAATGGGGAATGGAGTGAGAAACAGAGGTCTTTCGGACGAGCTTGAATCAAATGTGTTTTGCCGCCCATGTTTGATGCCCACCGTGTCGGAATGGGCTCAGAGGCGGTCGTGTCAGGTCTAATTGAAGTTACTAACCTACCCCTATTTAGAGTAGTGGAAGTCGGGTCGATGGATTGTCCGTGTTTACCCTGGCAACTAAATTCGAATCCATTTTGTATTCCTATATGAATCTTTATAAATTATTCTATGTGTTTTTATATATCTTCAAAAGGATGACAAAGATGTATTCCACTGTCATATATGAATATGGTTTACAAATGCCGATACTCAAATTCAGAAGCTAGAATCCAGTTTAAGGTGAATTCGAATATTTGGAACGCTTCATGTCCAACTCAAATGTCACACGCAACATAATGTGTACTCCCATTTTGATATGTACACAAGCGATGTATCAAGATTCAAATACCGAGTTAATCAACCAAGAATGTACAGAACTAATAGACATATAAAAACTTAGAGAGTATATGGATCAATAATATCAACTAACATACATAAGCCAGGCTGCTGTACTTTTTTTGGCTACAACAACATCCTTTTTTTAGCCAGCATCTTGGCCCTTTCCGATGCGTGCCACTTATGGTCCATCTATACTACTACTATTGCTGAATGCACATTCAGCCCGATTGGCATATTTGTAGGTCTGGCACAGCAATCCAAATGAAATGTCTCCGAGTCTTATCAATTAATACAGACTTGTGCTCAAATAAAATTACAAACCAAAAAACAAAAAAACAATTATTACATTATCTCTAAAACAAATGGTTTGATTGATTACGTGAACAGACAACACAAAGGTTATTCAACTATGGAAAGAACATTTCACCTATGATTTACCAAGTAGGAATTTAATTTCCTTTTTTCCTTCAGGACCTTAACAATCTGGTCAGTCTCTGCTTGCTTCGTTTTGAAATCCACCAAATATTTCATGGTTGTCTTGAGTACTGCTTGTGATTGTGCTGTTTGCTTCCTCAACATGTCAACTTCATCTCTAAGTGCAGAAGCAGAATCTCTTTCTACCACTAGTTTAGCCTCTAGAGCATCAGCAGTTGGCAATTCATAATGCACGATTGGGCTGGTGCCATTGCCGTGGGATGATGCAACGTCCATGGGGACCTCGCTCTTTGATCTTGGGCTAACCTGTTTTGCCATTAAAGTTCCGATTGGATTCAAAAAAGTTGAAGTTAGCAAAACATCTCAACTGGGAGTTATAACAGCAAACAAGTTAAACAAACAAGGAATTAAAGAGTTTCAATTGGATGCTGAAAAGTAGTTATTAACATCATTGTAACCCGATGTTGCAGCAGCAAAGCAGTTAAACAAACAAGTAGATATTTAAGTTAAGGCAAACAGGTAATTCTTAACAGTAAGTATCAAACACATAGATAGGCGCAGTCTACAATATGATTAACAGATTGTGGTATTATGTAATCAGTAGCAAACTAAATTAAGCCAAGCAACCTAATTGAATTTTTTTGAAATAAGTGGCTAACTAAAATTCTGAGAAGCAGGTAACTGAACTTATGCTAGTTCTTTGTACAGGCACACTACAACTTCTTTTTCACTTACAAGGTTGTACGAATGAGTCCATGGCATCAATTGCTTGGATACGCAGTCCCAATACTTCTTTCTTCCCACACTGCATTGGTAAGTCGAATGGTTAATCTGGTAAGATGGTGCAGCCTTGATATGTTATATGAGGACGTGTAGTCAGACTAATTGTAGCCACACATATCACACTGGCTTTTACTGTATATTTCATGCAATTACTTTTGGCATATCGAGATCTAAGCAATCTACAATAGGATGAAAAGACTGGCATCCTTCACATTATTGGTGAACTCAGTTCATAGAAACAAGCAATTCAACCATTCTGTGGGTAAATCAAAAGTGCCACAGGAATATTCTTTACTATCCAATCATACACGCAAAAAGGGGCAATGCCACCATAGGGGCTGGTATGGGCGGCCGCCTCAGGTGGCTGGAAAGTGTGCACCTAGTTTGAGTCGTCCAGGTTGGCCCATTCTTGTTTTGTTCGTCCCAATGCACAAGCAGACAATGTAAAACATGAAGAAAAATGTTTCAATTTGGATGGCCAATAACATAAGTGCAAGGCAGTCCCTATAGCAGGCTCGCGGACCAAACGAGCACCTCCCATATCAAACGACAGCAGGAAAAATCCCAATTCATTTGCTCC
Organism: Triticum aestivum; assembly: GCF_018294505.1. Lineage (NCBI taxonomy): Eukaryota > Viridiplantae > Streptophyta > Magnoliopsida > Poales > Poaceae > Triticum > Triticum aestivum. Next base: position 517,320,787 of record NC_057810.1, read on the forward strand.
GGCCTCCAGTCTGGTTTTCTTCTAACCTAGCCGCCGCTACACAGACCGACATAGCACTTCCTCGCGCCCTCGTTGGAGGGCGGTCGCCGGGCTTCAAGAAAACGGAAGGACAAGAAGATGAAGATCCAACCCTGGGTGTAGCTTGCGTGGGAGGCAGCAGCGGCATCACGGGCATGGCATCGAGCTTGCGCAAACGGACAGTCGCAGCTTGCAAGAGTAGCATGCGCAACAAGCAGGTACATCACATCCCTGATTATATCTAATTCAACTCTTCAATTTCTGGCCAATAGTTAAACCTGACGGTGTTGTAAAACTGCTTGTATGTAGGGATGAGAAAATGAAACCAATTTCTACTTATTTTATAACTCCCCCAATCAATACTGAACTGACTGAATCTGATGTATGTAATCAAGTTTCCGGTGCAAACATACAAGCTCATGTTGTTCTTGAGCCTGAAGTGTCTAATGAACAGACTGCTAATGAAGGATTTTATGCAAACATTTTACATGCTCCTGGTGATGAACATATAGTGTCTAATGAGGGATCTAATGTAAGCATTTTGCAAGCTCATTGAAGGATTTAGTGTCTAATGATGATCTACTATGTTGAGAGAGACAGAGATTTGCAGGCATTGATGACAAGAAAATTATAGTGCATTTTCATAGCTTGAGGAAACGTCGAGGCCATCTACCAGAAAGTCCCCGTATCATGACAACATAGCATAAATAATTTTCTAATCTGTTGTTTGAAACTATTGGCATACTTGTGCAGGATAGATATATTGATATGCAGTTTGCGCACTGGTTATAGGTGCAATTACACTTCGACATTTTTAGCCAGAAAATGAATAATTCAAGCAGGTACAGACCATGTTTGTAATGCTTGTACACCATGATGCATTTTGTGTTTTTTGGTGCTTGCATCATTTAGTGTTTATAATCTGAACTACTTTGGATCATTAGCTGGTTTTCAAAGTGCATGTAGCTTCACATTTCTCAAGTTATGTTGATTTTCGGAGTGCAAGTGCCTTCGTATTTTTTAAGTTAAATGTTCGCCCCTGGTAACTTGAATTCTTGGATCCGCCACTGCACACAAGTCATACACGACTGCCAGTACGAATTAAATGAAATGTAGGGACTTACGCTAGCTTGTTGTACAGGCTCACTGCAGCTCTGCTTGCGCTTGGGATGTTCCATGTACAAGTCCATGTTACCACATGCTTGGATGTGCAGGACTTGTGCTCCTTGCATCCCCCTCTGCATTTTTGACACGGCAAATGGTTGATCAAATAAGTGGAATCGACCTTGATGTTGTACCGGAGGATACATACTTACAAGGTTATAAGGGTGTGCAGGATGTGTACCAGATCCCGTAGCGCTGTCATGCTTCGCTAAAAAATGGATTTGCTTGTTTCAGATGATATCTCCAGAAGAAATAAGAGTTAAAGTCAGAGTTGCATAGGCATGTAAGCTAAGAGAGCAGTGAAAGGATATCCAAACATCATCGGAACAGTGCACAAGGGAGTGATGTGTGGATACCTAGTTCAGGCCGGCATTTGGGCATGCTCGCCTAGCTAGACTGCGGGTCACTTCAGAGCCGTTGAGGGTGATGCGCTGGCGTTGGCTGGCCACGCACAGATGCAGATCTTGAGTGGCAGCGGAGCACTACGATGCGGTGGATGAGACTGTTGGTGAAGCCCCAACAGCCTCAGGGGGCGGAGGTGCGACGATGTGCTCGATGAAGTAGCCCCGATGAGCTGGGAGACGGTGTCGGTGAAGCGCAGCTGATGTGGCGGAACTCGGTGTCTGTGAGGCACGTCGGTTGCGGCGGTCGACATGGTCGGTGGACCACCTGGTGCGGTGGACGAGGGCGTAGATGAGGTAGCTCCGGTGCGGTGGTGAAGCGCGACCATCGTCGTCGTCCGACACAGAGGTGGGGAAAGAGACACGACGAGGGGCGATTCGAACTTTGCTTGGGTTGGCGGCGAATTAGGGATTTGAGCAATCTGGGCGCGGAAGGGGACGGTGGAGAAGAGAGATTTTGCAGGGCTGGAATTGGGGCCGCCAGATATTTCAATCCGAAATGTGGAAGCACGAACTTATTTTGTCGTCGTCCTTTTTGGGGGAGGGGGGTGGGGGTGTGGGGGAGTTGGGGAGGGAGGGAGGAGTGGGTGGCTGGGTCCTACGCGTCCGTCTGACACACGCGACCACCCCGACAGGACTATGCTTCGATGCCTTAAGGGACCTGCCTTTGTCTCCATGACATGTGGGCCCAACAAGTGGCTGGCCCACATGTCAGTGACCCAAAGGCAGGTGCCTTTAAGGCACCGAAGCAGCGTCCACCCTGACACGACCCTGGTCTGCCTGGTGCGCCTACATTTGAGAATGCAAACGAATCTTCTTTCATTTGCAAACGAATCTGTATGTATTACCACGCCCGTGTTTTCCTTGCAATAATTAGTCATTCGAAACGAGATACTCCCTCCGTTCACTTTTGTAAGTCGTTTCAGACAACTTAAAATGAACTGTTTTGCACATTGTCTGAAATGTCTTCAAGGTCTTATAAAAGTGAACAGAGGGAGTACTATGAATTAATTAATGAGGAGTTATTTGAAAAAAATTCGAAACGATATCCACACTAATGTGGATTAGAGTGTGTGTCACATAATTAGTTATTTGAATTAGAGTGTGTGTCATGTAGTGATCTCCAATTCTAACGTGGATTTCGCATTTCACTGTATCCATGCTACGAGAAAACTTTTGGATGGATTCAAACATATGACCTACAAAAAAGCACAACAAATTGAGTCAATGTCAACTTTTCGAAACTTAGCATGGAACGAATTCGAAATAATTACCCGTATGCATGGTCCTTGGTTCAAATCTTATAATGTACACCGAATTGAAACATCAATATTAAGTCTCGTACTATGTACATTCAAATGTTGTTTTTAGCCCCCCTCCCCGCCCGCACAAACACTACATACTTCCTGTATCGATCAATCTTCCTCTCCTAACCACCTTACGAAGCTATCGGTTTCCAACACACTGTCACAACCCTAGAGCTTGCTTGTAACTAGTGGCATTGCATCCATGCATCATGTCTAAATTTCTTTAAATTCAAATTGAGGAATTTTCAAAGCCTCAGGAAACCTCTAAAAATAACCAACATTTAAATCTTCTCAAATGAGTCCAAGAAAATGTTCCTGTTATTCCATAAAAATATTGGTAAGAGGTAAAATTCAAACCAATATTTTTGGAGTCTCAGAGATAATTATTTTGACCATTTGAATTAATCCAATAACTATTTGCTTTGGATTTATATTTTATATATATTAAATATGACTCCAATAATTCTGGAAGTTTGTGAGTGGCTTAGTATATATTTTAGCAAGCCACATAAAAACCTACAGAATTTATAAAAAATGATTTAGTGTCTAAAACTAAATCAAAACAAACTGCAGAAAATAGAAAAGAGAAGGAAAGAGCAGAGGGACTACCTGACGCTCACCTCTCAGCCCACCGGCCCAGCTCCTGTGCTGGCAGCCAACCGGTGCGGCCCAGCCCACCAGGCGGCCCCCTCCTCTGTCGTCTTCCTCCCCGACAGGAGGACGGGCGCGTGCCCGACGCGCGCGTGCTCCGCCGCGCCACGCCACCAGCCTCTCTGCCTGCCTGGCGCCCTCCTCGTCGCCCTGGAACGCCCGGACGTCGCCACGCCCCCCCCCCCGTACCCTCTCACTCTCCCCCGATTCCTCCTCTCCTCTCCCTCGCTCCCTCTCTCTCGTGTCCGAACGCGCCGGTCGCCGCCGTTCGCCATAGCTGCAGCCACAGCCTCCCCCTCGCCTCTCCGACACGCGCAGAAGCTCCGCCTCGACCCCTTCGTCCTCTCCACCAAGCCACGAGGTCCCGGACGCGCTGCAACGCCGCCACCGTCGCCTTCTCCACCACCGGCCGCCGAGGATCTTCACCGTCGATTCGCCACCGTCGTCGCTTCCCCGAGCCCGCTTCGACGCCCGTTGCAACCGCGGTGAGCTCCGCCACCATTCCCCTCTCTCCGTTTAGCTGCCCGCACGCCGTAGCCCTCCTCCCCACCATGGCCGAACCTTCGCCGCCGCCGAGCTCGCCGTCGACGCAGCTCCGGTGACCATTTGGTCACCCCGGTGAGTCCAACAAGCTCGTAGGGCCACGTAGAGCATCCCTAGTGCGTTGCTTCTCCCGTTTTCGCGCTCCAAACGCGCTCTCGTGCACGACCGAACTCCGGCAGCCGCAGCCGAGCTCGCCGCCGTCGACTCCGGCCACCCCAGGCCCAGCCACGGCCACTGCCCGACGCGCCATCGAGCTAGCTCCCCAACGCGCCTAGCCGCGCGCCATTTGGAGCACCACAGAGGAAACCCGGAGCACAAGTACGCCGCGGATCTCGCCGGCGACTAACCGCCGGCGGGTTTGACTTGTTTGAGCTGGGGTTTGACCCCCCAGGGTCGCTGACTAGTGGGGCCAGGCCCTGCTAATTTTAGTTAAATATTAACTAAACCTAATTAGCCACTAACACTGACCAGTGGGCCCCGACCCCCCTAATCCTTTAATTAAGCAAATAACCCCCTGTTAACTAACTGTGACACTGACGTGTGGACCCCACACGTCAGGTTTGACCCGGACCAGCCCCTGTTGACCTGCTGACGTCATGATGATGTCAGGCTGACGCAGTAATGTTTTCTGGATTTATTTTTATTCAGAAAATTCCAGAAAATTGTATAAACTTCTAAAAATCATAGAAATTCAACCGTAACTCCAAATTAAATAAATTATATATGAAAAATTATCAGAAAAATTCAAGGAATCCATCTGTACTATTTTCATGCATGTTAGAACAACTTATAGCTGCTGTATAGCACAAATAAATTAAATGGCATTTGAATAATCACATATGGAGTTTGAATTTGAATCTTGTATTCAAACCAACTTCATTTAATCTGTTGCTAGTTGCATTAGCTCAAACACATTCATATTGCCATGTCATGAGCATGCATCATATTGTGCATTGCATTGATTGTATTTCTTCTTTGTTGCCGGTATCTGTTCCCTCCCGGTAGACGATGTTCCGACGTTGTGATCGTTGACACTGATGAAGACTCAATGTTATCTTCAGAAGTCCCAGGCAAGAAAAACACCCTTGTTCATTCCGATACAATCCTACTCTCTCGCTCCTGCTCTCTTTTACTGCATTAGGACAACAACGATTCATCTGTTACTTGCTGAGGTAGCTGAACCCCTTTATCCTCTGCATGACCTGTCATTCCACAGTAAATAGATGAAACCCACTAGCATGAGTAGGAGTTGTTTGAGCCCTGTTGTGCCTACTCATTCTTGCTTGTTTGTCATGCCTGCTACTGCTTAGAGTTGTGTCAGGTCTGATTCATCGGGAATGAATCAGAGGTGTGTGAATATGTCCTACTGTGTGTGAGCTAAGTGTGTGAACACGATTTGGTAAAGGTAGCGGTGAGAGGCCATGTAGGAGTACATGGTGGGTTGTCTCATTGCAGCCGTCCTCAGGAACTGAGTTCTGTGTTTGTGATCCATGATTCAGCTACTACCACGCATTGGGCCCGAAACCAATGGACCCTCTCGGCTTCTTGATCACCCTTGTCCTCTGTCCAGGAGTTGCAAGTAGTTTCTGGTGTTTGTAGTATGCTGGAGGTCGTGGGCAGCGCTGACCGGAGGGGTGGGCTGTGATGCGGCAGGCACGTGGCACGGTGTACCGGGCGCCCGTTTGGTGTCTCGGGAACCCTGTTCACATCGTTTGGGGCTGTGAGCGAAACTCCGGCCGGATCTCCTCATGGATCGAACCCGAATAGGCGATAAACCTGGACTAGAGACTTGAGTGTTTAGGCAGGCCGTGGCCGACACCCACGTTGGGCTTCCGCTTGAAGGTTGCCGAGTACATGTCGTGTAAACGGCGGTAAGTGGTGAGAGCGTGTGTGAAGAAGTACACCCCTGCAGGGTTAACATCATCTATTCGAATAGCCGTGTCCGCGGAAAAGGACTTCTGGGTTGCTTATATCAGTTCATAGACAAGTGAAAGTGGATACTTTAAAATGCGCAAGATAAGCGTGAGTGCTATGGATAGCGTTCTCGTAGGGAGACGAGAGCGGATCCATAGTGGTGTATTGATATGGTGAATATGTGGACTCGTGTGCGCCACCTCAAAAAGAGTTGCTTGCAGTCGTAGTTTAGGTTAGCCACCGAGTCAAAGCTGGCTTGCTGCAGTCAAACTCCACCATCCCCTTGTTGATAATGATGCATATGTAGTTAGATCTGATGTAAGTCTTGCTGGGTACATTTGTACTCACGTTTGCCTAGTTTAGGTTTTTGCAGAGAGACTTCAGTCTCGCTAGTAGTACTGCATGGACTTCGATGTTTAGCTTGTTACCTCAGCTACGATCTTGTGCCCTCGGCAGGATCTGGTAGATAGTCAGGCTTTTCAGCCTTTTTCATTTATAGTTGTCTGTACTCAGACATGTTAAGCTTCCGCATGTGCTTTGACTTGTATGCTCTGATTGTTGGGTCATGAGACCCATGTTTGTAATATCTCGCTCCTCGGAGCCTATTGAATAAATTACTTGAGTCGTAGAGTCATGTTGTGATGCCATGTTGTATTTTCACATATCGAGCATATTGTGTGTATGTTATTGAAATGCTTGGTATGTGTGGGATCTGACTATCTAGTTGTTTATCCTTAGTAGCCTCTCTTACCGGGAAATGTCTCCTAGTGTTTCCACTGAGCCATGGTAGCTTGCTACTGCTCCAGAACACTTAGGCTGGCCGGCATGTGTCCTTGTTCGTTCCTGTGTCTGTCCCTTCGGGGAAATGTCACGCACTGAATACCGGAGTCCTGTTAGCCCGCTACAGCCCGGTTCACCGGAGTCCTGCTAGCCTTGTGCTACAGCCTGAATTCACTCGCTGATGACCGACACGTTCGATGCTGGGTCATGGATGCCTGTCCCTGTAAGTTAGTGCCACTTTGGATTCACGACTAGCCATGTCAGCCCGGGTTCTTTGTCATATGGATGCTAGCGACACTATCATATACGTGAGCCAAAAGGCGCAAACGGTCCCGGGTCAGGTATGGTGGCACCCGTGGGAATACCGTGCGTGAGGCCGCAAAGTGATATGATGGGTTACATGCTAGATCGGTGTGACTTAGGATCGGGGTCCTGACAGCGTTGGTATCAGAGCTTGACTGCCTGTAGGATTACCAAGCCAAACTGGTCGAAGTTGAGTCTAGAAATTCTTAGTTATATAAGGGAATTGATTGTGGGATGGAACGTAAGGCTCTTTTTACTCCTTATACCTTATGCCATTCTGATCTGAGTCATCTTATCTTTCCTACGGGGATTAAGAACTAGGCTATCTCTTCTTTCTATCAGGATCACGTGTTACTAATCCGTAGACTTATAGATTGTTGGATTTAAGCTTGAGTTCAGTTCCTACGACTTCTATATGTTAACTGTTGATCTCGAAACCTTGATATTGTGCTTCTGAGTGGTTATGCCACCATTATTGTGATTGTCTCAAATCTTTTTGAGCATTTACAGCCGTTATGCTGTCCGAGTCATCCCAGGTTTCTAAAATAGTCTGATGCATTTGCAAATCCTTTCTTTCCGTTCTCGATGTCCCTTATGGTCAGATTAACCACACTAGACGGTGAGTTGAGGTACTCTATTGCCTCGACATTTATGTTGGAGCTATTATTATGACCTTAGGTGTCCTAGGGGATCATCTAGTAATCTAGCCATGATTTGCGTCCCACTGTGATGCTTCTGGCCCTTATTCTCGAAAGCATCTCGTGGTGCTACTTAGGAGTAGGTATTCTATTCCTGGGTTCTTGAACCCGAGATTCACTCTATTTACTTCATGTTGATAGTGTTTGCTAGTTCCTTTAGGTTATTAGTAACCTTTGCGATAGTCCTCGAGGTTCGTGGTACATCCTTCTTCCAATTACCATGAACCATTCTTGGCAGGAGTTCTTCTGAACCAAAAGATGACAACAAGAGTGCTCTCGATGAGTTCTCCATGCTATATTGTGACTCTGCCAGCTCAACCTTTCTGCATGGGTTATCCGGAAGAATTATGTTGAACTTGGTTCGACATACTAATCTATGCATCCACAACTCAGAAAGTTATATGTTCCTTTGAGTTGTCCCTCTTTAGTTGTCTACTGACCTTCGTCTATCAATTGATAGTCAAGAGTATGTGTGCGTTCGTTTATTGATGCCTATTACTCTTGTGGTCCGTCAAGCCATTCTATCGCGGAATGACTAGGAGAAACAAACTCCAGTACCTCTTCCATATCCAGGATTGGGTCAAAGAAGTTGTGCTCCACAGAACAAATTGCTAATCCAGCTTTTGTTCTGCTCTACCTTGGAGTATTACCATCTTTATATCAGGATTGTTATAGGAATTGCACACCATCCTATGAACTCTTGGTACAGTGATACTTCTTGCCATCATTGTTCATTCCTCGGTTCCTGTGTTACTGTAACCGGAATGCCGACAAATGAATCATGGCGTGTGAAATCAATACTCCTAGCAACCTTGTTGCTTGGTAGTTAAATGGACAATAACCTCATTCTTAATGTGTTGGGTCTTGAATCATCATTCTAAGATTGATCGTGCTACCTTGTCCATCTTCTTGGTGCACATTTCGATTGATGAGTTAGGATTTTGTCAAGTCCTCGCTCATTTGATCATGTCGTCTTGCCCTGAAAAGCAAGATTGTTCTCGAGCTTAGTAACATATCGGTGGTTCGTGATTTTCCGAATATCTTCTCGAAAGTATCACCAGGTTGTCACCTGACTGTTATGTTGAGCTCGTGATCAAGTTGGTTTTACAATAAACCACTTTTTCTCCAAGAATCTGTGTTAGACACCCCTGAGCTAGTTGGTTAAGCTAGACAACAACTTGGAGAATTGGAAGATAAAAGCTTGCCTAACTTAGTGCGTTCCAAAGGGATATTCTTGTGTAGTGTGTGTTGAAGAAAGATGATATCTTCATCGATTGGTCCCTGTGATCAGTTAATGGACCTATCATCTTGTCCAACCTTTGATTTGGGTGTGGGCTATCCTCAAATCAAGTCAGAACCAACAGTGTTCGTAATGTTGTCTTACTCGTGGTTTTTCCTCGAGCATACACCATTATATTCTTTGGTCTGACCAATGCTATCACCGTGTCCACTTAACTATGGAATTTCTTTTAAAAGGAAACCCAGATGAATTGTTGTTGAGCCCATTGACAACATCCTTATCTCCTCCATGATTTTGTTGAACATTAAGCTAGTGTTGGAAACTTTTGAAAGCATTTCTTCATGCTAGTTCATGAAGCATATGTTCGGATGTAAGAAGTGACTTCCTCTAGTTCATGTGCATTGGATGCAAGTTGCCGCCGTGGACTCGAGAAAGTCAATGTTGTTTCCTTTGGAATCATCCCAAATCAGTCATGCATACGTGCGAAGTATTCTGTGGTTCGGAGACTTGCAACCTCCATTCCATATGTATATCCTAGCACACCAAGCCACTGATTGAGCTGTTCAAAGATAAAGGAGTCTGTCCAAGGTGAACTCTTTGGACTTCCACGCGTGGAGACTTCAATGTCATTAATGATGGTTCCCCTCCTGAACTCAGTAGTGTTTTATTATAAGACTACTTTGTGGTCATGCTTGTCTGGGACAATGTGTTCACATGTTTGTAGCAGAACCAGCTCATGTTTTGGAGCTTACTATCGTAGTTCATTTCCCGAGAATCTCGCAATGTCATCTCGTCGATTTGTGTTGCAAACTTTCGTTTTTCTTCCTAGACTCGATGAGTCTGGAATATCCTGACACCAACCAGATCTGAGTCTCAGGCAGATGTGATGGTTGGAACATTTCTCAAGAACTATAATATTGGTCTCTCGATAACCGGTAAGGTGGATGTCGTGGCCAACACACCCATCCGGTAGACCTATTATTATAGTATCTTGTTTGAGGAAGTTGGCCACCTTCCCATAAGGACTTCGTAGGATTTACTCCCTAGTTGTGCCTTATGATTTTTTGTTTTCCGAAGTCCGACCTTTACTTGATGTTCTAGATACCAGACCATTTCTATGAATGGGTTACACTAGCACATCAAGGAGAACATTAGAAGCGGAGTGCTAAATGTCTCTCGGTCGATCATCCAGATTTTGTTCCTTGGCTTCGCTAAGGTGTAATCTGAGAAGGTGTTATCTTCCTTTGCGTCTGCATCATCCATCATTAGCCATCATGGTAGTATGTTGTGTTGCCAGGATCCTTGACACGGATGTTGGTAAAACCTTGATGATTATGGAAATGCTCAAGTTCTTGAGAGCACGCGCAAGTGCTAGGTTTGATCGTCGGCATTAACTGTATAGTGCTCTCAGTTTCCTCGGCAATGCTATGACCTTTTCAAACAGTGAATTCACTCTCTATTGCTGGGTTCTTCCCCAGTTACCAGAATCATTCCCAGCATTTGCATTTTGTTCCCAGCTTGCACCGCCAATGTGCCATTCTACCATGGGTCTCTTCCATTTCCGGTGGTAAGCAAATTCATCCATTACGTTGTCTTCAACAAGGTAATCCACATCATCCAAGTCCGAGTATGCCATTCTACCGAACCCCTCCAAACAATCGCTCGAGATTTTTCTTAGGCTGGTATAAAGAGTTTCAATGATCTCTATATCAAAGGTAATTCTTTTTGCCACTTAAGGTAATAATCTACGAATCACCCTCCTCCAGGGTGTTTCGTCGTGGTATCATGGCAACTCAACTCCTCGCTACGTTGACAACCGATCACCACATTCTTAAGTATGGAATTGTTGTCTACTTAGCGAGCCCTCGTCATCTGTCTCACTCCATTTCTTCAGATGTATGCTTCGTGTCTCAGCTCAAGAGATGTTGCTATGACTCACTTTGTGAGCTGATCCTGAGTTGTTTGACCTTCGAGAAGAACAATTCTTTTAGGGTCCTTCCTTTCCTCTTGTTGTCATGTTAGTTGGAGTTCTCAGAGCAAGACGACAAGATAATGATGGTGAACGAATCAACGTTCATTTGAAGTGCAACTGGATCGTGAAAATTGTGCTAGTTTGCGTCCCCCCTTCACCTTACCCTACGCTTGAATCTCGGGACGAGATTTTTGTTTAGTGGGGGTGAGTTGTCACAGCCCTAGAGCTTGCTTGTAACTAGTGGCATTGCATCCATGCATCATGTCTAAATTTCTTTAAATTTGAATTGAGGAATTTTCAAAGCCTCAGGAAACCTCTAAAAATAACCAACATTTAAATCTTCTCAAATGAGTCCAATAAAATGTTCCTGTTATTCCATAAATATATTGGTAAGAGGTAAAATTCAAACCAATATTTTTGGAGTCTCAGAGATAATTATTTTGACCATTTGAATTAATCCAATAGCTATTTGCTTTGAATTTATATTTTATATATATTAAATATGACTCCAATAATTCTGGAAGTTTGTGAGTGGCTTAGTATATATTTTAGCAAGCCACATAAAAACCTACAGAATTTATAAAAAAATGATTTAGTGTCTAAAACTAAATCAAAACAAACTGCAGAAAATAGAAAAGAGAAGGAAAGAGCAGAGGGACTACCTGACGCTCACCTCTCAGCCCACCGGCCCAGCTCCTGTGCTGGCAGCCCACCGGTGCGGCCCAGCCCACCAGGCGGCCCCCTCCTCTGTCGTCCTCCTCCCCGACAGGAGGACGGGCGCGTGCCCGACGCGCGCGCGCTCCGCCGCGCCACGCCACCAGCCTCTCTGCCTGCCTGGCGCCCTCCTCGTCGCCCTGGAACGCCCGGACGTCGCCACGCCCCCCCGTACCCTCTCACTCTCCCCCGATTCTTCCTCTCCTCTCCCTCTCTCCCTCTCTCTCGCGTCCGAACGCGCCGGTCGCCGCCGTTCGCCATAGCCGCAGCCACAGCCTCCCCCTCGCCTCTCCGACACGCACAGAAGCTCCGCCTCGACCCCTTCGTCCTCTCCACCAAGCCACGAGGTCCCGGACGCACTGCAACGCCGCCACCGTCGCCTTCTCCACCACCGGCCGCCGAGGATCTTCACCGTCGATTCGCCACCGTCGTCGCTTCCCCGAGCCCGCTTCGACGCCCGTTGCAACCGCGGTGAGCTCCGCCACCGTTCCCCTCTCTCTGTTTAGCTGCCCGCATGCTGTAGCCCTCCTCCCCACCATGGCCGAACCTTCACCGCCGCCGAGCTCTCCGTCGACGCAGCTCCGGTGACCATTTGGTCACCCCGGCGAGTCCAACAAGCTCGTAGGGCCACGTAGAGCATCCCTAGTGCGTTGCTTCTCCCGTTTTCGCGCTCCAAACGCGCTCTCGTGCACGACCGAACTCCGGCAGCCGCAGCCGAGCTCACCGCCGTCGACTCCGGCCACCCCAGGCCCAGCCACGGCCACCGCCCGACGCGCCATCGAGCTAGCTCTCCAACGCGCCTAGCCGCGCGCCATTTGGAGCACCACAGAGGAAACCCGGAGCACAAGTACGCTGCGGATCTCGCCGGCGACTAACCGCCGGCGGGTTTGACTTGTTTGACCTGGGGTTTGACCCCCCAGGGTCGCTGACTAGTGGGGCCAGGCCCTGCTAATTTTAGTTAAATATTAACTAAACCTAATTAGCCACTAACACTGACCAGTGGGCCCCGACCCCCCTAATCCTTTAATTAAGCAAATAACACCCTGTTAACTAACTGTGACATTGACGTGTGGACCCCACACGTCAGGTTTGACCCGGACCAGCCCCTGTTGACCTGCTGACGTCATGAGGATGTCAGGCTGACGCAGTAATGTTTTCTGGATTTATTTTTATTCAGAAAATTCCAGAAAATTGTATAAACTTCTAAAAATCATAGAAATTCAACCGTAACTCCAAATTAAATAAATTATATATGAAAAATTATCAGAAAAATTCAAGGAATCCATCTGTACCATTTTCATGCATGTTAGAACAACTTATAGCTGCTGTATAGCACAAATCAATTAAATGGCATTTGAATAATCACATATGGAGTTTGAATTTGAATCTTGTATTCAAACCAACTTCATTTAATCTGTTGCTAGTTGCATTAGCTCAAACACATTCATATTGCCATGTCATGAGCATGCATCATATTGTGCATTGCATTGATTGTATTTCTTCTTTGTTGCCGGTATCTGTTCCCTCCCGATAGACGATGTTCCGACGTTGTGATCGTTGACACTGATGAAGACTCAATGTTATCTTCAGAAGTGCCAGGCAAGAAAAACACCCTTGTTCATTCCGATACAATCCTACTCTCTCGCTCCTGCTCTCTTTTACTGCATTAGGACAACAACGATTCATCTGTTACTTGCTGCGGTAGCTGAACCCCTTTATCCTCTGCATGACCTGTCATTCCACAGTAAATAGATGAAACCCACTAGCATGAGTAGGAGTTGTTTGAGCCCTGTTGTGCCTACTCATTCTTGCTTGTTTGTCATGCCTGCTACTTCTTAGAGTTGTGTCAGGTCTGATTCATCGGGAATGAATCAGAGGTGTGTGAATATGTCCTACTGTGTGTGAGCTAAGTGTGTGAACACGATTTGGTAAAGGTAGCGGTGAGAGGCCATGTAGGAGTACATGGTGGGTTGTCTCATTGCAGCCGTCCTCAGGAACTGAGTTCTGTGTTTGTGATCCATGATTCAGCTACTACCACGCATTGGGCCCGAAACCAATGGACCCTCTCGGCTTCTTGATCACCCTTGTCCTCTGTCCAGGAGTTGCAAGTAGTTTCTGGTGTTTGTAGTATGCTGGAGGCCGTGGGCAGCGCTGACCGGAGGGGTGGGCTGTGATGCGGTAGGCACGTGGCACGGTGTACCGGGCGCCCGTTTGGTGTCTCGGGAACCCTGTTCACATCGTTTGGGGCTGTGAGCGAAACTCCGGCCGGATCTCCTCATGGATGGAACCCGAATAGGCGATAAACCTGGACTAGAGACTTGAGTGTTTAGGCAGGCCGTGGCCGACACCCACATTGGGCTTCCGCTTGAAGGTTGCCGAGTACATGTCGTGTAAACGGCGGTAAGTGGTGAGAGCGTGTGTGAAGAAGTACACCCCTGCAGGGTTAACATCATCTATTCGAATAGCCGTGTCCGCGGAAAGGACTTCTGGGTTGCTTATATCAGTTCATAGATAAGTGAAAGTGGATACTTTAAAATGCGCAAGATAAGCGTGAGTGCTATGGATGGCGTTCTCGTAGGGAGACGGGAGCGGATCCATAGTGGTGTATTGATATGGTGAATATGTGGACTCGTGTGCGCCACCTCAAAAAGAGTTGCTTGCAGTCGTAGTTTAGGTTAGCCACCGAGTCAAAGCTGGCTTGCTGCAGTCAAACTCCACCATCCCCTTGTTGATAATGATGCATATGTAGTTAGATCTGATGTAAGTCTTGCTGGGTACATTTGTACTCACGTTTGCCTATTTTATGTTTTTGCAGAGAGACTTCAGTCTCGCTAGTAGTACCGCGTGGACTTCGACGTTTAGCTTGTTACCTCAGCTACGATCTTGTGCCCTCGGTAGGATCTGGTAGATAGTCAGGCTTTTCAGCCTTTTTCATTTATAGTTGTCTGTACTTAGACATGTTAAGCTTCCGCATGTGCTTTGACTTGTATGCTCTGATTGTTGGGTCATGAGACCCATGTTTGTAATATCTCGCTCCTCGGAGCCTATTGAATAAATTACTTGAGTCGTAGAGTCATGTTGTGATGCCATGTTGTATTTGCACATATCGAGCATATTGTGTGTATGTTATTGAAATGCTTGGTATGTGTGGGATCTGACTATCTAGTTGTTTATCCTTAGTAGGCTCTCTTACCGGGAAATGTCTCCTAGTGTTTCCACTGAGCCATGGTAGCTTGCTACTGCTCCGGAACACTTAGGCTGGCCGGCATGTGTCCTTCTTCGTTCCTGTGTCTGTCCCTTCGGGGAAATGTCACGCGCTGAATACCGAAGTCCTGTTAGCCTTCTACAGCCCGGTTCACCGGAGTCCTGCTAGCCCAGTGCTACAGCCTGAATTCACTCGCTGATGACCGACACGTTCGATGCTGGGTCATGGATGCCTGTCCCTGTAAGTTAGTGCCACTTTGGATTCACGACTAGCCATGTCAGCCCGGGTTCTTTGTCATATGGATGCTAGCGACACTATCATATACGTGAGCGAAAAGGCGCAAACGGTCCCGGGCCAGGTAAGGTGGCACCCGTGGGAATACCGTGCGTGAGGCCGCAAAGTGATATGATGGGTTACATGCTAGATCGGTGTGACTTAGGATCGGGGTCCTAACACAGACGTTCATTCTTTCTCTCCATGTTTTGATCTCTAAGTCTCTCAACTACACAGCCCCTTTTTCCACTCTGTTACCAAATGTATTTACCTCACACACCCGCCATTGCACCCCATGTTGAGCTCTCTCTCTCTCTCTCCCCTCTCCCTCTCACCCTCTCGCGCTAAATACATGCATTGCCTATCTAGCCCCCTGTCAACCTCTCGTGTGCACCCATGCACGTTGTATATCTAGGTCACTCCCTCGAGACTGTCTCACTCTTTCTTCCGCACGGCGGGCCACACTCGCTCAATCTCGCTCTCTTTATCTGAGTCTCGTTTAACCTCGTTTTCTTTCACACACAAATGATATATCTCCCTATTCAGGCCTTGATCGACAAACTCTATACTCTCTCATGCAGATTGTCTATCTAGGTCAGGCCATCCAAGCCGCCGCCATTCTTTCAACCTCATGGTGGGCCATGCTCACTCAATCTCTCTCTCTCTCTCTCTCTCTCTCTCTCTCTCTCTTTGTATGTCTCGATTGACCTCACTCTTTCTCGGACAAAAATGATATATCACCATGTTTGAGCCCTATTCGACCTATTCACATTGTATACTCTCTCACGCACATTGTCTATCTAGGTCACTCTCTCCAACCCGTCTCACTCTCTCGATCGCACGGAGACCCTATGTAATCGGTTGACCTTGCTTCCTCCCACGCACAAAATATATCTACACATCTGTGACTGGATCATCTCTCAAGCTCTATCTTACAGCCCTCACCCTTGCCAAAAGCTCAATCGGACAATATCTCTCCAGAGCATATATATTTGTTCAATGAATGTCGGACCACACTCACTTTGTCTCTCTATATATATGTCTCTCGATTGACCTTGCTTTCTCACACTGTATCTTCCACGCACTGAAGCTACTACCTCTCCATCCCTCGCAAAGCCGGAGCTATTGACATTGCGAGGGGAACTCCAACCTTGGATTAATTTGTGTAGGCATTTATTCCGGTTGGTTTAGATTATATTTTCGTAGCATTCGGCCCACAACTACTCCAAACACCGTTGCAACCCACGCAACTCCCCTAGTTGATTCCCTCTGGCTCGGTCATCGCTCTCTCGCACGTCCTTTATCACCTTCAACGCACCATGGTATTACTGAAAAAACTATGTTGTTATCTTTAATTATTATAAATAAGCTACAAAACTACACACCGATAGTCCACTTGGAATGGAACAAATTTCAACCCACAAATTAAAGTGCTACAAACTACACGCCGAGGGGCCCACATGTCATGAAACAAATTTGGACCCATATATAAATTAAAAAATAAAGGACGAGGATCGAACATGCGACCGGGCCTTCAAGCCACACGTCAATAGGCAACATACGTAGAACAGCAATGTTTGTTGTACCCCCCTTTGTTCACATAATGTTTTTATATTACCACGGCCTAATTAATGGATAACATGTAATATTATTTTTAGTACTATTCGCCTTCACTTACTGGTGGGTTCCATGTGTGCTCTCTCTCTCCTCCCCTTCTGCGTTTAGACGCACGGGCAAACACGAAGAACTCGCGGGTGATGTTGCCGTTGACCATATCTGGACGCGTTCACAAGTCAAGGCACCAGTTTCACGTACTAGCAGCACTAGTCAGTGCACGTTAATTTGGAAGTATATTAAGTGCATGCGGATATTAAGTACTAGGATATTATTTGCGTGTTATTATGTGATTAGCACTATTTTGGCATGAAATTAACTGCACGCTAAACGTGTTGAGCGCTCGACATTGAAGCAGTCTAGGTCGTTGGATGACAAGGAATACATGTGGCTTGATGAAGTTTTATATTTAATTTGATACGTCTCTAGCAGAACATTCAATCGATCAAACCATAGATTTCGTTTAGTCTGACTCCGACTTTAAATTATACGACGATCGATATAAAATAAACGGAAATGATAAACATTCGGATTTTAAGCATGGCAATCCGAACGTTTTTCATGGCAAATTTAGATTACGCAGCGGCGGTGGGGGCGTCTTGCGGTAACAAGCGGCTCCTCTGTCGTGCTCTATGTGTCGTCGGGCCATTGACCAACGGTGATGGCGGCGTCTTGCGCCATTGTTGGCGTACTCCTGGACTTCGGCCTAGCTTCAAGGAAGGCCAAAATGTTCTGGACTTCGGAGAGAGTCAACTGGCGGGAGGAGGCGACTGGCGTTGGTGCAAGGAAGCGGTCGATGGTGGCCATCCATGCCGCTGAGGGGGGCACTGGCACCCGCGCGGGGACAGGCGCTGTCAACAGCGCGGCGGAGACATTCGTGTGCACAGGCACCAGCACGGGCGCGCACGTCAGTGCACGCGCAGGCGCATGTACTGGCAGGTGCACGGGCACCGGCACGGGCGTGCGCGTCAGTGCACGCGCAGGCACATGCGCTGGCAGGTGCACGGGTGCGTGAAAGTCGGTGGGGACCTCGTGGAACCCCATGGCATCAAACTCGACAACAATGTGCGGCTCCCAGCCCATCAGTGCCACGGGGATGGGCGTTGGCGCAGTAAGGGCGACGGGAGCCTAAACGGGAGCGGGGACAGGCGCGACGTCTTCCCGCAAGGCCAGTTCAAGCTCGTCCCAAAGTGCCTTATGTTCTTGAGACTCCGGCTAGGTGTCTTCCTCAGGAAACTGGAACACTAAGGGCAGACCATCGTGATGCGGCATGGCGTACGTTTAGGTCAGGCTGGTTGGAGGTAGACGACAGGAGAATCGGAGAGGAAGAGAGAAGATTGTACGATATCGGGTAGTGCAGGGTTGATTTTAAACAGAGGCGCCGACGACATTAAAAGTGGGAGCAGTTGGGACAATGGTGGGCGGTGGAGCCTGGTCAAAGGGCTCGCCTGCCGGTGAGTCTGCACATCGGTCTGCTCGCACGCCTCCCTGACAGACGGTGCAGCGGTCTGCTCGCATGCCTCCCGTCGACTCACACGCTTGCTGGGACGGCACCTGCCGATGAGAAGCGGGGACTCGTGGCGGCACGTAAAGGCCCACAGTTTCAATAGTGAAAGTGTTCGCCTTAACGTGACAGGTCTTTGTTCCAAAATACCTTGGCTCTTCATTTGTGCAACTTGTCATAAGCAGCTTGTCTCGAATTGAAGAAAAAACTTACGAAGTAATATTTGTGCCATATCACGTGACCATGCTCAGTTTCAAGAATTTATGCTCACTTTTGGATTTTCTGAAATTTAAGATCCAGGCTTCGAAACAATATCATAACCTGCATCATGCAATAATTTTCAAGCCATACATCTGTCCTGTTGTATTTCTTAAGAAATGATTTGGTCAAACATTTTGCTTAGTTAGACTTTAGACAAGTTATATATGTAGAGTAAACGGATAATCCCTCCGTACCAGTGCATATCCTGATATATTAACTCAAGTACTAGGCACAAACAAACGGGCTCAATTTTGTGCTCATCCTGGTGTAGTAGTAGTAGTACTAGGTAATGCAGTTGACGGGTGACCTTTACGAGCGGCGACCGAGCGAATTGAACCGTGCTCGGCACGGTAGGTAACGTTGTCTAGTTACTAAAGCATCCCTCCGTTGTTCATCGGTAGTCATTATGTACCAGGGACATGAGGGGAATTTCCTAGGACTGGAATTCTGGCCGCTAAGGCTCGACTGGTTGGGGTTGCCTAATGTGCGTACCACGCACGCCACCGAAGGACACGAGCCCTTTTTTTTTATTTTTTATTATTTTTGTAGGATCAACACGAGCCAAGGTCTGGTTGGTATGCCGTTGGGTCCTACCATTCGAGAATACGAAAGGAACCTTTTAAATTGCCGAACATGGTAATTTACCGAAAAAGGCTTTCGCCCCGCTTTATATATAAAGCAAACCGCCAGAACATGAGCCAAGGTCTATGTGTATTACAATACCCGTATTTTCCTTGCAAATACTAATCTCAACGTGGTAATTTATTTATGACGAGTTGTTGAATTAGAGTGAGTTTGTGATATAGTGATCTCAACGTGGATTTCACATTTCATGGTATCCCTAGTAAGTTTTCCAATGCAAATTCATATTTAAAAGATGAACAATATGGAGGTGAGAAAACTTTGTATGTATCAAGCATATGACCACACACACACACACAGAGACACACACGCATGAACACAACAACAATCCAATAAGTATAGTGCATCTATTTTTCCAAACCATGCATGTATGACACGAATTCAAAAATACTCCTTCTATTCCTAAATATTAGTCTTTTAGAGAGTTCAACAAGTGACTACATACAGAGCAAAATGAGTGAATCTAGACTCAAAAATATGTCTATATACATCCGCATGTGCCAGTCCATTTGAAACCTCTAAAAAGACTAATATTTAGGAACGAAGGGAGTAAAATGTAAGACATCCATGGTCCTTCAATATTTAAAACGAACATGAAACTGAAACATGAATATTAAGTCTAGTACTACAGTACATGCAAATGTTGTGTTTAGGCGGAGCTATGATTGTCGGGGGTCAACCCCTCGACCTTAGATAAAATTGTGGAGCTCTATTTAGGGTTTCTTAGATTATATTTGTCCCCCACCCTCCCAACCACCGATTGGTTGTGCACCCCCACCCCTCATCCCCGGGAGAATATCATGTGCCGCCATACCTTAGATGCTATATGCCGATACGAGTTGCTTGGAGCTTGTAGATCTGAGATATAGCAGTTCACATGATGTGTCTAATTTTTTTTGCAGGAAACCATGATGAGTTTGAGAATTGCACACAATTTGT
Source organism: Triticum aestivum (assembly GCF_018294505.1). Classification (NCBI taxonomy): domain Eukaryota; kingdom Viridiplantae; phylum Streptophyta; class Magnoliopsida; order Poales; family Poaceae; genus Triticum; species Triticum aestivum. Next base: position 517,340,930 of record NC_057810.1, read on the forward strand.
ACAAAAACTACTCAGATGCCCTTGGATCCCATATCCAATGACCTCGAAGCTCATATCACCATAACATATCTAAGATGAAGGAGGACATCATATTCTCTTGTATGTAAGAATATCATGTGCTACCACACCTTAGATGCTTTGGTGATACAAGCTCTTTGGAGCCGTTGGATTTGTGACCCAACACCTCCTCGGTGGTTCGAATGTTTTTTGCAGAAAATCCCCAAAAGAGTTCGGCCACTGATTACAAGCACAAAGACTGCTCAGATGCCATTGGATCTCAGATCAAATGACCTCCAAGCTCGTATCAACGTAGCATCCAAGTTGCGATATCACCTTATGTTTTCTCGCATGGGAGAATATGAGGTTCTCCCGCACCGTAGATTCTATGGTGATACAACTTCACTGAGATCTAATGGCCCACAGTAGGAGGTTTGAATGTTTTTGCAATATACGGCTGATAGAGTTTGGGAAATGCGTAGAAAGTACAAGTACTACGCATGTGCCATCTGATCACTTATCATAAGACCTAGATTCTCATATCACCGTAGAGGGTAATTAAGCTACGGGGAGCACCTAATATGAGCACCGGGGAGCTGTTGGATCAAAGATGTAGCGGCACACACGAGGCCTGAATGTTTTATTTGCAAAAAAAACTTTGGAGAGTTTGGAAATTGCGCATAATTACAAAGACTACTCCCAAGCCATTGGATCTCACTTCCAACGGTGTAAAAACTTGTATCACCATAGTATCTAAGCTGCGGGGTGGATGTGATATTCTATGCTGATGTCATTTTTGTTCGTAAACTAGCAAAATACATGTAACTCGTGCCGTTACTTGTTTAACCGCGCAAAGTGTTTTTTCAAAAAAACCGTCCTACACTGAAATATCAGAACAACACACGGGGGTCCCACTTGTCATTAATCAAATTTGGATCTAAAACTAACAAATATGAAAGACGAGATTCGAACTGGCAACCTGGATTACAAAGCATAAGTCGATAGCCTGAAAAAACGAACGGTTGTTGGCTTTGTCCCATAACTTGATTTTATATAGTACTTGCATTGAGTAGAGTAGAGGGAGTGCCTCGTCAACACGTGCATGACCGTTGTCTCACTTACTAGTGGGTCCCAGGTCTGCGATCTCAATCTCTCTTCTCTCCATTGTCTAACCTTTGCACAGGCACACACGAAGAGCGGCGCTAGCTTGCCGTGGTGTTATTACAACTAAAAAAAGCTTGGAAAATAGAAGAATCGCCTAGAACAAGAGACGTTGTGGCTGGTCGAGACGGAGCTAACCACATCTATCATCCGTGCCATGTTTGCATGATGAAGCTGTGTGGCTAGTGGGGTGTTTTCGACCGACTCGCTGGGTCCCGAGGTTGAACCTTAGGTACCACATCCGATACAGTATATTTTACACACACATTTTTCCTCCGTGCCGAGACGTGGCACACCCTACCGCACAGTTTCGGGGTCCTCCCGGGTGGTGCACGCATATATTCTTCCTGACGTGGGACGCCCTACCGCGCGTTTTCTGGGTCCTCCTCGATCGTAGCACCGAAGCAAGTAAATGAGTCATCAAATCACGAAAGACCACCATTCCCTCCGAGTACATCAGTGAAGAACGGTAGCTAGCTAGTTGGGCTAGTTCGACCGATTAGCTAGGCCGCCACCACATTTGTTTTTTCACCCCTTTTTTATCTACTTGCCGGCAGGTAAATTTAAATATCCACCGCGGCATTGCTCTGGAGTTTGGGTGCGAAAGGATTTTTAATTTTTTGATTGACGGGAGCAGGCGCGACAAGATTTTTAATTTTTTGATTGACGGGAGCAGGCGCGGCAGCAATTAGTCACGATGACTATGCCTGCAAAAACCCACTGCTCCCTGATGTGAGAAGTCGTCGACTGGTGTTCTACAGTGGTGAAAACCAAAAGATTCCCCGCTCCTCGGCTGGCTCCCTCCGCCTTCCCGTAGATTGCATTGCCTTTCATCCATTTCGCGCCCTTTGCTTCGTCTCCCCATTGCTTCTACCTGGTGCCATGGCGGCGCAGCAGATCATGGAGTCCGAGGTCAGGCGCCTGACACAGAAGCTCCATGCCAAGGATGCGGAGCTCAGGGCCAAGGACATGGAGCTCCGTGAACTCAAGGAGGAGAGGAGTGCCATGCTCCTCCGTTATGTGCGGGAGTTCACGGAGCTTCAAAAGCGGCAGGCGTCCACCACAAAGATGCTCGAGGCATCGGCAACGTTGCTGCAAAAAGCGGGAGATACAATAGGCCGTCAGAGGTGCTGTCTGGAGCGAGAGCGGGCCGATCGTGATGAGGTCCAGGATCGCCTCATCCACTTGGTGAACCAAGTTGCCACGCACGTGTTGCGGCTGCACGATGCCTACCGTCGTGCCAGCGCGACGATGCCGGCCGTCGGGCTAAACCCGTTCGACCACCCGGTCGACTTCAACGAGTTGCGGCTTCCTGACCTGATCTCCTTATTCACCTATATCTCCGAGGAGGTGAGCCCTCTCCATGCGATGGTGGGGCTGAGCTGGACAAGGAGGGGTTGCGGGCTGCCATCGCCGTTGCCGGGCGAATCCTTTCAGGGCTCCATCACCGGAATCCATTCGTGCCATTGGATGCCGTCTTTGACGAGCTGGATCCCGTCGATGAGGAGCGGGCTCTGCGGGCGGTTGCACCCTGCATCACCAATGCCGTGCGCCTCGAGAAGAAGAGGGACTTTGGTGGTGTTTAGGCGCCCTCTTCATGGGCATGTCCATGTCTCGGCGCAACATGACCGTTGGATCAAACTCACACGGTGCAGATCAGTCACTGTAGCACAGTGCGTGTGGGTGTGTTTGCTTGCATTCTCATCTCAATATAGTTGTTTCCTCTTCGTGTATTTTTGTCAACCTACTAGTGTGGACTCATGCACCCTTCATGCACTCTGCCAAACACCCAAAAGTGGGTCAAGAAGGGAACTTTTGCTCCCATACCATGCACCCTTCATACACCCTACCTAACACTATTCGTGCTTCATATGGTTCATGTTTCATGGAGTACTGTAGCATCGTACTCTCCGTGCGTTGTGGATCTAGTTCTGTTAACACTGATCTCACCCTTCATTCTCGACCGGATAGTCGAAAAAGCGGTACTATGTTACATATATGAGTAGTTGACATGAGCACAACATCATTTGTTATCGTCATATCTTACTACACTAGCAACAAGATTGTGTAGTACTGACGTATGAACCACTGCACATGCCTAGTAGTAGGAGCACTGTGTATGTTCAAGTGGTTGCCGTGTTTCGCACTCCTCCGTCGTAAGAGTGGAAACGCTTGCTGTAATCATTTTTTTCTCCAGAAAAACAGTGGGCAGGCTCTACCGTGCGGATCCTCCTCCAGCCATGCACTAAATTACTCACTTTCGCCGACGTGTGGGACAGCCAGCACCTAGGTCCACTAGCCATGCACTAAATTACTCCATAGTAGAGTGATGGTAGAATACCCCGATCGAACTGCCGCAGTAATGCCCAATGAGCCATCAAATCACAAAACCCCCTCCTTTCCAGCAGTAAGTTGGACGGACGAAGGAACCATCATTTCACTCTTCTCTCTCAGCTTCCTCTCTTCAAGAAAACCCCCACTCTCTTTGCTTCTCCCCCATCTCGTTCCTCCTTTCACACTTCTCTCTCAGCTTCCTCTCTTGGATGGGCGCCGGAGCACCGGCCGACGTGATGTCTATGGCTCTAGCCAAAACCGTCGAGGCTGATGGTACGCAGAAGCGCAAGCACCCCGCCGAGACTACCGCAGACAAGCTCAAAGCCATCACCCTGTCCAAGCCCCCCTCTCCGGGATCCCTCATTAAGCAAGTCCAGGTAATGTCTCTTGTTGACAATCTTTTTCTCGATCTTGATCGTGTTTTTTCATCTAACACGTAGTACTAGTACTGGTAGTACAACTTTCTGGGTGATCTTGCATGTGATTTTAGTGTGCCAAATGACGGTTCTAAATTCCTCTTTTGAGCAAAACATGCGAGAAGTTGACACTGAATTCTTATAGATTACTTTCAACTACTCCCTCTGTCCCAAATTTCTTGTCTTATATTTGTCTAGAGACGGATGTATCTAATACTAAAATGTGACTTGATACATCCGTATCTAGACAAATCTAAGACAAGAATTTTGGAACGGAGGGAGTACTTTATGAACATCAATGCTACCTTTTAAGAGGGTATATTTGCCTCAGTAACTTGTGTTATGGATATTGCATGTAATCCCTCTGCTCTCATGCCTTTGAAGACATGTTCTAGTGTCTTTGTTCACTCATTTCTGTGCGTATATGTAGTCATATATGGAGTATAATATCAAAAATCATCTTATATTTCTGAACAGAAGTAGTAATAAAATATGGTTTCTGTTTGAATTAGAACCAGGTCCGCGGCGGAGATGAAGTTCTCAAAATCATGCTGTGTGAACTGGAAGACCTGATGATGAGTTCTACTGCTGAACTATCCAGCTGCTGTGTCCTTGTTGCCACGTGTCCTGAACTAGTGTTTTCCTGTAGCATTGTTGTCAGGCGTGTTCTCGAGGCTGTACTTGACCACAACAATTTCCTGGTTGTGCCTTCGATTTCGAAGGGTGTGGTTCTTGTAAAGCTTCCCAACAAATCTGATGCGGCCTGTCTTCATCATCATGTTTATGAGTGGAAGGACCACTCTATTAGGTTCTCCAAGGTTGACAAGATGGTGCTGGTGCATGTAGACACCTCACACGAAGTCCATGGCCTAGTCAGTTATGCAGGGTTCATCCCGTAGGTCGGTGGCAAGAAATAGTCTGCAGAGTTTAGTTAGTGCAACTTTGCTTGTCTGTAGTAAGTACTATTGTTCAGTACTTGATTTGTTTTTGTGAACCTTCTAATGTTTATTAGTACTGCCACTTTTGGTGTGTGGTCAGTCCTGAGAACGGTCTATGTTAAAGTCTGTCCACTCAATTCAGTCTGTATATTTTGAAGTATCCAGATCATATTTTTTGTGAGGACGTTCTATCAATTATGGTTACACTCCAATATCTATATGCATTGCACCCACCAGGATTTCCAGTCCCATGGATGTCCTGTTCATACGATTTGTCACGACCTTTGGACTGTCCTGCTTGTGGGAGTAGGCGGGGCCCCTTCATGCCACGCGTAGTTGGATGATCAATCTTCTGTTTAGTACTTCAACATAATGATTTCCTGGTAAGGATTCACTCATGTCACATCAAGTAAATCTTATTGATTTACTGTCTAAATCTTATTGATTTAATGTCATGTTTTCTTTCTTTTCCTGCAATTTTACGATGCAGGTTTTTCCATGTGACATTCATCACAGAATAAACCATTTGGTTTCCTCTATGATGGCTATTTTTGTAGGTTTCACTTCTTATGTCGTGTCAGTAATGAAGGCACTGTCCATCACTTATATTACTGGAAAGAATTGGATCAGTCTGTTGTCAGAGTATAAGCTGAATCCCTATGATGAACTGCAGTTTGGTTTAACAAAAATGACACAATTAGTCATTCTTGCGTTTAGAAGAAATGAAGAAGAAAACTGGATCACGGTCACGGATCATAGTCAACTTAGAATGTTGATCGTAGCAGACCAGACACGATCATTGCTGTCTCGCACATCGGTACCACCTTCAGCAATGGATCGAGCACTGGTAGTTGCTCTAGCACTGACAGCGGCAGCAGCTCAGTCTGATCCAGCTGAGGATTGGGCACCGAGCGCGTCAGCGGATCAGTCTAATCTACCAGAGGATCGGGCATCGACACCGGCACCTGCTCCGACACCGGCACCTGCTCTACAAGGAGCACCATCTCCGGCAGCAGCAGCGGCTTCGGCACCTGCACCAACACTTGCACTTGCATCTTCTCCGGCCCGTGTAGTTGCACTGGCAACAGACTGGGCTGCAGTTCGCACTTCATATACCAAGGTCCTTACAAAAACCGACATGTCCACCTTCTTGGTAAGCATTGGCCGCCCAAGTGCTTCGTTCTTTTTTCTTTCCATGTTTTTTCACATGATTCACTGTGTTGATCTAACTGTTTGGGTATGTCTTCTTGTTTGCAAACAGAGAATTCGTAGAGCAACGAGGGAGTCGTTCAACAATCCGGGCGACCGCGGCCAAGTTTCTCTTACCATGCGCAGCCTTGGTGTGAATGAACCTGCTCAATATACCGTAAGTACAAAGGATGGTACCATGATGATTGATGCTAAAGGATGGTCAAGGTTCAAATCTAAATCATATCTTGCGGTAGGGGATGATGTCAAAATCAAACTTTCTCGGCAAGGAGAGCTGGTCCAAATCAACTTTGAAATTCTTCAGTAGCAGCACACAACTACCGAACTAATCTATCCTCCGAGAGAATTTGATGTAATAATCTGGCATGGTGAAACAAGTGTCCTGTGTGTATAAGTAGTACGACAGTATTATTTATCACATGGTATATCGTTGATAGAATTGCAACTCTGATTGCTGGTTAGGAACTGTCGTTCGATTTCATTCCAACAATTGTCGTGCTTTATTCAATTTTGTGTATTGGCCTTGTGACAGCATCTAAAACCAGCGCCGTACCGATCGCTTGCAATATGAAAAGCGCTGAGGTAGAACACATGGGCCCCCAAACATGCAGGGTCGTCCTGCGGCCCAAAGTCCAGAACCGTGAGCCTATCTGAGTATTATATTCTCAGTTGAACCCCCATAAAAAAAGCTGAACCCCCATAATGCCCGTGCATTGTAGAGGGAGTATATTTCTCAGCAAGGTGAGCCTGTGATATAAAAGATTTGTATATTTGTTTATAGAGGGAGTATCTCTCTGTCAAAAAATATATTTATGTGTAACTAGTTACTCCTGTCTTTCTACTTCCGTTCGCTGATATGTGGGGCAACCGGCAACGGGGTCCACGTGTCATATGCACAAATTAGAGTGCACAACTTCACGGTAGAGACACGCCGGTCATAGTGCCGCAGTAATGCCCAATGAGCCGTCAAATCACAACCCCCCTTTCCAGCTTTAGCAGTAAACTGGACGGACGAAGCGGCAATATTTCACTGGGCCTGAATCCCCTTCTCCCTCGTCTGCTTGTTCAGAGAAAACCCCCTCTCGGCGATTGCATAGGGTTTTCTCATGGAGAACCAGGTACGAATTCTTCTTCCATCCCCGATAAATCCAAGTCCCTTGGTCGCGGGTAATCCTAGGATGGCAGCCGCCGCCGTTGTGCATTTTTCTTCCTACTGAATATAGTGTGTTTCATGTGCAGTGCCCAAAGTGCGAGCACCCTACAGGTTTCTGCGCCCTCGGCAAAACGCCACACTTGTTCCTTCTCATCCTAACACAACATTTTGAAACACGCACAGTATGTTCCTAGAATCCACTTTTCTATCCGGGAGGGTGGGGTTTTTTTGAACATGTTGTGTTCTCATATTATTTTTCCTACAGTGTATTATTTTCTCTGCCAGAACACATGTACGCAAGATGCTTGGCCTTGCCATAACTGAATACACTAGTTTAATGGTCACGGTGAAGACAAGCCATGGATATAAGTTCCAAGTTGGGTTCATGAACCAAGAAGATCGCTGCTTTTTTATGGCCGAAGTTGGATATACTTTCTCAAGTGTTACAGACTGAAAGTTGGCGCACGAATGTTGATGGAAATAGCAGAACCTGGTCTCATCTTCACTGTGATCTTCCACCCCGACGTTGTTCCAATTGTTCATCCATATTAGTTTTGTATCTGGTTCTTGCTTGTTGCCTCGATTACTTCTTAATCCACCTATTATGTCTAACTAATCACAATTTAACTTTAGAAGTAGCAACGAATCTCTCACGAAGATGCTACTTCTAACTAATATTTTCTTATAATTGGTGGCATGTGTAGGTTTTTTCAGAGTTAAGCAGCCTGCTCGTTTGTTACTCTGTAATAACTCGGCTGTTACTAATGGCACTGAAGTTGACTGGATTGACATCCACAAGTTCCTACACTTTATTGATCTTCTTGAGGTCCTCGTGGGGCGTTTTAATGGTGGAAGGCCACGTGGGATATGTGTGCCACTGCTGCACTCGTTGAACAGGTCCAACTGTGTCGAGAAACTTACAGTATGAGCTGTTTTCTGTTATATATGTTGTTCATAAACTATTGCTTATACATAGTTTTACAGTTGTGATCTTCTTGAAACAGGAATTGCCGAGTTCTATTGTTCCTATACAGATGCCTGGCCATGGTCGGGTCACACTTGCGCTTGGTCACAACATGATGTTTATGTTGACCTACTCAATTCCCTTGGAGGTGAAAAGATACTTATTCATGGGTGATCTCAAATAATGAAGGCCCGTCCATCTTGGAGAATAGAACAGAAGATTATGTTCATGCTTTTCCATGGCTCTAAAGCGAATATCCTGTTTATTGACCAAGTTGCGAGATGAAGCCACTTTCAGAAGGTTGTGGATGCGTGGGGTGGCGCCTGGGCCTTGTCCTGGGGCTTGGCAGCCTCACCCTTGGTTAACTGTAGGCAAAGTAGCACTGTTCGAGGCATGCTTTGTATGGTTGAACCTGTATAAGTACTCATACTGCTTTCATCTTTGGTTGTTAAGTGCCCCTGCTGGTTTCAGTTAAGGTTGTTAAGTACTCCTGCTGCTTTTACAGTCTGTCGTGTTTCTTCAGTCCTGTCTTCCTCCAGCCACCAAAACCAAACCGGCGCCAGCGGGGCCGCCTGCTTCCGCCTCCCACGGCTGGCTGCGCCTCAGCGCACGCATCGCCGACCCACCATCTCCTAAATGCTAACGCCGACGTCCTCCACGCGCTTTGGTGCGCTCGCCGCGGCGCCGCCCTCTCGCGTTGTCAACATGGTCAACAAACAACAGGAATCGGCAGAAGTACGTGGAGAGGATGACAGTAGGGGCCCACCACGTCAGCGTATGGAAAAATAAAATGCCTCCTCCTAGTGTTTTCCTGACATGTGAGACCCACGACATTGTGAGCGTATATAGTCAATAGACAAGAGAACACCACAAGATCGGCTGACACCTGGGACGTAGCTACACGAGCAGTATTTTTTTCTTTGGTATTGTTGAGATGGAGCAGGGTTTGAACTGGGTTGTGGCCCGTCTAGCCCAGGCTTATATTTTATGTTCACCATGTGACAAGCCCAACTATTTTTTCTTTGTGTAAATGAGCCCAGTTTTTTTCTGAAGAATACCCAATCGAGGTCTACTTATTTTTCTACGCCCTGATGGGCTGCAACTCTTTCAAGACGCCTGCAAATCTTGAAAGTAATATGAAATGGGTTGTAAATATAAAAACAGATGACAAATTGGCAATTACTTTATAATTTCTGAATTTTTTCACATTTTCAGATTCCTATTTCACTGGGCATTAACCTACTTTAAATATATCTTCAAAGTACTTTAAATATGGCTCGACATTTCGGTATTAAAAATAGTTTGGAACCCACAAAATTATGCGAAATTGGCCCTGGCCAACCAAAAAAAACGACTGCAATAAATTGCATAAGAAGTTGCCATGAGCTATATATAAATTATTAAAAAAAGAGGGAGTGGTCTGACTTGTGGGCCTTTTTAGTTGACGCGTATGCAAGATTTTTTTAGTTATTATATACGTCAACAAACGATTCTAGCAGACGTAACCGTTGGATATCAATCCAACGGCCGTCGTGTTTCTTCAATCTCTGATCTTCTTGCTCCAGCCGCCAAAGCAGCGCCGGCGGGACCGCCTGCTCCAGCCTCCCGTGGCCGGCTGTGGTGTCGCGCAGGCCTCAGCGCCCCCTACTACTCCCACTGCTGGCCAGGGCATCCCTCTACTCACCCACACCCCCTGTTATTCTGAAGCGACGATAGCCTTGCACCGCAGCCGAACCGGTGAACCCTCGTACTCCTCTCCACGCGGGCTTCCACTACCGCATCTTCCCCAGCTCCGCGTCGTCCCCTTCCTAGGCCTTGCCGTCGTCCACCGCCGTGGTACTCTCAGCGCGGCATGGTCAATGTGGTCAACGACCGACTTCCATCGGAAGAGTAATGTACGTAGAGAGGCTGACAGCTGGGTCCATGCCAGCTGCAAGGAAGTGCCTCCTTATTACGCAGAAAATAATTATGCCTCCACCTGATAGCAGGGACCCACCGGACGGGCCACCAGTATTTCACGAAAAAAACATTTCTCCCTGACTGCTGGGACCCACAGGACGGGCCACCGTACTTCGCGAAAAAACATTCCCCCCGGTGTCAGCTCGGACCCACCGGAAGTGCCTCCTTATTACGCACAAAAAATGAATACCCCTGCTAGCTGGGACCCACCTTAGTGGGAGGCTGACTTGTGGGCCTACTAAGTTGACTGGGACGGAGGCCTTTGTCAACTTTAGTCAATATATGAATGATTCTAGCTCCGGTGACCATACGATGTCCATCCAACGGCCGTAGTGCTTCTTCAACCTATGGTCTTCTTGCTCCAGGCGCCCAAAGAAGCGTCGGTCGTGCCGCCTGCTCCTGCCGCCAATGGCCGGCTGTGATGCCACGGAGGCCTCACCGCCCCCTACTACTCCCGCCGCTGGCGAGGCCATCCCTCTACGCACCCACACCTCATGTTATTCTGCGGCGACGGCAGCCTCACACCGCAGCCGAACGAGTGAACCCTCATACTCCTCTACGTGTGGGCATCCACTGCCGCATCTTCCCCGGCTCCGCGTCATCCCCTTCCTAGGCCTCGCCGTCGTCCACCGCTGTAGTGCTCTCGGCGTGGCATGGTCAACGTGGTCAAGGAACGATGTCCATCAGACGTGGACTATACGTGGAGAGGCTGCCGCGGTAGAGCGTGTCGCGCGGCACGGCGGCTGTTGACTCGTCTCCCTCCCCGCTACGTCCGCGGCCTTGCGGACACGCCTTCTTGGCGGAGCTGGGGGCTCCGCCTACGGCAAGCTGTCTGAAGGTTCGGGCCCGACAAGCTCTCCCTCGCCGGGCTCGCTCGACTCAGCTTCAGGCCCGACAAGCTCTTCCTCGCCGGCGAACTCCTCTCGCTCGACAAGGCTTGCCGCCTCTGCTGCCTCTGCCTCCTCCACAGTGAATCCAAACTCGCCCGCGGCAGCCGCTGCCGCCGCCTCTTCCAGCCTAGTGGCGATGCGCTGCATCTCCGCATTGGTGGTGTCGCGAGTAAGGCTCTTCTGTTCATCGGAGTGGACCGGCACTTCTACCAAGCCGTCAAAGAAATCCCGCATGACATCGTCTGCAGGCTCTTGCCAAGTTGGGACAATTCCATGCGAATCGCACAGCGGCATCATTGCACGGATGCGGTCGAGCGAGGAGTTGTTGCACAGCGGAACGACACCCCTCGGCAACATGAATGCTTCGGGATGCTGAGGATCGCGCTTGAACAGCTCCAGGATCATCGCGTCTAGTTCCAGGACAGTGAAGTTGAAGTTGAGGCCCGGGCGCAGCCTCATGATATCCGTGGAGTTTTGGAACTCCCAAGCGGGTCTCCTCCTCTCTTACAGGGGGGCGATGTGGCAGCGAAGAAAATCTGCGCCAACGGCGCCTACGGTGAGCCTGGCAAGCCTGAGGCGTAGGATCCGGGTGACGGCAATCTTCAGCCTATCGTCTTCCGGGGCCACGTTGCTCCAATTGTTGCCGCGCGCTATTGGGGCTTGGCGCTGGGCGGTGAATGGCTGTGGGTTCTCCTCGACAATCCAGCACCATTCTGCTCTCCATTCCTCCCACTTGCTGCGGAGCTCTCCCTCCAGATAAGCTTCCTTCTTGCCGGCTCTCGAGATCCAGGCAATTCCGCCGGATAAAGGCTCCCCTCTCTCAACTCAAGGCATAAAGAAGTGGCGGCAAAGAGCTATATTTGGATGGACTCCAACAAAGTTTTCGCAGAGATGTGCGAAAACTGCCATGGTCAGAACAGCATTGGGGGTGAAGTCAAGGAGGCGGAACCCGTAGGTGTTCATGATATCGCAGAAGAATTCAGAGAAAGGCGGGTAGAGCCCGCAGTAGAAGAACAGCACGAAGAAAGGGCATCCATTCGGAGCCAGTTCCGAAGCGGCAGCTGGGAGTACCTTCGTACGCGGATGCGCTCGCGTCTCCGTCGACCAGAAAAGGTAGTAGTACTCCCTCAGCTCCTTCAACCCGAGCTGGGGGGGAGATTGCCCGCTCCTTTCGCAGCGCCGTGAGCCGCTACGCCTCGGCCAACTTCACGACATTCCCCTTGTCAGCTTTCGGAGCCATGGCGAAGGTGGTGGGGGAGATCGGCGGCGTTGGTGATGTTGGTGGCGATGGGGGGGCGGAGCGCTGCTCTCTTTCAGCTTTGGGAAGAAGGGGGGAGCAGCGGAGATTTCTGAGATTGGAGTAGCAACCGGCGAGATGGGCGAACTGCCCCTGTTTCCCCTGCTTATAAAGAGGGAGGGGGCGGGCATTCCATCTTTCCGAATAAAGAAACCACCCACGATCTCCCCCACGACGCCGCATTCAACGCGTGCCGTTCGGGGAGGGCGCGGTGGATACGGAGTGAGATACGCCGTAACCCAGGCCGCGCGCGCCCGTGCCCTATTTTGGGCCTGGCCCAACAGCACTCGGCGCCGTGTGTGGCCCAAGCCCGGGGGCTTCTGTCGGTGTACTAGAGTAGGGGTACCATAGTATCCCGAACTTGTGCACGGGCAGTTGCAGCACCCTGCGGCAAGGCTTGCCGGGTGACCGCCAAGGTCCTCCGTAGTTCCTTTGGAGCCATTCAAGAACAAAGTATTCAAGCCAAGGAGACAAGGCCCCAGCAAGAGGAGCTTGCCGGGAAGGCCAACCAAGGCATCTCAAGGAACTTGCCGCGACGCGCCACGCGTCCCGGCAAGGCCCGGTGAGCGACAAGCTTCCGGACGCGATAAGACAGCGACCGCGGCAAGGCGCTTGCCGCAGCAAGCTACCACTCTGTACCCACGCTCCAGCACATCCACCAACATGTTGCCCTGGGGCCTTTCCAGGCGCGCGTGGCAAGAGGCGGTGCAGCCAGCGGTGCGCGGTGGCAAGCGACGCTGACAAGATTGCCATCATGGCGAATGATGGCGTCCCTGACGGTCCCTTTTTGCACTGTTTGGGCGACGTAGACGGGCATTTAGTGCCCTTGTCCCCTGCCGTCAGGGTTAGGTATGGTACACTGTACAGGTAGCTGTACCAACCACAATTCCTTTTCCATTTTTACCCTTGTCTACGTTGCCACCTGTCGGAGACCCTTTAGCATATAAAAGGAGGCCAATGCGCAACGTAGAAGGGGTTCGAGGCCAGAAAACACCCACACTCGGTCTCGTTAGTAGCTTGCATGTACTGTAGCACTCAGCGCTCCCGAGCAAGAACTCAATACACTCAGACATGCAGCAATAGGAGTGTTATCTCTCCGGAGAGCTCCGAAGCTGGGTAAACTGCTCGTGTGCTTCGCCTCGATCTGCTCTTTGTGCGATCTCCGCCCCCCGCCGAACCGAAAGGGGCTCGGTCCGCCGGTCCCATAGGTGTTCATGGATCAGCCTCCCCGACATCTTTAACTGGAGCGGGGTCTTCCCGGTCTACCGCTACTGCTCCTGCCAAGCGGGCAAGGGAACCTACTCCTCCGCCTCGTCGCACCGGAGGCGAGCCGGACTTTGATCTCTCCACGCTCAGCTCCGACGAGGAAGAAGAAGAGTAAGATTCTTTGCTGTACTTGTAGTTCTTCAATTCTTGTTGTTTTTTCTTGTATCTGATTTGCTTTATTCCGAACCCATTCCTTTTCAGGACTCTGGCCCAGAGAGCGGCAAAGAGAGCCAAGCTCCCGGTGATTGTCATCGAGGACGAACCCACCGCGACAGCGGGGGGCATGTCCGAGACCACCTTGCCGGACCCGGCAAACATTCCTCAAAGCAGCCCCCAGCGCAGCCCCCAGCGTAAGTATATAGTTTACTTCCTGCTGTCAAGCGCGCATGGGTGCTCTTTCTTTGCTGATATTTGACTGCTGGTTTGTGCAGGAGCAGAGCAGCCTCACCAGGAGTGCCCGGAAGCCGCTCCCGAAATGCCATCTGCTTCGACTACACCGCCAAGGGAGGCTTCCCCGGCAAGGGAGCGTTCTCCGGCAAGGGAGAATTCTTCGGCAAGGGACAGTTCTCCGGCAAGGGACAATACTGGCGACCCTCCGGTGGTTGAGACCATGACTGCAGATCCCAGCACAGGTAATCCTCTTGCTTTAAAACTTCCCTTGGGTTCTTCTTCTTCTGATTTTCTTTTTGGATATTTGCTTGACTTTTCTCCTTTTTCCATTCGTCAGATCCATCTGCCACGGAGCCGATGGAGACCGAGGTCGCCGGCGAGGAGAACGCGCGCAGCAATACTGACGACGTTGTTGCCACCAAAGTGGAAGCCGGCGCTGATGATCCCGCTGGCGAAGAGGCCGCCAAGGCTGCCGCCGCAGAAGCTGGCGAGGGATCCGGCGATCGCACTGACGGCCCTAAGGCCGCAGGAGCATCAGGCGCTATGCCGACCGCCGATCCCTCCGCCGCTGCTGTGGTGCCAGGCTTCGAAGAGCCCCAGCCCGGCGCCTATTTGAAGGCCGGCGACGGCATCTTCAGAGGCTGACAACTGGGTCCATGGCCGCCGCAAGGAAGTGCCTCCTTATTACGCGCAAAATAATGATTCCTCCACCTGACAGCGGGGACCCACCGGACGGTCCACCATATTTCGTGAAAAAAACATTTCCCCCTAACTGCTGGGACCCACCAGCTACATCTTCGCACGCAAGGAAGTGTGTCTGGGCAAAAAAACGATTCGCCCCCTGACTGCTGGGACCCACCAGCTACATCTTGGCACGCAAGGAAGTGTGTCCGGGCAAAAAAAAAATTGATTCGCACCCCTAACTGCTGGGACCCACCAGCTACATCTTCGCAGGCAAGGAAGTGCCTGACAGTCGGAACCCACCTGGTCGAAGCGTACGTAGCATTGTCATTCCGGTCGCGAACGTGTACGTACACATATACTGGTCGATGTAGAGGCGCGCACGTGTCGTAGTAGAGGCGTGTACGTGTCGTAGTAGAGGCGCGCACGCATGTACACGTACGTATAGCGGCCAGGGTGCAAGAAAGAAAATACGGCCACGTATGTGTACATACGGGCGGGGTCTCAAACGCCTACTCGCGCATACGTACGGTGAGGGCTCGTGTACATTGCTGGTTCGGAACAGAGAAACAGCGTCATCGTTGTGTTCATGGGGAGGCAACAGAATGCGTCGTGTTCATGGGGAGGCAACGGAATGAGTTGTGTTCATGGGGTGGCAACGGAATGCGTCATGTTCATCAGGAGGCAACGGAACACGTGCGAGCCAACTGGCTGGGTCGGAACGAAATGCGTCATCATGTTCATCGGGAGGGCTTGGACGGAACAGGCGATGGAAACGAGGCCTGACGTACCGCAGAACGGAGGAAACGGCTTGTGTTTGACCGGCCACGTTCGAAACGGGATCCTATTCATCGGGAGGGGTCTGGCGTACCGCAAAACGGAGGAAACGGACCTCCTACGATTGAAACGGGGGTCCTGTTGATCGGGAGGGGTGTGGCGTATCGCAAAACGGACGAAATGGACCTCCTAACGTCGAAACGGGGGTCCTGTTGATCGAGAGGGGTGTGGCATACTGCAAATCAGATGAAACGGACTTGTGTTGGAGCACTACGGTCGAAACAGGGGTCCTGTTATTCGGGAGGGGTGTGGCGTACCGCAAAACGAGACTCCACGGGATACTGTTCATCTCCACCGTCGACCTCCTCCAGCCTCCACGGGCTCCTGTTCATCCAGCCTCCACCGCGTGCTACTCCACCGGCTACTGTTCAACCACCCCTCCACGGGCACCCCTCCACCGTCTACTGTTCATCTAGCCCTCCACACCACGGGGTCCTGTTCAACCACCCCTCCACCGTCTACTGTTCATCCAGCCCTCCACCACACCACGGGGTCCTGTTCATCTAGTGGCAACGCCACCGCTCACTGTTCATCCAAGCCCC